>NC_142032.1:58386352-58686352 GCF_982192425.1 Myodes glareolus | reverse complement strand
CCCAGCACTCAGGAGGCAGAGACCAAAGTTCCACCAGATAGAAGGAAAGAACTGACTCTTACACGCTGTCTTCTGGTCTCCACCTTTGCAGCATGGTGTCCTTGCATCCACTCATGTACAATAGATAAATATAGCAGAAATTTTAATTTAAACTTTGTTTTGCTGCCTAGAGGGCTGGAGGCTGAGGAGTTGGCTGACTTCTCTGTCACTCCTAGGTGTCTCAGTCAGAGGGCAGGGCATGGAGGCTCATTAAAGAGCAACCTCCAGGATTCCCAGAGCACCTACCCCAGCTCAGAAACCAACTCCTCCAGCTGTGAGTGTCCCCTGGGGTCATTCTTTTGTCAGTTTGCTTTTGCAATCCTTTCTAGTGCATAATCTCTCCATCTCAGCAACCAGGAAAGCGCATTAGAAAGGCCCAGAGCAGGGCTGGAGAGATGGCTCAGTGGTTGGATAGAGCAAAGGGAATTTGGGAGCTGGGGTCTCTGACTGCCAGATAGTGGCAGACTGGGAGTGGGACCTCATGGTGCCCAGGCTGTCACCATGTGGGGATCTGTATGGTAAGTCAGGCCTAGTGTTCCTGCTGCCCCTGAGTCCCTCTTGGGGAATCTCCCAGGGCGCATTTGGACTCAGAAGTTGGGAAAGAAGAAACTGCATGAAGATGAGGCAGTCGTGGCTCCAGGAAGAGTCTCAGCTATGGGCACTTGGTCCTTGGTGGCCTGCGTGCCAGACCTTCTCCCTGCTGCCTGCTGTTCCAGCTGCAGTTGCCACTGGGCTTCTGCAGAGCAGTGATGGTGGCCTCAGGAGAGTGGCGCTTACAGCCAGTGTGTCTTTTCAGAATGGCATCATCACGGGTGTGTTCCCGGCGAGTCCCTCCAGCTGGCTTATCGTGGTGGTGGGCGTGATATCATCCATGCATGCCAAAGTGGACCCCTCCCTGGGCATGATCGCGAAGATCAACCAGACCCTGGATACCACGTGAGTAACCGCCCCCACCCCCTACGCCTCAGTTGATAGGAAGATGACAGTGCCCAGTTGACTGCCCTTGCTTTGGACTCTCCACAAGGCCATTGCTGCCCGGCCACATGGGTTCTCTTCTTTTTCCTGGCCTGGTAGTGAAGTCCCTTGGAAGGGTGACCTGTGGACCCGGCCACACTCCTCGGGATAGTAGGCTAAGAATGGCCGAGGCCCGAGCCACCTGCCTTCCACAAGGTGTCCAGCTTCCTGAGGTCAAGCTGTGGCAGTCGATGGTGCCAGTGGTGACCTCAGAGGGCTTCTCTGACTCAGAAGATGGCTCCCAGTGTCTTTTCCACTGGAGTTAGTCTGTCCAGTGATCTGGTCTCCTGAACTAACTGCCATTGGTCAACACTTCAGCCTTTGGCCCCTTCAGAGTGGCTTAGATTCCCCAAGGAAGTCCATTTTACCTTGGTTTGGAATTTGGTTTATTATGGGAACTTGAAAGTTGTTGGCATCCTTTTTGGGGACAAGGCCTGGCCAGCTTCTGGCTTTTCTTTCCTTTTTTAATTTTTTTAAGACAGGGTCTCACTGTATAGCTCCAGCTGGCCTGACACTGCAGACCAGACCCTCCTCGAACTCATAGAGATCTACCTGCTGTTGCCTCCCGAGTGCTAGGATTAAAAATGTGCTCCACAGGGCTGGAGAGATGGCTCAGTGGTTAAGAGCACTGCTTGTTCTTCCAAAGGTCCTGAGTTCAATTCTCAGCAACCACTTGGTGGCTCACAGCCATCTGTAGTGAGATCTGGTGCCCTCTTCTGGCTTGCAGGCATACATGCAGACAGAATACTGAGACTATTGTATACAAACCCTGACTTTTTAAAAAGATTTATTTATTCATATTTATGAATATGAGTGTTTTGTCTGTATGCATGTATGTATGTGTACCATATGTGCCTGGTACCCTCAGAGGCCAGAGGAAGCTGTTGGGTCCCCTAAAGCTGGAGTCAGAAACAGTTGTGAACTACTGGATATAGAAACTGGACTCAGGTCATCTGTAAGAGCAACAAGTGCTCTTAACCACTGAACCATCTCTCCAGCCACGGAATACTTTTCTTAAGGGGTCATTTGTAGCTGGGGTCTCCTGTTAGATACTGGATCTGCTCTAGAAGGTATCTAAGGAACATTCTACACACTTCTTTTCTGGGATGGCATGGAGCCTTGGGCCTAATGCATGCTAGGCTCACTCTTACCGCTGAACTACACCCCAGCCTCAGGTCACCTCTGGTGGCAGTTCTTCCATGCAGCTTCCAGCAAGTCCCTGACACCATCTAGGGTGGAGGATGTTAGAGTCTCTCAGTGTAGAGTGCCAGGGCACAGCACACCATGGCTAGGTTTCCTTGTGCATTGTGACCCCTGCATTTGGACATTTTCTTTTTCTTTTCTGAGATGGGGTCTCAAGTATCCCAGGCTGGTCTCAAGGTACTATGTAGTATAAGATGACCTTGAACTCTTGATTAACTTAACCATCCTGCCTCTCCTGGGACTACAGGCCTGTACACTGGGTTCAAGCAAGTAGTTTCAGAATTGTCCCTAATTGTCCTGTGCCGCATGTCCTTCACAACATGTCCTCCAGTGGGTTTATAACTGAGAAGCAATAGCCACAAGGTTCTTGCTATGCACTTGGCCTTGTTTTCTAGCCAGGAGTTGTGAAGGGTCCCTACAATGTTTAGGGTCAGGGCTAAGCTCAGCTGGGAGCATTGAGTTCAGTGCCTTTGGAGGCCAATTGAGGGCCCTGGGCCCCTGGAGCTGAGGTTACAGATTGTTGTGAGCAACTCAACCACGCATGCTGGGAACAGACCTTGAACTCAGGTCCTCTGGAAGAGCAGCAATCCCTCCAACCACTGAGCCATCTCTCCAGCCCTTTCTAATGCTGCTTTCCTGGTTGCTGAGATGGAGAGATTATGCACTAGAAAGGATTGCAAAAGCAAACTGACAAAAGAATGACCCCAGGGGACACTCACAGCTGGAGGAGTTGGTTTCTGAGCTGGGGTAGGTGCTCTGGGAATCCTGGAGGTTGCTCTTTAATGAGCCTCCATGCCCTGCCCTCTGATTGAGACACCTAGGAGTGACAGAGAAGTCAGCCAACTCCTCAGCCTCCAGCCCTCCAGGCAGCATTGGCTATGCCTTTGTAAGCAACTGCAGGAGACCAGATAAAAATGCCTGTTCAGGCGCCCTGCCAAAGACCTTGTCTGCCTGGGGCCCTGAAGATCCATCAGGGACTAGGTTACCAGAAGCAGCTGGTGGATCTGGTCACCGCAGGCTGGTCCCGAGAGGTGAGGGAAGCCCGCCAACAGCTCCGCGTGCTGCTCTGTGTGCTGAGCTGGCTGCCTGGTTGAAGGTAGCTGCGGGGCTAACAGTTTTACTTTGCTGTTAACATGAGCTGTGCCTTAAAGCCGGATTGCATATAGCCGTGCCAGCTACTAAAACCTTGTTTAATCTCAGTGTTTATAAGATTTGTTTCTTTGTCTCTCAGAATCTATTTTCGTAAACTGGGTCATCCCTGGCCCAAATTTAGAAAAGCCAGGTGAAAGGTCAGAGTCCTGCAGCCTGAAGGGTTGTTCTGGAACCATCTTCCCATGAGGACTAAGCTCCTGTACCCCTAGGCTGAGTTTCTGTTTGCTTTGATCTGAAAAGATCTAAGAGGTTAAAGACGCAGTTGAACTTTGGATGGTTTTTAAGACTGGATCTCTCTGTGTAGTCATGGATATCCCCAAACTTGCTGTGTAGACCAGGCTAGCCTTGTGAACTCATGGAGATCTGCCTGCCTCTGCATCTGACACCACACCCAGCTTGGATTAGTTTTTTAATTTTATTCTATGTGTATGTGTGTTTAGCCTACATGTGTGTCTATGTACACACCTGGTGCTTTTGAAGGTCAGAAGAGGCCTCAGATCTAGGTGGTTGTGAGCCTCTATGTGGGTGTTGGAAATTGAACCCTGGGTCCTCTGCAAGAGCAGTCAGTGCTCTTAACTGATGAGCCATCTCTCCAGCCCTTTGAATGCTGGGTTTGACCAACTGTGGGAAAATGCATTTCAGAGCATAAGTGTTTTACCTGAGAAGAAACTTGTCTCTGTCACTTAAATGATGTTAAATTAATGTTTTCCAATATCAGAACATTTATGGTTATGTATACTATTGTTTTGATCTAGACTATCTTTTATTCATCCCTCGATGACAGTTCCGTACATGTCAACAGTGTATCTTGACTATACCCATGCCAACTCTCCACACCCACTCTTTTATTAAATCCACCAAGTCTAAATAGTGCCCCTGCTGGAGTGTGGCCCGATCCAGTTGGCTTGGCCTTGGTTCACAGCCTCAGCGAGTTCTCTCCTGTCCTTGGGAAGGCCCTTGGTCCCAGTGCTTGGTGGTGGTAGCTGTAGCCACCTTCCCACGATGCCATTCTAGCTACTTCTCTGGTCCATCCCCACAGTGGCCGCATGTCAAGTCAGACAAAGAACATCGTGAGCGGCATCCTCTTTGGCACCGGGCTCTGGGTAGCGGTCATCATGACTATGCGCTACTCACTGAAGGTGCTGCTCTCCTACCATGGCTGGATGTTCGCGGAGTATGGCAAAATGAGCCGAAGCACCAGGATCTGGATGGTAACTATCTGTCGCTAGCTAGGGTGACGTCACCAGAGAAGAACCCTTGCCTGGTTAGAACTCTCCTCTGCTCTTTGATGTGTGACCTGTCCCCAGCCTGTGACTGTGGGAGAACTATGGCTCACCTTGACATTCGGATGGAGCCCAGGGCTGCTTGCTAATGGTTTCTGGGAGTCCTGCCATCTCTCTGTTCACCTGTTTAGCCTGTAGTTCGGGATGGATAGTGAACCTAAGTGCCACCCACCAGGTCTCTGTAGCCTTGGGGCCATTTTGTAGTCAAGACACTTTTGCTGGCCAAATCACGATTTACCCTAACCCTTCCGTGTTCTCCATTTCACCCTGACCCTAAGGCCAAGCACCCTCATTTATGGAAGAGGGTTATTGCCATATGCACGAGCCTTGTCAAATTATAACTAGTTATGGAGATTCTTGTTTTGTTTTGTTTATTGTTTTTGTTTTTTGAGACAAGGTCTCATGTCACCCTGGCTGGCCTTGAATTTACTGTGTAGCCTGGGATAACCTTGAGTTTCTGGTTCTCCTGCCTCCAGCTCAGGCGTGCGCCACTATGTCTGGTTTTTACGAGATGCCAGCGATCAAACCCAAAGCTTCATGTGTAGCTTAACTCAGTGATCTGTCTCCCCACTGAGCATATCCGAAGCCCCAGCTCATTTTTATAAGCTCAGTTTTCTGAGGTGGGGGTGGAGGGTGGCTGTCCAAAGTGGAGCTCACTCCTGGGGCTTCCCTCTTTGCCATCAACACCCCCTTCCACAGAGTGGCTGTCACGTGTGCCCCCACCCACATACGGTACCACTCTCAGCTCTGGTCTTCACTTAGGGTTTTTTTTGTTTGTTGTTTGGTTTTGTTTTTGTTTTATAAAGAAACTATTTTTCTGCTCCCGAGGTTTGTAAATGATTTTAATGAATCTGGTCCTAGTAAAATTGTCTTTTGAATTGCTTCTCTCTGGGGGTCATCTTGGTACAGGGGAGGAATGGGTCAGCTTGACCTTGACCAGCACACCCCCCCATCATCCCCACTTGTGATCTTCTCCTTCAGGGTCCCCTTGCTACCCACCACACTCCACTCTTTCCCAAACCAGCTTCCACCTTGTCTGGGTTTCCTAATGCCTAGAGTAGCAGAACGTAACGCTTAGATAGAGATGGTTTCCGGCAGGCTTAAGCAGTCCTCGTGGCTGATGTTAAACTGAGTCCCAGCACCCCTGAGCACTGAGAATCGTCACTGTCTACACCTTGAACCGTTAGAGATGTCCTGGTTTTGGTCAGGAGCAGACAGCTGCCTTCTATACCTGGCCTGCGTCAGCCTTCATAGAGACTGTGGGAAGTGACTCACTCTCCATGTTGCTTGGTCTGATGAACAGGGACACACTGCCTACCCTGGGGGTGACTTGAGGGCTGGACACCTCAGCTGGCATTACTTCCTGTATCCAGAGCCTGCACCAACCTCAAACCTCCCAGGAGGAGGCTGACAGCCACCTGCAGACGTGTTGTCAGCTCCAGGGTTCCTGGCCGTGGGTGACAGTCAGCAGCCATACCTGAAGCCTCTGTCAGACCTAATTTTGGTTCAGCCCAGTGTTTACCTATTTTGGTTTGCCAAGGTCTGATGGTGTAAGTCAGGGAATGGCCCCACCATAAGCACTCGACCAGTCGCATGCAGGTGAACCCTGACTTTGACTCTAATATCTGCGTCATCTGTGAAATGTAACTTGTATCTTCAGGCTATGGTCAAGGTCTTCTCAGGCCGAAAGCCCATGCTGTACAGCTTCCAGACATCTCTGCCGCGCCTGCCTGTCCCAGCCGTCAAAGACACCGTGAGCCGGGTAGGTGTGACTCACCCTTGTGCTGAGATGCCTGCGTCCTTTAGAGCGATTCATCTGGCTAAGTGTGACTGTGAATACACTCCTTCCTCTTTATTAGTGGGCGGAGTCTCTGCTGCAGGGTTCCTGTGATAATGCCACCCCACCTCAGAGTGCTTGCCCTGGCTGGACAAGGGTTCTGCCGTGAACTACAGCCCCAGCCCTTTGATGTGTAGTTTTTGCGTACAAGGTCTTCCTAGGTAACCAACCCACACTGGCCTTAAACATTTTCTTTTTTTTAATAGTTAATTTTATTTGTTTATTTATTTTTTTAACGTTCCAATCCCAGTTCCTGCTTCCTCTTCTCCTCCCACTCCCCCGCTCCCCCACCTTACTCTACCTTCCCTCCCCTCACCTCCCCATCCACTCCTAAGAGCAGGTAAGGCCTTCCCGCTCAGTCAACTCTGTCCCATCACTTCGTTGAGGCAGGACCAAGGCCCTCAAACATTTTAAGTTTTTTTTTTTTACTCTTTATGTATAAGTGTTTGACTTTGTGTAGATGTGTACACTGTATGCATGCAATACCCACCATATGTATGCAATGCAGTGCTCAAGGAGGCCGGAAGAGAGCCTTGGATTCCCTGGAACTGGAGTTACAATCGTGAGCCATCAAGTGGGTGCTGGCAATAGAACCTGGTCCTCTGTAAGAGCAGCCAGTTCTCTTACCTGCTGAGCCATCTCTCCAGCCCCATGACCTTGAACTCCAGATCCTCTTGCCTTAGCCTCTTGATGCCAACATGGTAGACATGTTTTACCATCCATAGCTTGATGTTGTTTTTCTGTAATGGATTAATTGCATCTTCAGTGTTTAAAGGTGCCGTATCCCATCTACTGGGGAATGTTTACTTTTGAATAATGCCTTTACTGAGATGCAGTTTAGGACTCGATGAGTCCCTTGTTTAGTGTGCGTGCTTCAGGAATTTGAGTGCATCCATTATTTTAAACTGTGGCAAATACATACAAAACCCACATTTATAATATTTTTTAAAGGCTGGGCATGGTGGCATATGCTATTAATCCCAGCACTCAAGAGGCAGAAGTAGGCAGATCTCTCTGAGTCAGCCTGGTCCACAAAGCTAGTTCTAGACCAGCCAGGGCTATGGTGAAACCCTGTCTCAAAAAAAAAAAAAAAAAAAAAAAAAAAAAAAGAGGAGGAAATGAACTGACGAGATAGTTTTCAATCAGTAAAATGCTTGCAACTTTGCAAGCAAAGTCCTAAATTTGATTCATCAGAACCCATAGAAGAATGCCAGGTTTGTGGTACACACTTGTAATCTCAGTCCTGGAGAGTGGAGACAGGAGGATCCCTGTGGCTCGGCCCAGTGAGACCAGCCTGGCTGCTTAACTCCAGGCTGCTGAAAGACCTGTTTCCAACGGGTGGGTGGTGTTTGTAAGGATGGCTTCTAAGGGCATGTGCCCTCCAAATGCCTCCGTACATGTATGTGTCTGTGCATGTGCTTGCATGTGCGCATGCACACACACACACACACACACAAACATTTTAACCATTTTCAGTAAAGTTTATTAAAACTAATTACATCTAGGGCATTGTGCAATTGTGGCCACCATGATTTGTCAGGCCGTTCTATGGCCTCAGGCAGAAGTCATAGCCATTAGGCAATAACTCCCACGCTCCCTGCCCCATCTGCCAACCTCCGCTCTACTTTCTGTTTCTAGTTCTGCCGAGTCAAGGAATGTGACATGAATGAAGTTACGTAATGGGTGACTCTTGTGGGTTTCCCCACACACACTAGCGTTTATTTTTCTTTGAGACAGGATCTTACTCTGTAGCCCAGGGTAGCCTTAAACTTGTAATTCTCCTGTCTTAACTTCCCAAAGCAGGATGATTGTAAGATTCACCCTGACCCAGCATGGCTGCGCTGCTTCCCTTTCTGTGGCTGATAACATTCATTGTGTGGGTAGATGGTGCGGGCCGTGCTGTAAGCAGGAACGCTGGGGATGTCTGTGCACGTGTTTTCATGTGGGTGCCGGTTGCTGCTTCTGAATGGCAGGTGTCCGTGGTCCCGAGTAGCAGAGAGTGACTCTGTATTGAGCCTGATCTGCTGCTCAATGGCCGCACCATGGTGCGTTCCAGCCTGCAGTTTGGGAGAACACCCATGCTTCCGTGCCTTCTGCCCACTTTTCAGAACTGTAAATCAAAAACATACTGGCTTGGGGGAATTACAGCTGCCTACCTGCTATGGTGCAGCACTCGCCCAGAGTGCACAGAGTCCCCCTTCCCTTTTCCAGATGGATCTCACGTTGCTCAGACTGGTCTTGAACACCTAGAATTTCCTATGTAGCTAAGGATGACCTTAAACTTCGATTCCTCTGCCTCCCCGACCTGAGCGCTGGGACGGAGGGCTAATCTTACAATACTCAGTTCGATGCAGTGCTGGGGAGAGAATCCAGGGCTTTGTGTGTGTAGGGGGGGGGCAAGCTATCTGCCAGCAGAGCCCTGGGAGAGTGCGGCCTTTCCGTTTCTTCAGTGCCTGTGTTGTACTTGGAGCAAGCTTCAGAGGAGCAGCTGGCCCTGCTGAGGAACAGCCCCGCCCCTCATTGTGCAAAGCAGACCCTAGAGAATACTGCTGTCCCCAGGCTGGTGTTTGTTTGAGACGGGGTCTCACTATATAACCATGATTAACCTGGAACTTTCCATGTAGACCAGTTAAACCTCCTCTGCCTCCAAAGTGCTGGGATTACATGTGTCCCACGTCATACTCAGCTCCAGACCTGGTTTCTTTTCTTGACAAATCAGACTTGATGACAGTTCAGCTTCCTGGAATACACTCAAGTACAGGTGTGAGCTTTCGGGGTTCTTAGAAAACATCATGCTTACCCAGGCATGGGGGCACATGCCTGTCATTCTAGCCCTTGAGAGATAGAGAAAGGAGGAGGATAAGGAGTTCAAGGCCAGCCTCAGCTACCTAGTGAGTTTGAGTTCAAATTAGACTACCTGAGACCCTGTCTCAAAAAAGAAAAAAAGAGAAGACTGTGTGTGAGCTACCCTGTGTGTTTTACCTCGAAACATGTTCAAGGTTTGTCTGAACTGAGCATCTAGACTCTGGAACCATGGTCCTGTTCCTGCTCTGCCTGGGCACCTACCTGACCCTCACTGGGCCCACAGGGCTGTCCTGCCCATCTCAGGGCCCACCATCACAGGTCGTCTGAGAGATGTCTTGATGTCTCCTCCTCCTCCATGAGGAAGAAGTTACCTGGGTTTTCATTCACCTGCAGCAATGTTTAGCCCTGCAGGGGTCGTCTTGTCTCTAGAGGGGGGAGAGACGACTCAGGGAAGCTTTCCCAACCTTTTCCGCCTGGTGTGACTCTCCTGAGGCGTGAAGTGGTCCGTGGCTCAGGGGTGGGTACCTCACTCAGACTGTGTTCTCTCAACTCCAGTACTTGGAATCTGTGAGGCCGCTGATGAAGGAAGGAGACTTCCAACGCATGACAGCACTGGCCGAGGATTTCGCTGTCAATCTTGGACCCAAATTGCAGTGGTACTTGAAGCTAAAATCCTGGTGGGCCACAAATTATGTAAGTATTTCTGCACATAAATCTTTTCTCAGTGAGATAGTTCAGTGTGGAAGTTCCCGTTTGGGTTCCAGGGCTCACGGAGTATGACAGTAGCTGAGAGCCATACTCATCCCTGAGAACTGTGCACAGAGCTGCTGGCTGCCTTTCCCTCAAGCAGGGGCTCCTGAGTAGCCTTTGCAGTCCCCTCAGGGCACGGAGCTGCTTTGCCCTTGAGCCTCTAGTCCTCCCGCGGTGGCCTCTCTGGTACCTTTTACATCCCAGAGTATCATACCCCTCTGAGTTCCTGGTCAGGGTTCAGATGATGCTGACAGTGGCAGCTGTCTGCTGGGAGCAGCTGTATGCTGTTGGGCGGGGCAAGAGGGCCTGTTAGGGGTGTGAAACCAAGAGGGGGAGGCCACATGTAAGGAATAACTTTCATGGGAGGCAAAGGATTGAAAATAACCTCTAGTGAGCCAGACACAGTGGTACATACCTATAATCCCAGCACTCAGAAGGCAGAGGCAGGAGGATTGTGGACTCACACCGTGACCGCGCAGTAAGACCTTATCTCAAGAAAAGCTCTTAAATTTAAAAAAGTATCTGTTTTTATTCATGTATAGGTGCGCAGGTGAGTTTATATGTATTGCATGCGTGTGGTTGCCCGTGGAAACTAGAGGGCATTGGATCCCCTGGAACTGGAGTTTCAGGTGGTTATGAGCTACCCAACATGGGTTCTGAGAGTCAAACTTGGGTTCTCTGCAAGATCAGAACACACTCTCAACTACTGAGCCATCTCTCTAGTCCCTCAAACAAAATCGTAAGGGCTGGAAAGGACACGCAGCTGAGAGTACTTGATTATGGTGCACAATGCCCTGGGTTCAGTTCCCAGCACTGCGCCTGTTTCGGTGGGACACACTATTCCAGGGCTTCGGAGAGAGGCAGGAAGATCAAAGTCCAAGGCAAAACAAAACAACAACAACAACAACAAAAACAAGAGGTTATAGAGATGACTCAGCAGTTAAGAGCACTTGTTCTTGCAGAGGACCTGGGTTTGATTCCCAGAACCCACTTGATAACTCACAATCATCTATAACCCCAGTGCCAGGGGATCCAACATCCTCTTCTGACCTCAATAGGTACCAGGCACACACATGATGCACAGAACATATATGCAGGCAAACATACACATAAAAAAATCCTAGCTGGGTATGGTGGTGCATGCCTTTAATCCCAGTACTCAGGAGGCAGAGGCAGGTGGATCTCTGAGTGTGAGGCCCAGCCTGGTCTACAGAGGGAGTTCCAGGACAGCCAGGGCTACATGTCTCAAAAAAGAAAAAAAAATGTAAAAACCACAAATAATAGACAAAAACAAACAGAGAAAGTAGGCAAAAAGAAGCAAAGAAAAGTATCAGACATTATCAACAGTGTCCCAGACACAGGCGCTGAGCCTGGGAGGCAGGACTCCACAAGACTCCCAGGCCATAAGAGAATGTCATGTTCTGGTTTTAATCATAGACCAACTGGACTGCTGCACACCTAGACTCTTGTGTGTGCCCTTTCCCAGGTGTGCACCCCAACACAGTGCTCAACATGGACCGCGAATGGGCATTTGCTGGGTGGCATTGCAATGGGCACTCTGGAGAATAAAGACAACACAGGCTGGCCTCTGACTTAATGCTGCGACTCTGGAAGGGAAAGATGGGTCATTGGGGAGATTTGGGGTCATCTGTGTTATTTTTTGTTTCTTCAGTGCTGGGGATGGGACCCGAGGCCTGAGTCAGACAAGCGTGTAGCACTGCACCCCAGTGGAGCTAAAGTGCACTGCCAGGGCACTTTAGCAGTTATGCATTCAGTCTCACTTGGCTCCCAGGCTAGCCTGAAACTTGCTGTGTAGCAGTCTTGAACTGGCTATAGCCTGGAACTCCCGATCCCCTGCCTGTGTGTGCATTAGGGTACAGTTCTGTGCCCAGTTCTGTGCAGTGCTAGGGAGCAAGCATTCTAGCGGCTGAACTACATCCCCAGCCCAGGACCCCCCCCTTTTTTTGACTGTGAAATGATGATCTGCTGTCTAGCCAGGTCTCCCCTTAAGACCCGTATGTTTCTCAACTTGTGTCCTCTCTGCTTAAGCAGACAGCTTTGTTTTGGAGCCTGTCATATGCTGGAATCTTCCAGAAAGTTGTGTGTACATCTAGAGCAGACTGGTCCTGGGAAGGCAGCTGCATGGCTTCTGCTCAGCACTCTGTCTTGTTTGTGTTTGCTCTGTAGGTGAGCGACTGGTGGGAGGAGTACATCTACCTGCGGGGCCGAGGGCCGCTAATGGTCAACAGCAACTACTACGCTATGGTGAGTGGTCTGCCGTCCCGCTGCAGCCAGGGTGCCTTCATCGTGCTGGACAGCCCTGCTAGCTGCCTGGGAAAGCTTGGGGTGGATTCCTCTCCTCTTGCTCCTGCCTCTGTTGTCCATGACTTCATGTTATGTGAAGATCCTATCTGGGGCCCATGTGTTAGATCCCCCTGTGCCTATGGGAGCCCTGCCCGCTACGAACACCTTTGTATTGCAAAGCATATTCACGGCAAATAGCACTTGCTTAGTAAGAAGCCCTGTCTGGCCTTGAACCTGGTAGAAAAGGTGTATACCACCATGACCAGCAAAATCCTGCTGACATTTACTAGCCCAAGAGCAGATGGAGGCTGGGGTTGTAGTAGAGCAGTAACAAATTTAGAGCCTGTCCGGCCAGCACTGGGGAGCTGGAGACAGGGGCATCAGGAGTTCAGGGGCATCCTTGGCTACATATGGAGTTCAAGGCCTTTCTTGGGGCTAGAAAGATGACAGGTTCAGAGCACTTGATGCTCTTCCAAAGGACCCAGGTTTGGTTCCCAGCATACATGTCAGGTGGTTCAGACCATCTGTAATTCCAGTTGCAGGGGATCTGATGTCCTCTTCTGTTCCCTGTGGGCACCTGCACACACGTACACTTAACCACACAGATATAAAGAAAAAACAGATTCAATCTGACAAAACCCACAAATGGACCTGAAACAATAATAAAACTATCCAAATATGAGGAAATCAAATAACAATTTATTAAGTTATAAAGTCAGGCATAGTGACACATGCCTTTAATCCTCGCTCTCAGGAACCTGAGCACATAATATAACCTGGTCTCCAAAAACCAGAACCTAAAGCAAATAAAGAAAGCAGAGCTGTTGTGGTAACTGAGCAGGGCTGTAGGAACACGTTGGTGTCATGGAGGGCCTCCACCATGTGTGCAAATCACCATGCCATCCCCATGAGCACTCTCTGCTGTCACCCCCCTCCTAGGAGATGCTGTACGTCACCCCAACCCACATTCAGGCAGCAAGAGCCGGCAACACTATCCATGCCATGCTGCTGTATCGTCGCAAGCTGGACCGTGAGGAGCTCAAGCCTGTATGTAAACTTTCCTTTCAGATCTTTAGAAATCTTGTTTTGGGGGGCTGGAGAGATGGCTCAGTGGTTAAGAGCATTGCTTGCTCTTCCAAAGGTCCTGAGTTCAATTCCCGGCAACCACATGGTGGCTCACAACCATCTGTAATGAGGTCTGGTGTCCTCTTCTGGCCTGCAGGCATACACGCAGAAAGAATATTGTATACATAATATTTTTTTTCTTTTTTTAAAAAGAAATCTTCTTTTGGGAGGCTGGAGAGGTGACTCAGGTGACACACTGCTAGTGATACCCAGCCAGATGCATTGGTGTACGGGTTGGAATCCCAGCACTGGGATCAAAGACAGGCAGATAACTGGGACTCACTAACAGGCCTAGTCAGGGAGCTCCAGGTTCAATGAGAGACTTGAGATGGCTGAGTACTTGTGTTCAGTTCCTGGGGGATGAGAGGACCAACTCCCGCACATGTATGTGGTGTGCTGGTAAACTGCTCAAGAGAACTGCTTCTTTCATAACCTCTGGTGGCTTAAGTGTTTGTCTGAAAGGAACTGCAGTACCCTGGCACAGCTCAGCAAGTCCCTCAGGTGCTACCCCAGGGGACAACTGGAGATGATGAAGTCAGACTGGGCAATATGCACAAGAAATAGGCAGCATTTTAATCAGCTCCATTTAAAGTTTTCCTGTGGGATTTTTGCCTTTTGGTTTTAAACACATTTTTATTACAGATTCGTCTTCTGGGAAACACGATTCCACTCTGCTCTGCCCAGTGGGAGCGACTTTTCAACACCTCCCGTATACCCGGGGAGGAGACAGGTGGGTGGTGCTCACCAGGGCTCCCCTGGAACCCACAGTTAGTCATTCTGCTGTTCAGAACCAGGAAACATTAGGGAACACTGGGAATAGGATGATCTGCAGGGTGTCAGGCAGGAGGATCCACAGGGTGTTGGGGCAGTGGGATCTGCAGGGTGTACCCTGAGAGCTTCTGTTTCTGAATGTTACTCTTCTTCGAATCTCTTTGCCTTTCTGTCATTGGTCATGGTTTGGGAACAGGATCTCATGTGTTCCAGGATGGACTAAAACAATATATTGTTGAGGATGACCTTGAGTTTCTGCCCCTCTTGCCTCCCACTGGGATCACAGGCATGTGTCACCGTGCCTGGAGTATGTTGTGTAGGAATGGAACCGTGGGTTTTGTATACACCAGACAAGCTGGCACTGAACGCCAGCTCCAGCCTGGATTTCCTTTGTCTTTACTAGGTCTAAGCAGTGGGTCAGTTCCAGATTTTAGTATTTCTTCAGTTCAGAGGTTCATTCACGGGCATTTTCCCCAGACCTGCTGGAATATTCCCTTGGACATCTTCCTCTGGCCCACATGCCAGGTTTACTGTAAAATACTCATGACTGAGGAGCTGGATCATGGCCCAGCTTCTTGCTTTTGGCCTCCTGGCCTGGGAAGCATGGTTATATAATCTGCTTTCTAACCTATGACATCCTTGGAAAAGAATGAGGGAGAATGGATACCAGCTGGTACCATGCAGGCCTGCAGGGTTCAAGTGTACAGTATTGGTCACCTTATAACATTGTGACAAAATACCTGAGCAAAACTTTCTGAAGCATGAATCTAATTAATCTTAATCAATAAAAACCATGAGTCAGATATCGGAGTAAAAACCTGGAAGATCAAAAAACCAGGAGCAGAAACTAGTTGCTTCCTTCCTCTCTCATGCCTCTGTCCAAAAGACTCTGATCTTGCCCACACCCTACCTTATCATTTCTGTCTCCACCTCACAAGTACTGGGATTAAAGGCATGCACTACCACCGCCCCACTTCTATGGTTAACTAGTGGCTAGCTCTACCCTCTGATCTCTAGGCAAGCTTCATTTGTCAGAACACAAACAAAATAGCACACAACTTTCTAATGTATTTTTGAAAGCAGGGGTGAGAGTAATGGCTCAGTAGTTAAGAGCTGCACTTCCAGAGGGGTCATTGTTACTCTAACCAGCACGGTTGATAATGGGTGTCTTCTCTTGTACATGTCAGCCTTTGTAACATGAAAGGGTCTGCTTGTTGGGGTTTCTACCCTGCCCAGTTCCCCACAGCTGGCAAGCCCCAAAGAAAATCACACAGAGATCTCCATAAATTATAAAACTTATTGGCCCATTAGCTCAGGCTTCTTGTTAACTCTTATAAGTTATATTAACCCATTATTCTTATCTGTGTTAGCCACACAGCTCAGAACCTTCCTCAGCGGAGCAACTTACATCTTGCCTCTCCGGTGGTCTGGGCAGAACTCTGTTTGCTTTCTTCTTTTGAGATAGGGTCTCGTGTTCTAGAACCCCCCCCTCCATGTAGACCAGGCTGACCTTGCACTCACAGAGATCCATCTGCCTCTGCTTCCTTAGTGCTGGGATTGAAGGTGTGCACTGCCATAACCAGCCGTTTTGTTGTGTTTATTTGTGTGTATGATTGTGGGAGGGATACAGCCACACTGCAGTGCTCATGCGCGGCTCGGATGACAGTGCCGTGGGGCTGACTCACAACTTCTGCATTTACATTGGTTCTGGAGATCAAACCCGCATCACCAGGATTGTATTGCAAGGGATTTTACCCACAAGTCATCTCCCTGCCCCCCCCCCCCGCGCGCCTTTTTTTTTTTTTTTGAGACAGGGTCTTATGTAGCCGAGGCTAGCTTCTAACATGATATGTCACTAAGACTGGCCTTGGGCTACTGATTCTCTCAGGTGGTGCACCATCATGCCTGGCTGAAATATTTCATTGTTTTAAGATTTATTTTTGCTTTTTATTTTTATGTGTCTGTCTCTTTAAATGTATTTATGAGGTAGCCAGAAGAGGGCAGGCACCTGATGCCCTGGAGCTGGAGTTACAGGTGGTTGTGAGCCACCTGATGTGGGTATTGTGAACCGATCTCTGGTCTGGTGGAAGAGCAGCAAGTGCTCTTAACCACTGAGCCATCCCTCCATCCCCCAAAACAGCTTTCATGTTGGAAATTTCCACTTTCTTCATCAGAACATTTTCCAAGGTGTCCTATTATAGAACCACGCGCCTGGGTGCTTTGGGCTTGTGAGCTCTGTGGGAACCGGGTGTTCATTCATAGGGAGACTGCTGTATTATTTCCCACTGTGATAAAATACCTATCCAAAGCAGCCTATAGAAGACGGGTGTATCGAGGGCTGACAGTTCCAGAGACATTGAATCCATCTCTATCTTCCATGGGAGCATGGCAGCAGGCAGGCAAGGCGCTAGAGCTAAGAGCTCACGTCCCTCTCCACCCACAGGAAGCAGAGGAGACACACTGGGGAGGGTAGGAAGGCTTGTGCCCATCCCAGACGACACTCCTAATCCTTCCCAGGTAGCCACCAACAGGGAACCAAGTATTCAAATGCCTGTGACTTATGGGAAACATACATTCAGATCACCGTGCTGGCCGGCCTTGTTTCATAGATGAGGAAACCAAGACATGGGATTGGTTGAGTCAAAGAGACTGACTCAGTTTGGAATCAAGGGCCACACACCTGTGATTCTAGCACTCAGGAGGTAGAGGCCGGAGGATCAGGAGTCCAGGGTCATCATTGGCTACCGGTATAGGGAGTTGGAGTCCAGCCTGGGCTACATGAGATCCTCTCTCAAAAAGCCAAATGCTCAGCTCTAAGGCTCCCACCAAGGCCTTCTGACTTGCTGTCTCTCCCTTTGTATCCTCACCACCTCAGACACCATCCAGCACATCAAGGACAGCCGGCACATTGTCGTGTACCACAGGGGCCGCTACTTCAAAGTCTGGCTCTACCATGATGGGAGGCTGCTGAGGCCCCGAGAGCTGGAGCAACAGATGCAGTACATCCTGGATGACACCTCAGAGCCGCAGCTTGGGGAAGCCAAGCTGGCTGCCCTCACAGCTGCAGACAGGTACGTGGCCTTGCAAACCCTTCGTGGGTCTGGGCTTCACAGTGCTCCGAGGAGCTCTTCCTGAACAGAATCCATCCCACGGATACCAGAAGTAGCACCAAAGCAGCCAGAGCACTGTCATGGTGTCACGTCTCACTCCTGGATGTGAGTCACACAGGCGGCGGGATTCAGCACGTCACAGTAGGTCTGTAGCGGTAGGGCGCTTGATGCAAGTGAAGGTGTAGCCTTCTGCATGGGGCTGTGGACATACTTGTTAATGGCCTCAGACTTGCTGTGTGGCTGAAGCTGGTCTTAAAACTGGGGTCCTCCTGCCTCCAACTCCTACATGCTTGGATAAAGTCCTGTACCACCAACATCCAGCTAACTTCCTTTAATCCTTGATTTCTCTTTCTGAGGCAAGTGCTCCACCACTGAGCTAGCCCCCAGCCAGGGAGACTTGCTTTGTATGTTGTGTGTGAATAGTGTATGTGCATGCAAGGGATCATCAGCTATTGCTCTTTTTTTTTTAAGCAGAGAGAATGTAGATTTATTTTTTTTAACTTTTTTAAAAATTTTTCCATTCAAAAAATTTACACTTCCTCCCCTCCTGCTCCCCCACTCACTCTCCTCCCTCCCCCTCCCTCCTTAAGAGAGGGCAGGGAACCCTGCCCTGTGGGAAGCCCAAGTTTCCCCCAACACACATCCAGTCCTAGGAAGCTTTGCATCCAAATAGACAGATAGACTAGGGTCCCAAAAGCCAGTACATGCAGTAGAAACAAGTTCCAGTGCCTTTATCAATTGTTTCTCAGTCAGCCCCCATTTTCAGTCACATTCAGAGAGTCCTGTTTGATTGCATGCTCATTCAGTCCCAGTCCAGCTGGATTTGGTGAGCTCCCATTAGAACAGGCACACTGTCTCAGTGGGTGGACCAACCCCTCGCAGTCCAGACTTCCTTGCTCATCTTCTCCCTCCATCTGCTCTTCAGCTGGACCTTGGGGGCTCAGTCCGTTGCTCTGATGAGGGACTTTGTCTCTATCTCCATCCGTCGCCAGACTAAGACTCTATGGTGATATTCGAGATAATCATCAGTGTGATAGTGGGGCAAGGCCAGTTCAGGCACCCTCTACTCTGCTGCCCAAGAACTTAGCTGGGGACATCCCCATGGACACCTGGGATCCCCTCTAGAGCCAAGTCTCTTGCCAACCCTAAAATGGCTCCCTTAATGTAGATATCTCCTTCCCTGCTCCTATATCTGTCCTCCCTCCATCTCCACCCTCCCATTCCCCCAAGCTCTCTCCAGTCTTTCCCTTTTCCCTTCTCTCTCCCCCTCTCCCCAGACAAGGTTGCTCCCAGAACCTGGAGCTCACTGGTTGACTATTCAGACAAACCAGTGTGCTCTAGGGATCCTCTTGGCTCCACCTCCTCAGTTCTAGGATGATGGCAAATGGCCACAGATCCTTATGCTTCTGATCTGGCTCTCCCCTCAACCTCTCTTCAGTGAGTGTGTCTTTAAGGCCAGCTCCAAGAGATCCAAGGAGTCAGATCAGAGTCTCTGGCTCACTGTGAGAGTAAGGAACAGTTGGAACAAGAAAGTGGGGAGGGGATTTGTCTCTCTAAAGCCAAGAGTAGCGAACATTTCACAAAAGACCGCCTTCGACAGAGCCCCAGAGCTGCTCTGAAGCTGCTGCAGCAGCCAAGGCCAGGGTCCAAATGCTTTAATCAGGAGTTGCTTTGGGCACTCAGGAAAAACAGAACTGTGTGCTGTTTGGCGTTGGGAGCCTGGGACTGAGAAACCAGTTTCATCTCCTGCCTAGGGACATGTGCCCTGGGGACATGTGGCATTTGTGGGTGTTAACACACCAAAACTTGCCAGAGTGTGGGGTGGAGATGGGCAGTGGAGGTATAGCAGAAGGCCTGGAGGCTAAGAACCGAGTGAGGGACCCAGGAGCAATGGGAGGAAGCTCCTGCAGGGGTCTTTG
This sequence comes from Myodes glareolus, assembly GCF_982192425.1. Lineage (NCBI taxonomy): Eukaryota > Metazoa > Chordata > Mammalia > Rodentia > Cricetidae > Myodes > Myodes glareolus. Next base: position 58,667,040 of record NC_142032.1, on the reverse strand, counting down.
AAGGGACGTGGGCTTCGCACCAATGTCAACCGTGTAGTGGGCACAGGATGGTAGTATCATGAGATTTGGGTTCAGGGCCAGATGGTTTCACTCCTTTCCTGCTCCAAAGTAGTTGTGGCCTGTTCTCTGTGCCTCAGGTTTCCTCATCTGAAAGATGGGTTTATAGTGCTGAAGATATCTGTGGACTCATGTCTTTAGAGAGGCTCAAGGCAGAGGCTGGTTCAGTGCCAGGTCCTTCAGCATTTGTGGTGGCTTCTGCAAGTCAGGGAAGGGTGCCCCTCCCTGACAGCTGCAGACACAGACCGGACTACATTCTGAGCATTTATTGTTGATTTAATTCAAATCCCATGGCTAGTCAACTGTCTTTGGTATCTGTGCATGCATGCACATGCTCGAGTATACACACTTTGGGTATTGTTCTTTAAGCACTAGCCATCCAAATTGATTTTGGAGACAGAGTTTCTTACCAGCCTGGAGCTTGTCAGTTTGGGTGGCCTGGCTGACCAGTGAACCCTGAGGAGTGCGATTTTGTCTCCCTAGGCCTGGGATTGTGAGCATGTACTGCCACACCTGACTTTTTTACATGGGCTCTGGGGATGAAATTCAGATTCTCATGCCAACAAGCAAGCACGGCTGTCCACTGAGCCATCTACCCACCCAGGGCAACTTTCTTTAGATGCATTTATTTCTTGCCACAGAGTGCCCTGGGCAAAGTGTCGGCAGACCTATTTTGCACGTGGGAAAAATAAGCAGTCCCTGGACGCGGTGGAAAAGGCGGCATTCTTCGTGACGTTGGACGAATCGGAGCAGGGTTACAGGGAGGAGGACCCGGAGGCATCCGTAGACAGCTACGCCAAGTCTCTGCTGCACGGCAAATGTTTTGACAGGTACCCTCTCCCTTTAATCTCCAAGGTTGGTGGGGAATTGTGGGAGATGTCTCAGGTTCGTTTTGGAGCAGCCTCCCCGCGTCTGAACCCGCGACAGAAGTAGTCCTGTGAGGCTCTGCTTGCTTCCCTCAACACACTCGCCCATGCACAGACCAGGCCAGGAGTTGAGATCCCTTCCTTTGCTCGCCCTACCACTCTTCTTAACTGTGCTTCACTGGGCTCTCACAGTGCAGAGCAGGGTCAGTCACGGGAGCTGGCATTGGCCTTGGTTGTGGTTGCACAGCTGCGGGGGTCCTCCTTCCTGGATTCCCTTTCTAGAGCTGTAGGGTGAGGAGGTGCCTCCCAGGCCTGGCTGGAAAGGGCACATGTTATAGTAGTCAGTGCCACTCTGGTACCAGGACACACATGTTGCATTTTATCTCTGGTACAAGAAGAGATGAATGACTGTGTCCTTTGTGTCCCTTTATTGTCACCTTCCTGGGGTGTAGAAACCTGGAGAACCCACTCTCAGGGGTCGGGAGAAGTCACTGATCCATGCAGAAAGAAACACACACACAGCTTTTGGAGTTTGGTGTTTATGTAAGGCTGGAAGCCATGATCTTGCTTTCTTCTGTAGGTGGTTTGACAAGTCCCTCACATTTGTTGTCTTCAAAAACAGCAAGATAGGCATGAACGCCGAGCACTCCTGGGCGGACGCGCCCATTGTGGGCCATCTGTGGGAGGTGAGCCACACCCTTCTTACCTGTTGCTGAATATGGAAGGTGCATTGGGGAGCCCAGCCCAACCCACTTGAACTTGGCTGTATTTTTCTGATTTTCTCTGTATCAGTTAAATTTCTTGTCTCTGACCAAATAACCTGAGGAAGCGGGGAGAGGTTTCTTTCAGCTTAGGCTTTGACGGGACCGGCCCGGTGTGGCAGTGGAATGTGGGGGCCGCTTGCTCACTTCCCAGTGCACCAGAAAACAGGGCCCTGGCTGTAGACCTCAAAGCCTGCTCCCAGTAATGTACTCCTCCTAGAGTCCAGAGCATCCAAAACAGTGCTGCCGGCTGGGGAGCAAGTGTTGGAACACACGAGCCTGTGGGACTTCTTACATTCAAACCACAGCACATAGTTCTTTACTGGTGTTGGTATCATGCAGGAAGTTACAGGCATTTGAGTCTTGGTTTCCTGGAACTTAATGTTCCTTGGGTATAGACACATGTGATGTCTCTTGATGCAACCAAAGCCACACAGTGACTCGGCTCACACAGCTTGGGTCATTCTGAAATAATACACTTACTGGTAGACTTCCTTACTCTACCCACTGGTAGAGTTTTCCCACTTACTCTAGTTTGAGGGCAAACAGAAAGACACATGTTAAAATCTGAGTGTGTGAGTGTGAGAGGCTGGGGATTAAATCCAGGGCCTCACACATGCTAGGCAGGTATTCCACACCAAGTCTATAATCCCAGTCAATATTTTGGAGACCAGGTCTCACTAAATTAAATATGTTAGACTTGAACTCACTCAGTTGCCTAGGCTCAGACCTGGAATCCTCCTGCCTCAACCTGCTGAGTATCAGATTTATAGGCATTGCCACCAGACTTGACTTAAAGTTTTGGCTTATAAAATGGCAGTGTTCAAGTGGCCAGGGAGCTGCTAGCAAGGTAAAGCACTTGCCATGAAGGCCTGATGATGTGAGTTCAATCTCTGAACAGGAAGGTCACGCGGGCACTCACACACATTGGCATAATTAAATTAATAATTGAGTGAAAAATTTTAAGGAGATATATCTTATTAAAAACTTTTGTTTCCTTTTTTTTGGTTTTGAGACAGGGTTTCTCTGTAAAACAGCCGTTATTGTCCTGAAATTCACTTTGTAGACCAGGCTGGACTCAAACTCACCGAGCTCCTACAGCCTCTGCCTCTCACGTGCTGGGATTAAAAGCATGTACCACCACATTCCAGCTTTTTTTTTAAACTTTTTGATGATTTATTTATTTTTATTTTATGTGCATTGGTGTTTTGCCTAAATTTATATCTATGTGAAGGTGTCAGGTCCCCTGGAACTGGAGTTACAGACGGTTGTGAGCTGCACATGGGTGCCTAGAATTGAACCCATGTCCTTTGGAAGAGCAGCCAGTGCTCTTAAACTGCTGAGCCTTCTCTCCAGCCCTAACTGGAAACATTTGTTTACTAAAATTACTAAAATCCCTTTAGGGTTACTTGAAGGCCACCACGTCTCTGCCCCTGCCCTCTCTCCCAACGCAGCTTTCAGAAACACAGAGGAGGTGTGGGGATACATAACTGGCCCCTAGTGCCCAGGAGACTGAGGTATGAGGGTCAAGCTTGAGGCCAGCTTGAACTACAAAACAGAGAGGCAGAGAAAAAGAAAGGGAGATTGTCCTTGGGACCAGGATGCAGATCTGACATTTCTGCATTGGCTCCTCAGTCAAGTGTCTGTGTTTCAGAAATCAGAAGCACTTAATGCTGATGCAACTCCCAACACCATTTTCCAATCCATGGCAATCCTCCTGCCTCAGCCTCCAGAGTACAGCTGTGTGTTGCCATACCCAGCTAAGACTTGGCGTCTTGGTTTCTTCTTGCAGTGCTGTACCCAGAATTTCTTCCCCATGGTGCAAAATCAGCTGCAGAGTGCATGTTGTGTCTTCCTGCTCATGCACACTCTGCCCTCCTTCTGGAGGGGAAGGTATTGTCCCCACCAGGCCCTGATGTCAGCTGAAGTGTGAACTCTGTCAGCCCAGAAGTACAGATGCCTCACCTCCATTAACCCCCAAACACATGTCCCTGGGAAGTCCTGCACAGCCCACAGAGGCTGTGCCCATCAGAATATCCTAGGAACATGCACAGAGCTGTCATTGGGTCACTGAGGTCTCTGGGACCCAGACAGCTTGCATAAGAGGACAAATGGTGGAATATGCCTGTAATTCCAGCACTCAAGAGGCTGAGACAGGAGGATTACTGAAAACTTCAAGGCAATCAGAGCCATATAGTAAAACAGACAAAACCCCAAAAGCATGGGGAAAAAAGAGATAAAGAGGAAAGAGAAGTTGATAAGATAGTCACACAGTCTCTCTGATTTTTAAGGTTTAGTGTGTGTGTGTGTGTGTGTGTGTGTGTGTGTGTGTATAGATAGATATAGATATGTGCATATGAGTGCAGTACATGCAGCAGCCTAAAGGGGGCAGCAGATCTCTTGTTACAGATGGCTGTGAGCTGGGAACCAGACCCTAAACTTCTCTCAGAGTAGTGAGCACAGAGGGCACTCTTTGTGGCTGAGTCATCTCCAGCCCTCAGGCTAATATTTTAAAGTAAGTCTGATCTAGATAAGGTTAAGGAAGGAAAATCTTAGGCCAAGGATACCAGTAGAATCAGTTTGGTTTTCTGTCCATGTGATGGAGTGACTAAGGCTCTTAAATGGAGCCCAGGAGCCTGGGAGAGTGCTGGGGACCCGGCTCTCATCCTGAAGGCACAGTGCCACACGGCCACGGGGCTGGTTCTGAGATGTGAAGCAGCATCCTGGGAAATGCTACACTTCTCCGCTATTACAGAGGACACAGAAAGGCTGTGTAGGTGGACACTGGAGATGCTGAGGCTGTGACCTGTGGTTTAGAGGCACAGCTTTACCCTCCCAGGGCCTGGCCTCTAGAAACCACACATCAGCTGTCTGGGATCTTCCTGGTCTCTGCTGTTTTGGGTTTTTAAGATTTATTTTGTGCGGGTTGAACTGAAATGGGCACCCACCACCCACCCAGCTGGTGGGCACTGGGGAAGGTGCTGCCCTTACTCCCAAGACTGGTCCCAGGTGGGTTCTATGCTGGGTATGGAGGAGACACTGTACTCACTAGGGTTTTCTCTTCCTTTTCTGCTTCTTTCTCCTCAGTATGTCATGGCCACTGACATTTTCCAGTTGTGTTATGCGGAGGATGGACATTGTAGGGGAGACACCAACCCCAACATCCCCAAGCCCACCAGGCTACAGTGGGAGATCCCAGGAGAGGTATGTCCGCTGATCCAGAGACCATCATGCACCTGGGTGGAAGTGCTCAGTTTACCCATGGTGCTCCTGAGGCAGTCCTGAGCTCTGTTGACAGAGAGAACGCTGTTTGCCCAGAGTATGGGAAGGGCCTGGGCTGTTGAGGGAAAACGAGACTTCAGTGTCCAGCTCTGTTCAGATTCCAGCTGTGAAGTCACTGAGTTTTTGTGACTTCCTTGAAGATAGAGATAAAAACATAAGTCACAGCTGGGCAGTGCTAGCGCACATCTTTAATCCCAGCACTCAGGAGGCAGAGGCAGGCGGATCTATGTGAGTTCGAGGCCAGCCTGATCTACAAAATGAGTTCCAGGATAGCCAGGGCTACACAGAGAAACCCTGTCTTGAAACAACAACAACAGCAACAGCAACAAAAATCCTAAGTCATGTTGATTTGAAATCCTCTAAGTGGTTTGTTTTTTTGTTTTTGTTTTTGAGACAGAGTATCATGTAGCCCAGGCTAGACTGGAGCTTGCTGTGTCCCTGGGAACAGCCCTGAACTTCTGATGCGTCTACTTTTAACCTCTCACGTGCTGGGCTGGCAGGTGTTCACTACACCCTGGGTTTTCTGGCTGTAGGGATGGCACCCCGGACTTTGTACAAGCTAGGCAAGCTCTCTACCTACTGAGCTACGCCCCCCCCGCCACTCCCAGATATTTATAGTTTTTAAAACTTAAAACATTATTGGCTCCCCATATATATTTTTGGGCTGTGTAAAGGTGGCCTACTTTAGTCATCCCAGCCCCTGTGCTGAGGCAGGAGAACTTCTATGACCTTGTCTCAGAAAACAACATAAGATTCTGAGACACAGTTTACACCTGTGAAATTTTATAAGCGTAAGTAATATTATTTTTTAAAGGACTTTTTTATAGGAGCCCTGGGAAGAAGGGATGTTAGGGTGGGAATTTCTGGGTCCCGAGAAGTACTTTTTTATGTAGTAAAGTTCTAGACCCAGCATTCTGAGGTCCCAGGGATCCATGGAAAAACATGACCTCTGTGGAGAGCCTGGCCTAGGCCTGGAACTAACTGAGTAGGCCATGGATTGCTCACTGGGTCTCTTCAAAACACCTTATGCTAGAGGTATTGGTTTCTTGGCAGAATTGAGAGGACAATGCGGGTATTTCCCAGGTGCCACAGTTTGGCTGCTCAGCATCCCTACCAGGGTGGTCTGTCTCTGAAGCTTCCTGGAAAATCACCATATTCCTGTTTACACGGGGTCACCTGCGTGGCGTAGGTTGTGCAGGTTTAGACAGTCACGCAATGTCATGTGTTCCTGTCACAGCATCAGACAGCTGTCACTGCTCTAAATAGCTGGTGGCCTCCACCTGCCAACCCCCTCCTGACCTCTGGCAAACACTGATCCCTTTATTGTCCTTTAAAAAATAATATTATTTCACACATGGAAACAATGTATTTTGATTATATCTATTCCTCCCTCTAACTTCCCCTGGGTCCTCCCTGACACTCTCCCTCTCAATTTCATGATGTCTTTATAAGTTTTACTTTTAATTATGCATGTACATGCCCTTGTGGGTATGTGTATGTGTGCAGAGCCACAAGTAGTTGTGAGTCACCTGATGTGGATGCTGGGAACGGAACTCGAGTCCTCTGCAGAAGCAGTACACACTCTAACTGCCGAGCCACCTCTCCAGATTCTCTACAAAATAATAACTACAATCCACTGAGTCCGCTGGTGCTCCCAGTGTGCTCATGGGTATGGGCTGGCCACCAAAGCAGGGAACCTCCTATTGACCTCACCCCTAAGGAAAAATGACATCACCACCCCCAGCAGCCATGGATGCCAATAAAGCCTTGGCTCAGGCTGGGGCTCCATGAGCCTCTCTCTGCTCCTTGCTGCAATGTTAACTGGCTTGATCTTGTGCAGGCAGCCACAGCTGCTGTGAGCTCGTGAGTATACCAGTCCTGTTGCAGCCAGAAGATATGTTTTCATGTCCCCTTTTCCCAGAATGTCTTCCTCAAAATGAGCTTGCTTTGTGCAGCAGACCTACAATTGTTGAAGCTCCCTGAGTCTCAGTTGTGGGAAGCCTTTCCCAGTGGAGACCCCAATGGCAAATCAAAGTATGGTCCCACCAAAGTCTGAGTTTATTGGGCTTGCTCATGGAGCCTGGGTGAGCATTGCTTCCAGGAGCCTATGACCCCAAGAGCAGTCGTGCCAGAAGACGGTCTGACTCAGCTTGCTTGATGGCTACCCCATCGCCCCTCACATGGAATTCTGCTTTCTGGTACCCTTCCGTTACCCACATAGCCTAGCATCTTCCAGGGTGACAAGGCTACTTATGGTTGGGGCAGAATCACATACAAAGGACTACGAGACATGTGAGGGCAATCTGACTATGACATTTGTACTAACCTCCAATGTTAATTCATCTGATCTGACTGGCTAGGCAGGTGTCCCCTTCCTTCATTGCTACTCCTGTTAGCCCCTCCTGAAGCTGCCCATCTCATCAAAGAAAACCTTCCCCTTAAAGAGCAGGGCCATCGTCCTATCAAGGGCACAGAGTAGCCGCCCTCTCCTGCCAGACCCTCCAAACAAGTACCTGGGCATGGGAGAGGGGTTGCCTTGCAAGTTTCTTACACATAATGCTAGCCGCTCTGATGACGTTGCCTGTCGTGTGTGAAGGACTGTTCTGCACTCTACAGCAGTCTCATGCAGCGCAGGGGCTGTGGTTTCTGACCGGGTTTCCCCACTGCTCCTGGGGTGAGGTAGAGATGCTGTGCTTTGCCTCACTGGGGCTTCCAGGTAGCCTTTCCAGAAAAATCTCAGAGAATGTGCAATGCACATTTGCAAACTCGGTTCTGTCCTGCCCCGCCCAGTTCTGTCGTGCTTCCCCACTGAGTGGAGCCTCCTCTCCCTGCAGTGTCAGGAGGTCATAGAGACTTCCCTGAGCAGCGCCAGCCTTTTGGCAAATGATGTGGACCTGCATTCCTTCCCATTTGACACCTTTGGCAAAGGGTTGATCAAGAAGTGCCGGACGAGCCCCGATGCCTTCATCCAGCTGGCACTGCAGCTGGCACATTACAGGGTAAGAGAGGATCTGAGCTCATCATGGGCACTTGGGGTTCTCACACACACATATCTGGGCTGTTTCCCTAGTGGGCAGAGGAGGTATAAAGCCCAGAATGAAGAATAGCTAACACCAAACACCAGCACCTCCCGCCCAGGTCTCTGAGGTACCGAGGCATGGAATGTCACACTGCTGATCACCCTTGGTTTATAGTGACATCCCACTCAGGCCTTAGTTTCTGTCATAGACAAGGCAGAGTTTGAGACGTTCACAAATGAACAGTTATAGAGTAGGGGTTGGGGAAATGGCTCAGCAGTTTAGAGAACTTGGGTTCAATAGAAACACTCACATGTCAGTCCACATGACTGGAGTCATCTGTAACTCCAGTCCTCAGGGATCTGGTGTCCTCTTCTGGCCTCTGGACACCAGGCACATATGTGTTGCTCAGATGTACATTCAGGCAACACACCCAAACACATAACGATTAAATTTTGAATAAAGGGTCAGGGTGGGGGGGCAGATTCCCTCATACTCCCAGCCCCGCTCTTGGCCACTTGTCCCTGTAGGCATAGATGGTCACTGCAGCCTGTCAGCCCTGAACTGTGTTTTCTTCCTTTCTAGGACATGGGCAAGTTCTGCCTCACATATGAGGCCTCCATGACTCGGCTCTTCCGAGAGGGTAGGACAGAGACCGTGCGCTCCTGCACCACAGAGTCCTGCAACTTCGTCATGGCTATGATGGACCCCACGAAAACGGTAAGATCATGGCAGCAGAACACAGCGTGGTACGTGCTTTCTCGAAAGCCCCTAGAAGCTGACCATGAGGCTCTCTAGCCCTTCCGTATGCACCCTTCCATCTGTCTCCCTCCTCCCCCTGCCTCTCCCCAGTGCCTCATGCAAAGAAACAGAAAGCATTTAAGAAGCCCAGTGGGGACATGTACAAAGAGAGTATTGTCTGCTGAGCTTTTGGGAATGAGTTGTCCTGAGAACCTTCACATGAGGATGGGCACAGTGCAGGAACAGGAAACAGACATCCCATCGCTGGTGTCAGTGGACTTTGACTCTGGGATCTTCCGAACCTGTTGCTTGCTCTGCCAGGCAAAGCTGGGACTTCCTTGCTCTGCCTCTTAGGAGTCCTGTAGTAGCCTTATGAGAATGAAGAAATAGATGCCGGACTCAGATGAATTCAGTCCACTGCTGGCCCCAGCTAGCACACGGCCACATTCACATCTGTGCCCAGTTCCCCAGGCTCCTGGATAGGTGCTTGCCACCAACAGACAATGGACTACAAGAGAGCCCCAACTAGGGCTCCCTTTCCTCTAGAAAAAAAATGGCAGGTGCCATTTGTCACTAGAACCTTCAATATGACCAGAGGCTGGATCTTTTATAGGAGAGTCAGTGCCTTGACATACCTCCGTGTAAAAGGCACATGTTGCTCAGATGATGTTGTAATGTCCAGAAGAACCTAAAGCAGCGTATGTGATTGTAGCGTGCGTGTGTGTATGCATGTAAGTATGTATGTATGTGTGGTGTGCATATGTGAGTGTAAATGGAGGCCAGAAGTCAGTGTTAGTGTCTTCCTCCTCATTCTCAGCCTCTTATTTTGAGACGAGGTCTCTCACTGAGTCTGGAGCTTGCTATTTTGGCTAGACTGGCTGGTCAGCAAGCCCCAAGGAACGAGCTTCGGTCCTTGTGCTTTTGTGCAGCAAGCACACCACTTCAGTTCCCTGAAGCATCCCATTTAGGTCACATTGAAGCCATCACAATACCATTTTAGTAGACTTGCCAAAGAGAGTTAGTATTCATCTTCTGTGACAAAATAAACTGAAGGACAGCTGGGCTTTGGCTACCTCACGGGGGTGTGTACACAGCAGACGCCCACACAGGGTGCCTCTCCAATAACCAGCCTGCCCCGGCAGCTCTTTTGAAACAAGCATCTGGGAAGGGATAGTGGGCTGGTGGAGCTCTGTCACGACATCTTGGTCATGGAACCCTGGCACATCCCACAGCCTTTTACAGACCACTGAAGAGAAAGTGGCCTGGTGCACAACAGAACCATGCAAAGCATATCCTTGTCCTGTTGACCCCTAGGCGGAGCAGAGGCTCAAGCTGTTCAAGATAGCTTGCGAGAAGCACCAGCACCTGTACCGCCTCGCCATGACCGGCGCCGGCATCGACCGTCACCTCTTCTGCCTCTATGTGGTGTCCAAGTATCTGGCAGTTGACTCTCCTTTCTTGAAGGAGGTAAGCCGCCTGCTCCGGGCTGCACACTGAGCTTGCTTGCCGGAAACATCTTAGTATTGCTCCAGCCTTGCACATCAGCATGGGTGAAAGGGCAATAGGCCTGTGGAGATGCAAGTTGCAACCTTGGTACCATGTTTCTTCAGCAGCTTGGAAAGGCTGATGTGGGCCCTCCTGGCAGCAGCAACAGGAGCTGAGTGCTGGTAAAATATGGGAAATAATCAGGAAGAGACGAGCACTGAATGCCTGTCAACTTGTTCCCTGTGTATGTGAATCTGTGTGCACTCATGTGAGCAAGGGTGCATGCGGAAGCCAGAAGAGGACATTAGCTATCTCTAGCATCACTCTCCACCTTACTTCCTTGAGAACTGAACCTCCAAGGTCAGCTCACTAATTTTTTGGCAAGACTGGCAGCCAGCAGTACCGTATAGTACTGTTTCCAACCACACCCAGCACTGGGGTTGCTTGTATCCGCACTGCTCCGTTTGTTGTTGTTGGTGTTTGTTTTCTCCATGATGCTAGGGATCTGAACTCGGGTCTTCATGCTTGCACAGGAAACACTCTTACCCACTGAGCCATTTCCCTAGCCCCTTATTTTGTTCTTACTGTTTTGTGTGTATAACTGTTCTACCCACGTGTATATCTGTGTACTGTGCTTAGTATTTGTGGAGGGCATTGGGTCCCCTGGAACTGAAGTTACAGATGGTTGTCAGCTGCCATGTGGGTGCTAAGAACAGAGGTCCTCTGGGAAAGCAGCCAGTGCTCTTAACCTCTGAGCCATCTCTCCAGCCATCTTTTTTTTGGATTGAGGCAGGATCTCACTATATAGCCCTGGCTACCTTGGAACTCAGTATGTAGACCAGGCTACCCTTGAGCTCACAGAGATGCACCTGCCTCTGCCTCCCAGGTGCTGGGATTAAAGGTAAGTGCTACCACACCTGGCTTCATCTTTGTTCTTAATATTTGTGAGTTTAAAATTTTTTTAAAGTTTGAGATAGGCTCACCATATTGGCCAATCTGTTCACAAATTCCTGTATTCAAATGATTTTCCTGCCTCAGCATCCTAAAGTAGCCGGGACTAAATTTATGTGCCACTATACCCAAATTTCTAAAACTTAGGGGTTTTTTTGTTGTTGTTGTTGGAATTGTTGGGGTTGTTGGTTTTTTTGTTTCGAGACAGCATCTCTACGGCCTCAAACACACTATGTAGTTGAGGTAGCCTGGAACTGTAGACCTCTTTGCCTCCACCTCCTAAGTGCTAGAATTATTGGTGTTCAGCCTGGTTTTCCTGTTCTGTTGAGACAGAATCTCACATTGTAGTCAAGGCTAGCCTTAAATAGCAATCTTCCTGTCTCAGCCTCCTGAATGTTGGGATTACAGATATGTATCACCATACTGACTTTCAATAGTGACTGAATAACCAGCTTGGAAAATCTGTAAGTGAGCTCACAGAAGCTGTCCCAGAACCCACTGATGGTCCTCCACCTCCAGAATGAAAGGTGGTTTGGTCAACGGGAGTGGCTTCCTGCTCACACACTTTAGTCTTTGTACAGCCTTCAGGGTCTTTCCTTGTTTCCCTGTTAGGGGTCCTCAGGCCACGAAGAGGAGGGGTGTTCTATACTGCTTTCTGTTGCTGTCATTAAACACTCTGAGCACTTGCCACTTGGGGAGGAATGAGTTTATCTGGCTTACATATTTAGGTCACAGCCCATCATGAGGGAAGTCAGGGCTGGAACTTAAGCAGAAAGCATGGAGGAACGCTCCTTGCTGGCTTGTGCACAGGCTCACATCTAGTTAACTTTCTCTAAAAATAAAATGTTACATTTATGAATGGTTTGCCTGTGTGTACATATGCCTGTGCATCACGTGTGTTATAGACAGTTGTGACCACCATGTGGGTGCTAGCAATCAAACATGGGTCCTCTGCAAGATCCATGTCTCCTGCCCTCTCCAACTAGATTCCTGCACCAGTTAGGACAGTCTTCACAGACATGCCCACAAATCAACCTGACACAGTTACTTAGCTGAGAATGCTTTATGTTTTTACCCTGGCTATGTCAAGTTGACAGTCACTGTTCACTGGGAGAAGGGGGTTGGAAAGTGTCATTCAGACATTTCTTGCTTTGTCACAGGTTTTGTCTGAGCCATGGAGGCTATCCACAAGCCAGACTCCTCAGCAGCAGGTGGAGCTGTTTGACTTTGAGAAAAATCCCGAGTATGTGTCGTGTGGAGGTGGCTTTGGGCCGGTAAGTGCAGCCAAGCTCACTCAAGCTAACTTCAAGTCCATCCCATTTCCTCAGATCCACTCACTAACACTCACAACAAGTGGCCTTGAACCCACTATGCCAGCCTCTCCAGTGCTGGAATCCAGCAGTGAGGCCCCACTACTGCCCAGTTTATATTGAGAACATGAAGTCTCCATACACATGATCTTATTTCCTAGTGATGAAACTGACCTCTGTCTCTGCAGGTTGCTGATGATGGCTATGGTGTTTCATACATTATCGTGGGAGAGAATTTCATTCACTTCCACATTTCTTCCAAGTTCTCTAGCCCTGAGACAGTGAGTATACTGGGAACTCCCTTTTCCAGAAATGGGTTAATTTTCGTTTTGGAAGGAGCACATCTTTACAGAAACATTCAGTTGAGGTGTCAACATTTATTAGCTTATTTTCATATAGGTAAATTTCACTCATTTGAAAGGCGTATGTTTATTTCGTTTACCTACCTTCACTGGTTAGCAGTGGTCTTAAGTCTTCGTGCATGTGTATGTATGTGTTTCTGTCGTTCTCTCTATTCTAAACTCTGTGAACAAGTTCTGGGCTCACATGAACTTGCCGCTGTCTGAGGGAGCCCCGGGAAACCTGTTTGATGTCTCTGCAGCGTCAGCCATTATACAGCCAATGCTACAAAACCTTCCAGGCTGCCAATCCCCAACAGGCGCAGAGTTCTTGAGAATGCGGTTCAGGAAGCCAGGCATGAGGTGCACACCTATATAGGAATCCTATATTCTTAGGAAGCTGAGGCATGAGGGTTGAGAGTTCAAAGATAGCCTGGGATATGGAACAGAGTGACAGGGAGGCCTCAGGTCTTATCCATGCGCCCACATAGCAAGTCACCTATGGGCTGTCCCCCTCTGAATGCTCAGGCTGCTTTCCTCACCCTTTCTGTCGTTCCCCCAGAGCTCGGAGAGTGGGATGACAGGAGGCTAGACTAACCCAGGGACGGATGATAATGGGAGACTCTCTGCATTCCTTTGATGTTTTTCCCCCCACCCCCGTGTGTGTGTGTGTGTGTGTGTGCGCGCGCGTGCTCTCATGCATGCTCACGTGCATGAGTACAGAGAACACTGGGTATCTATCCTTATCTTTATTCCCTGGAGACAGTGTCTCTCTGAACTTGGAGCTACTGTTTGGGCCCAGGGTGTTTGATCAGCAGGTTTCCACAAATCTTGCTGCCTCTGCCCTCATCCCCAGCTGGGTAAGAGGTGGCCATACACTGCTTTTACATGGGTGCTGGGGACCCAGACTCAGGTCCTCAGGTTTGCACAAGCATTTTGTCCACTGAGCCATCCCCCAGCTCTTTCATTTGACTTTTAAAGACTTGATGCAGTCCATGCTCCTGCCTCAGCCTCAGCTGCTGACGTGGTGTTCTGCTCTGTTTTCTTCAGGACTCACACCGCTTCGGGAAACACTTGAAAGATGCCATGGTGGACATTATCACCTTGTTTGGCCTCACCATCAATTCCAAAAAGTAACCTCCTGAGCCGCATGGAAGGAAGACAGACTCTTGTGATACAAACCAAATGAAGAATAGGTGTCGCTCCTGATTGTAGGACAGGCAGAAAATTGCTCTCCTAAGACTCAGTTTTTCTTCCAGAAGGTTTACCGCCTGTCTCCCTAGAACAACAGTAGGCCCCACTGTGAGGTGTGACCCTACTACATCCAGCCCTGGCTCCTGGTATACTGGGCACAGTCCCCTGAAGTCTTTTGAATCAGCTCCTACTGGATGAAGAGATTAAAATGCTGGTGAATTCCTGGATTATTAGGGTTGTAGCTTCACATGTGTTGGAGGTGACAAGACTTCCTTGGGGGTAACCTGTAAATATCTGGGACTGGAGGGTGCCTGGCTCCACCCAGGCAGTGCAAACGTCACCTTGTGAAAGAGTTATCTTCGGAGCCAGTGGACGTAACAGCTAACACACACATAATGCACTAATGGAATGCTTGGGCCTGGGATTAAGGCTTTACTGTGGGTGACAGTCGTCATCCCTTAGGAGGACACCACCTCGTCAATGTCACCATCCTCACACGTCTACAAAACCCAGTGCCTTAAAGACGGAAGCCCCTTGGTAAGCGGGGCATCAGAGACTTATTTGTGAAGTCTTTGGGTGGATATGTGAGGATGTTGCTTCCCCTCACGGTTTCCTACATAGGGACGCCCGCCCCGAAGTAAGCACTTCCCCTACCCCGGAAGACCAGGTCCCTGGTGAAGCAGCAATGCTGGAGTCTCATTGCCTGCCAATTCCATTAAGCAGCAGAATAGGCATGTGTCAGCAGTGGGGAGCAAGGGGTTTGGGAGTCAAACTCTATAGTTGGAGACCAGCTGGAGAATGTGGCTTGGTGTATTTGGCAGCTGGTGGCTAGGAGAGTAGGACCCTGGTCACTGAGTCAGGAGCAGAACTGACACAGGCAGCCAGAAGACACACACCCTAGACATCAATGGGATCACCTTCTAATCCCACCCAGTCAGAGAGGAGACTTGCTCTCAGCTCCATAGAAGATGAGGTCAATTTGGCAACAGACTCAGGGGTCTCAAGCGATGAGTGCTTTGTACCCAAATGCCATCCCTCACTGGGAGTGCCTTTCTTGAAAGCGCCTGATGGACTGCAAGGCAATTCCACACCAAGTCTGATTGGACTTTGGTAAACATAAGCATAATGGAGCCCCCCATCGCCACCCTGTCCTGACAAGCTTAGCTATCGGTGTTTGAAATCATGTATTTATTTTTCTGACCACTTCCAATGTGCCCTCTGGCCTGACTGAATTCCTGCCTCTGTGCCAGCAGTAACACAGAAGTGAGGGTGGGGTGACCAGAAGTGCCAAGAGGTGCAGACAGAACAGCTTATGCATGTCTTATGAATATGCGTGTATAGATTTTGTAATCTAAAAAAAATTACACCTAAGAGGGCCAAAGATTTTTTTCCTCTTAAAAACAGAACAAAAGGCAACATAAATACAAAAGCAGAAGCAAGCAGTACGTCAGAGCCACCTAAACTTTGCTCTTCCTGACCACTGACCACGGACCACCTTTGTTAGCCCCAGGAGCCCTGCTAGTGCCCAAGTGTCACATTCCTCTCTCAGGCTTCCAGTCCTTGCTGCTCCTGAGCAGTTACCAATGCAATTTTCTATTCCTTACAAGGTGGAAGGGTGGGCTTTCACTGCGCGCTGAAAGGAGGTAAGACTATGATGTATTTAACTTAATGCGGAACAAAACATAGTCTTACCACCTCAGCCAAGGTTTGGATTCGGTATCCTAATCTGATCATTGCCTGTAAATACCATATGTTGTCTGGATATAAATCTTAGAAATGCATGTGTGGATGGATGTAGCTGACCATTAATAAAACATTAATCCTGTCTACTCCAGCATTTGTCCCTGTCTCCGGTGTCATACCACACAGTGAGGGTTATATGACAAGTACTGGCCTCTGAGCAGGCAGTGTGGGGGACACCACTGTTCATATACAGACAGATGGGTGGGGGGAGGGAGGGAGGGAGGGAGGGAGGGAGGGAGAGATAATAAATAGGTAGATAGATATTGATAAATAGATAGATAGGCTGGAAGGTTACTCAGAGGTTAAGGGCACTTGCTGTTCTTGCAGGAGACCCAAACTCACTTTCTGGCATGCATATGGTGGCTTACAGCTACCTGTAACTTCAGTTCCAGGAAATTAGACACCCTTTTCTGGCCTCCTCAGTCACTACACTCACATGTATACGCGCGCGCACGCGCACACACACACATACACACTCACTTTCCCCCATCTCTAATCTTGGGAGAGAAATGAGATGTCAAGCTAGAAAGCCCTCTTAGCACTGCCTACTGCTTCAAATTCCCTATATGCCAGTCATGCTTTTAACCCCAACTCTTGGGAGGCAGAAGCAGGTGGATCCCTGAGTTCCAGGCCAGCCCTGGGCTACCTAGTGAGAACCTGACTTAAAATCAAAAACCGGTGGAAATAATGTAAATACTGTACTCAAATACGAAATTCTCAAAAGAAAAAGAAAAAAAAAAGAAACACCACTTTGGGGGCCTCAGTTTCCCCACTGGGGGCAGGACTGATTAATCCCTGGAGAATGGGTCCCTCCAACCTCCATCCAAGCACACAGAAAGGTCCTGCCCACCACCCACAGCCCAGGCCTCTCCCATCATGCTTAGGCCCCGCCCATCACGGCGCAGAGCCCGCCCTCCACGACAAGGCCCCGCCCACCACAGGCCCCACCTACCACTACCTAGGCTCCTGTCAGCTTGGCCGAGGCCCCACCCATCACAGTCCTGGCCCCGCCCCGTCCCTAACGGTCAACGGCCCGCACAACCTGTCAGGGTCGAGGCCCGCTGGGCGGCTGCGTCGTGTCGCTGTTCTCGGGTCCCCACGACCATGGAGGATGCTCTGCTCGGAGCCATGACGGGCCCCGAAGACGAGCTGGGCGCCGAGCTGTTCGGGCCGGAGCGTGGGTTCACGGACGGACTGGCGCTGAGCCCCGCGACGGCTGCGGCCGAGAGGGATGAGCTGCCTGTGCTGGCCGACGCCTACCTGGGCGCCACCGAGCCTGGGGAACAGCTGCTGCGCGCGCTCAGCCCCTCGCCGGGCGCCGAGGTACCGGCGGCCCTGCTCGGCGATTTCCCGGGGCTGCCCGAGCTCCGCACCCCAGACGACGCCGCGCCGCCGCCCGCCTACAGCGTGCACGTGCTGTCGTCGTTACTTCCCGGGGCGCGCGGGCCCGCGCTGTTGCCGCTGAGCGCAGGAGTTCGCGTGATCCCAGTAAGCGCCGGCAGGGGGCGCCGCCGCACCGTGTCTCCGCGTGCATCCCCTCCCCTCCCCCCCCCCCCCGGGGGTCTTGTCCCAGACCGCGCGTCCCCGGTAACACAGGCACCGCGAGGGGGCCTCTTGAGCTCTCCTCAGTCTCCCTGCCCAGCCTGTTACCCTTCGGGAACACACACCTACTTAGCATCACATAGTCAGGGTATCAATCATTCATTCCTGGCCTGTCAGACTTGTGTCCCCCACCCACCCTACCCTCCCAGTCCCTGCCCACACCCAACCCTCCCCGTCCCCGTCCCCACCCAGATGGTCTTAGGGATGGAACCCAGGGTCTTTTGTGTACTCTGCAGATTGTCTTCAGTCTAGTCCTAAAAGGGTTTGTTTTATTTTATACATGCTTGTTCACACCAAAGACTTTAATTTATTGACGAGTTCACTAATTGATGATTTTTCCACCTCTGTAAAATAAGGGACAGTTCTTCAAACCTATGTATTGGCGTCTGAATGAATACTACTTCTCATTCAGCTACTGTTCCTTGAAATTGCTGTGTAGCTGAGAATGACCTTGAACCTGAGTCTCCTGCCTCTACCTCCTGAGTGCCCAACCACACCCAGTTTATACAATGCTGGGGATCAAACCCAGGGCCTAGTTCACGCTAGTTAAGCACCCATCCAACTGTGCCACATCCCCAGCCCTTCTTAAAGGAAGCCCAGCACACGTGCTAACCACCAAAGAACCTAGCTTGGGAAACTGGGTTCCTCATGCAGTCAAGTGTGTCAGTTCTAGAGTAAACTTTCTTGGAATAGTTTTTAATCTCTGCGGAGATGACAGGAGCCTGGCTTTGTACGGCATAAGTCACAGTCGCTGGAGCTCAGGGTCCAAAATTGCTGTTCCCTGCTAAATTTAAGGTTCTCCAGAGGAACTTTTGCCCAGCCTTACCCGAGGCAGAGGCCTCCCTGCGTTTCCTATGGTTCCAGATGCCAGCAGTTCCATCTGCCCTAGTGGGAGCTCACCAGGCACCTTGTCTGATGGCCCTAAGCCCTGCTCCCTCCCCTAAGTGGAACAGGGAAGGGGATGGGCCACTGTTGAAGACACACTCCCTTTTAGTGTAATTCAGGTGCTATAGATTATTGGGTGATGTTTGTCTACATGTGGGCACACTGTATTCATGCAGTGCCCATAGAGGCAGA
Source organism: Myodes glareolus (assembly GCF_982192425.1). Taxonomy (NCBI): domain Eukaryota; kingdom Metazoa; phylum Chordata; class Mammalia; order Rodentia; family Cricetidae; genus Myodes; species Myodes glareolus. The sequence continues at coordinate 58,648,616 of NC_142032.1, read as the reverse complement.
AGACAGTGTCAGATCCTCTGAAGCTGGAGTTACCCACAGTTGTGAACCATCTCGTGGATGCTGGGAACTGAACCCAGGTCCTCTTCAAGAGCAACAATTGCTCTTAACCGACAAGCCGTTTCTTAAGTCTCTCTTTGAATGTCAGACTATTTCCTGATTCATTATTTTAAAAGAAGATAGGACATAGGTATATTTATCCTTTAAACAAATAGAATTGTTCTGTTTCTATTCTAGTAACTATTTAGAGTAAATCACTAACATCTTTTTGGTAGATCTTTTGGTTTGTTTGTGGTTTTTTGAGGCAGTTTCATGTAGCCCAGGCTGGCCCTGAGCTCTGTGTATGTGCACATGATCTTGGATTCCTGCTCCCCCATGTCTCTAGCTCAAAGGGGCTAGGATTCCAGGCTTAGGCCAGCTTACATGGCTCTTTCTATGGAAATCTCTTTCCTACATGTTCATGCACTTAAGTTTAGTCTGCTGTGGAACAAACGGTTCTGATATTTAGTGCTAATGAAGAGGTCAGCAATTGTGTTTGTGGGTCCAGGGAAGTTATTTCAGTGAGACTCCAGCAAACTACTCCTGGCAAGTTCCCAAGGCAGCAAGCAACCCCCACCTCCAAAGAAGTGTAAGTAGCCTGCATTTCCATAAAATTAGAAATGTCTGAGTAAGGCTGTTACTCAAAATCTAGCTGCACTTTGTTGTCTTCTTGGGTCTGATCTAAATTTTGTAACCATTGGGACCTTTCAGCTTTTAAATCCCATTGCTTCTTAGTAAATGTAATTTTGTCTTGTTTATTTTATAATTAGATTTATTCATTTGTGTGTGACTGCATGTGCCACAGTACACGTGTTGAGGTCAGAGAACAGCTTCCAGAAATTGATTTTCTCTACTGTATGTGCCCTGGTGATCAAACTCAGGTCTTCAGGCTTGGTTCAGGTGCTCTTACATACTGAGCCATCTTGCTGGCCCTGTTTATTTCTTTTTGATGCAGGCTCTCAGTATGTCTCTAACTCTAGTCCTCTCCACACCCAGTGACTGATGGCTCTCCTCAGAGGCCTTCTCCTGGGCTGCTCAGATGTTTTACCCCTTTCTTCCTCATGGGACAATGGATCTGGTGCTTAGAACCAGGGAAGTGTTTGCTCTGAGGCTGACCCAGAGCTCTGACTTGAGTGTTCTGTGTGCTGCCACTGTAGCACATATCCCTGTGCTTGCTGATGTCGCCTCGTTTTTCCAGGTTGAAATCAAGGAAGCAGGTAGCAATGTGCCAGGCAGCAACCCCGAAGATGCGGCTTTCCAGACCCCTCTGACTCAGGAATCCTGCTGCAAGTTTCCATCGTCCCAGGAGGCAGAGGAAGCTTCCAGCTGCCCTCGGAAGAAAGACTCCAGTCCCATGGTAAGATCCCTGTGGGCCCTGTCACTGACTTGCTAAGTCAGTGCTCTTTGTCCATCTACAATGGGAGAGAGTCAACTTGAGACCTCCATCTTTCACCTTTCATCCCCAAGATTCTCATCTCTGCCCCACCTCAGAAAATCAAGTAACGATTGGGACACTGCTGTGCCCCATAGGGGAGTCACCAAAAGTCACACTGTCCATGTAAAGTACAGAGTTAGGAAATGAGGTAGGGATAGTCTAGGGACAGCCTAAGCTTGCAGGATTGGTTGGCCCAAGTCTGTGCTTCTACAGCCTTCCTGCCTGCCTCCAGGTTGCCAGTGACAATAGTGTGCAGGGTGTGGAAACTGTGTGATGTCATTTCCTTCTGCAGCTCTGCAGGCAGCCCCTTCTGTGCCTGTCTTAGCCCTAGGTATTGTGCGTTGTACTACTGGAACTGCTCAGGACACGTGACGGAATCACCAGTGCTTCAGCTGAGCTTGGGCTACACAAGTAGTGCACCCTCAGAGCCTTCAGCAGCTCCAGATGAGGCCTGGTCGAAGACACAGAGTGTGTCCCAGAAATACTTGAAATAATGTCCCCTTGTGAAGTCTGTCTTTGGGATGCAAACACTAGTACCTGTATGTGTCTGAGACTTACTTGAAACCCCATGTTCTGATGGCAGAGCTTTTCCATGACCTTAGAGAAACCATAGGACAAAGGACTCCCTCTACATTGTAGGGTGACACCTGCAGTGAACCCAGGACTGGTCATCACTGTGGACCATTACCAACTGAGTGCGTGCTGGTATGTGGCTACATTTCCCTCTGAATACAGCTGTGCAGGGTGCTGGCCTCTCCACTGTTAGGATGACATGAGTGTTTTCCCTGGAACCTGCTTTTCCTCTCCTAGCAGGTTCATGGGCATTAATCAGATGACCTCGGTCCTTTGTGCCTGTTTGCGTACTCCTGTCCTGGTGTCCATACTGCACACCCTAGAGCAGCTGGGCATGTAGGGTGCTCCATCCCCCAGCAGCTGGATTGGTGGCTTTGATGTGCAGATATACCTGGCTGGCTGAAGACTAGCAGTCAGAACGACATGGAGTCAGACAGCTCTCTCATGAGTTCAGCAAGCTCTCTCAGGAGTTTCCAGTCACTGACTCCACCTTTCTTAGCTGTACCTATAGGAAATAAAGTCAATGGGCATAAAAACCACCTGTTAGATAACAGCCTGGCTCTGTAGCAGGAGGGAACACCCAGCAAATTAGAGCTAATTCTACAGATGTACTCAGCCCCCAAGGGTCTCAGAGGTGGGAAACTGGGATCTGGGAGAAAGCTCAATCCCTGTTCATAAAGGCTGTGAATTGAAGGTCATCAGAAAGGAAACCCTCTCCTCAGGCACATGGTCCTCCAGAGGATACAGGAGCAACCTGTGAGTGTGTAGACATGTCACAGGAATACATGGGGTGGGGCTAGAGAGCAGCAGTTAGTGTAGAGGAAGACATAGAGAACACACCACCTTCTCTCCCACCACACACACATACTTAGACCTGCCAAGGGCGAGTCTTCTCAGATTTCCTCTGTTCCTGCTCCAAACTGGAGTCACTTAACCGTCTTCACCATGTGGTTCTAGGTGATCTGTCAGCTGAAAGGAGGTGCCCAGATGCTCTGCATAGACAACTGTGGCGCCAGGGAGCTCAAGGCACTCCATCTGCTTCCTCAGTATGACGACCAGAACAATTTCCCACAGTCAGGTACCACAGCACAAAGGCTGCCCTGGCTCACCCTGGAGGTGGTGAAGAATGGGGTAGTGAATGAGTGTTAGTCTTTGTGTCTAAGAATGTGAGGAGGCCTAGGAGGAGGCTGTCCCTAGCTCGCCTGCCAATCCAGGCTGCTCACCAAGAGTCCAGTGGACCAGCGAGAGACCCTGCCTCAGAAAAAGACAAACTGGTGGATAGCTACTGAAGAACAGCATGAGGCTGTCCTCCAGCCTCCACAGGCCAGTGCACACACAAACACCACAGCCCCACACAGACACGCGCGAGCACACACACACACTGACAGTAAAACAGACCATTCATGTATTAAATGAGTGCTTGAACAAACCCAGACAATATCAGTCAGAGAACAGAACAAAATCGATCACTATAGCCTAATCTGTCTAGAACACATTAAATGTCTCTCGGTCTTATCTGGCTCCTCCACTGTCTTGCCTTCTAGCAAGTGACAGCTCTCATCAGGACAGTTCTGTTTCATTCCTCCAGTCAGGGCAGAGGTGGCTCACCTGAAACATTATCAGCCTACCCAATGGCTCGAGGCTGGGCCACTCATATGTGCTCTAAATTACGGGTGTTTTAGTGGAAACAGTCTGTGTGATCAGTAAGGGCAATTGATCCTTTCCTCTGCTTTCATCATCAGGTGTGCCAAGCTGACTCTCCGGTGATCTGATAGTCACCCAGCCAATTCCTCACACTGACTCCAGAATTAACAAATGACCCCCAAAGGACTGATCCACACACTTTAAAGCCGATGAATGGCTAGAGAAAAATTAAATGATGTGGTCTTGGGCCTGTGTGTAACCAAGCTTTGCCTTGGCCTTGGCAGTGAGCTTCTCTGGGTAAACTCAGGGACTCAAGCTGCTGTGACAGAAGGTAACCTTCCAGCAGTGTCAAGTCAACCAATCTCTGGAGCCCAGGGCAAGAGAAGTCTAACACTGTCTCCATACTCCCTCCTTGATCCAAAATGGATTCAATCACTAGGTTTCCATTGAAAGTGTAAAATGTCTCAAGGTATCCAGTGAATCTACTGTGTCATGTAAGGACATCTTGGCACATGTTTTTGGAAACTGGGTGCTAACATCTTTTCAGTATAGTAGACCTCTGCAATGCTCAGGCTAAACAGGTTTATGATTTTAAAAAAATGGCAAAAAAAATAAGTTTTAAAATTACAATAACACAAAAGCATCTATTGAAAAAAAAAGTCACAAAACCCAGGAATAGTGACATACATGTGTGACCCAGCCCTGGAAGGTAGAGACAGGAGGACCAAGAGCTCAGGGATTACATGTGTGGTGAGTTGAGTCTGGGCTTTATGAGACCCTGTCTAAAAGCAAGGGGCAGGAGAGACAGCTTTGCAGTCGAGAGCACTTGCTGCTCATCTGGAGACCCCAGTTCACACCCACTTCACATGGCTCACATACTGCCTATAACCCTGCACTCAGGGAGCTGACACCCTCTTCAGGCCTCTGTAGACATCTGTACACATGGCTTACACACACACACACACACACACACACACACACACACACGCATAAATAAATTAAAAACAAAAGGACTAAGATCAGGATAAGCCTTGCCTGTTCATGGTAGACCCACACCTTTCAATGCTTGCTGCCATTTCATGTCAATTTTTTTCCCCACAGATCTCCCTAAGCCAATGACAACTTTAGTGGGAAGACTTCTGCCAGTACCAGCAAAGTTAAATCTCATCACACAGGTGAGTCATTTAGGACAAAACACACTCAATGCCATCTCCTGGCATTTTCCTGGCTGCACTTATTTACTTCAGGTTATACAGTTTACAGTGAGAGCCAGCACTCATGGCACATGCCTATAATCTCAGCAGTTGGGAAGTGGAGATGGGAGGATCAGGAGTTCAAGGTTATCCTCATCTAAATAGCAAGTTCTAGACCAGCCAGGGTCACACAGAACCTTGTCTTAAGAAAAACATCAAAATCCAGTGCCATTGTCCTTTAATAAATAAATAAATAAAACATCAAAATCAATAATAAAATAGTTACTATGTATTTGTCCCTTCATACCTGTGTCAGACACTAGATGGAAGATCAGCAATAGGGACATGAGGGACAACAAGGGCAATAGCCGGTCACAGCACTAGCCAGGAGTCCCCTATGCTCCCATGGCTGGCCCTCCACCTGAACAAACGCAAGCTCAGAGTTGTGCTAGCAAAGTGTGGGGAGGGAATAGAGGATGCCTATCTGAGTGTTCGCAGCTGGGGATGTTTGTGGTCAGGTAGGAAAGGTGTGGGTATGGGGATGGAGTCCAGCTACAAAGTCTAAAAGATAAACAATATTTGCCAGTGAGATTTAAGATATCCAGGTCTCTCTGTTGTTCTGAGAATATAGTACTTTTGGAATGCTTCTAGTCTGGGGACATTTGTAACTGATTTTATTTCCAACTACTTGTTTGTGAACACAAAGTGTTCCAATGACAGTGTCACCAGCCTCCAAGTGACAACTGTATGCACTGCTCCCTAGCTTGTCTTTGCTGGCCCTAGGCCCCACCCCACCCTGACTGTTCTCATCATCCCCATGATCAGACACTTTGTAGCCTGGGGTCCTGGGCCTGGGTCTGGGAATAGCTGTGAGATGGTCTCAGCCTATGGGCTCAATGTCAGTGGACTTGCTGAGCTTATGAGACCTAGATATGGGATTGTGATATCCATCTGTAGGGGCTGCTGCTGACACTTCACACATACAAGAATGCTGACCATTCTTGCTTTTGCCTCTGTCCAGGTTGATAATGGAGCTCTCCCACCGACTGTCAATGGAACTGCCTTCCCCTCAGGACCCACTATGCAAGGCCCACCCAAAATAGCTCTGGCTGGGTAAGGATTAAAATTGGAAGCCACTACCTTTAATGCAAGCATCCAGGATGCTGTTGTATAAGATGCACTTCCTGCTGCATTCTAGAATTTGTTTTGCTGAAAGATCAGTGGTCATCTCCCCTTCCCAGCAGGGTCACTGATCACCTGTGGGTACATCAGTGATGACTCCTGGCCTCCCCTCCACTGTCTGCTCTCCTGTGCATGTTTCATGGTCCCTGGCTGTTGTAGCTCTGTCATGGTTTTTCCTGCACTTAGGTAGTGCCACGCTGTTTCTTGTAGTCTATCATTGGTACTGTTCACACACGGGCAGCTGCTTATGTGGATCATCTTTGCCCCCATCATTTCACAGAACAAAAAGGGGCCTCTCACTGGGAGGAGAGCCTCTTCCTCTTTGGGGCACACTCTAAAATGGGAGTTGGTTTGTACAATGAGTGTAATGGTTTGCGAGGCAGGTTTTGTTTTGTTTTAGGACGTTTGTTTGTTTTGAGACAGGGTCTCTCTGTAGTTCTGGCTACCCTGGAACTCACTATGTAGATTATGCTGGACTGGAACTCATAGATCTACCTGCCTCTGCCTCCAAGTGCTGGGAGTGACAGCCCTGGTCTCATGCAGCTCAAACGGACCTAAAACCTGCTATGAAGCAAAGATTGGCCTTGAATTCCTGATCTTTCTGCCTCCCTTTCCTGAGAGTCGGGATGAAGTCTGTACTCCTTCTTTCACATGTTAGGGCACAGGGCTTTTGAAGAGTGGAGTTACAGTGCTGACTTGTGAGGCACCAGCTTGTCTGAGTCACTTGCTTTCTTGAGTTTCTGCTCACCTAGTCACCTTATGCTCTGTGGCTGCTTTTTCCTGTGGATTTCATCAGTGGGGAGTTTAGGTGAAGAAATTCTGGGGAGTTTAGGTGGGAATGAACTTCCCCCAAAGTATGGCTTCAATTCTCCCTGAAGCTGTGGCTCCCAAATTGGACTCTCCAGTTCTAGGGTCTGCTGCCTATGGAGAGAACATGGAACAGGACATCCCAGGCATGTCCTTGAGCACTATTTTACCTTTCCATAAGCACCAGGGCAGGATGACCCAGAAAACATTGCCATCAGCCACTCTGGAACAGCGTAGATCTAGAGGTGGCTGCTGTCATGCACCAGAAGTGGCAGGTACTTCACTGACAAAAGGGGAACACCATATTCAAGTGGTGGCTGTCCATGAGGTTTCCCAGACAACAATCGTAGCAGACTGATGGCTGATGGTGCCAGTACCTTGTACAAGAATCCCTAGATGACTGGGGTGTAGGAGCCTGAGATCAGGGAGAGTGCCATGCCCAGTTTCTCTTTGCTGTTACTTATGTTGCTATGCCAACTTGACTTGACAGGTCAGGGCTGTTGGCAAAGGGGAGCAGTGTTGCCGAAAAGGAGAGGCCACACTCTGGGAAGAAGGTGTGACAACTTGGTGTTCCCCCTCACTGCTGTCCCAGGGAGAGTGGAAGAGAGCAGAGGGCAGGGAGTGAGATGATGGATGGATGGCGTGTCTTCCAGGAAATGGTGCTGATTTGCCAGGTCCTGGGTTATAATCAATGGCTTTACTAGTTTCTTTCTTCTGTGTTAGTATGACATCACACCCCACCTCTAATTCTGATTTTCTTATGAAAAGTCCAAAGGAAGCCCCTAAACTGAGTCACCTATCCTTGTATGCAAGTTCTTATCTCAGGTTGCCTGTGCCTTTCCCTCACAGATACTGTGACTGCTTTGCCAGCGGGGACTTCTGCAACAGCTGCAGCTGCAACAACCTACGCCATGAGCTCGAGCGCTTCAAAGCCATTAAGGTAATGTACTTGACAGAGCTTTACCAGTGTTGTCAGTGAAGGGTCTCCAGAGTCCGATTCAGACAGATGCATAGACAAATGCAGTGACCCCGGGCGAGATATACTGATACCCAGCAACTGGGGACACTTTAGGACTGCAGCAGAGTTTTGGATGCTCTGACTCATGAGCAGAGTCTATCTTGGCTTGGGGATCATAATTCTGGGTAGCTCCATGCAAGGAGGTACAGTGTATTATCACCTGTGGGTGGGAAGCATTTGGTTGAGCCTCATAGACTTTAAACTTTCTGTACTGGTATTATTTGTGTTTTAAGAAATAAAGCTTGCCTGAAGATTAGAGGACAAAGCAGCCACACTAGTCAACCATATAGACCAGGCAGTGGTGACGCACCCTTAATCCCAGGACTTGGGAGACAGAGGCAGAGGGATCTCTGTTAGTTCAAGGCCATCCTGGGATACACAAGATTGAATCTGTCTGAAAGAGAAACAGCTCTCTTGGGATCACATGCTTTTAATCCCAACACTAAGGAGGTGGAGACAGGAGCTATATGGCTGGGCAGAGCGAGGGATATAAAGGGGAAGAGAAAGGAATTCAGTAGAGTATGGAGTCTGAGATTGGTGGAGAGCTTTGCAGGATTGCCCCATTTGTTTGTCTGAGACTTGGTAGCAGTAAGATCTCTCTAGGACTTGGCTGCTTTACTTTTCTGATCTTCAGGTTGAACCCCAATATCCATCTCTGGGTTTTTATTAATCATTCTACAATTTTCATCCCTCTAGATTCAGGTGCAAAAAGATCGAGACTTTCTCAAGGGGCAGTGAATTTGCTAGCAGACCGCAGGATCCTGCAGCATATATGCCTTCCTGTGCACACAAAGACCAGGGAATGGGAGGGATAGCTAGGCTGGGTCTGGCATCTTCTCCAGGGAGACACTTCCAGGGGTCAGGAGCCATCAGCTGAGGCCTGAGGGTATCCTGTTCAAGGGAACAAAATTGAGCCTTGGTCAGCCTGTCTGGTTTGGTTTCCCTAGAACAATAATCCCCCTCTTGAGTAGCAGATATATCACTTAGAGCTATCATAGCAATTCCGATATGGTCAGACTTAGAGGACAAAAGAAAATGACCACACCCCGAGCTTTAGGGCACCAACTGTTGCTTTTTATTTAGCAGGGAGTGTACTCTGCTATTTTGAGATCAGGGCTCGCATGTGCCAGGGATAGGAGCATGGCTTATACAGCTAGCTGCTTGAGAAATGATCAGCAGACACTCTGACGGCTACATGTTTGCTTAGATGTCACCCAGCTTACTCCTCCCTAGCTCCCAGCTGATAGAAATTAGAGGAAATCCTCACAGAGATTTGCCAAGCAAGTTCTTAGCAGCTTCATTCATAACAGACAAAAGCTGCCCCCAAGCCCTCAGCCCATCAGTGGTGGGATAGAGCAACTGCCAGCTGTTTGAACAGAATGTCACTCACCACAGGGAAAGACCAATGGTTCCCTCCACTGGAAGGAGTCATGTTGGCCTCACCCTTGTTCTGAGCCATGTACACACCACCTATCTGACACCCCTTAAGCTCCCAAGTTTGTCAACAGAGTGAAATGAGAGACAACGTTCATTACAGAGAAAGACGGCTAGGTGTTGGTGTGAGCTGTTCTATGCCATGACCTCACCTGCCTCAAAGATGCGAGGCATGCTGGAAAAGTGTCTTTAGCATGTATTATTCTTACAGTACATAGGCCTGGCTCTCAATGCAGAGAAAGGGTTCAGTGCTTCTAGAGCCCTGCAGCACCTCAGTTCTGTGTGTGGCATGGCTGCACAGAAGCCTTGAGACCTCTGGTGTGCCTTGAGGACGCAGCTCCCTCAGTGGCTTCCCCGGTGTGACCTTCCCTTTCATGGAGCCTTGCTTCTGGTTCCCACACATTTCCTGATGGTTCCCATGTTCTCTCTTAGGCATGTCTTGATAGAAATCCCGAAGCTTTCCAACCAAAAATGGGGAAAGGCCGGCTGGGCGTGTCTAAGCTGCGGCACAGCAAAGGGTGCAGCTGTAAGCGCTCAGGCTGCCTGAAGAACTACTGCGAGTGCTATGAGGCGAGTGGGCTTCCTGTCCTTCCTTCCCGAGTGCTGTCAGCTTGACGGGGTCTAGAGCCACCTGGGAAACAGGCCTCTGGCCATACATGTGGGGATTATTTTGAGGTGGGAAGAAAGACCTGGCCATTGTGGATGGCACCACTCCCTGGCTGGAGTCCTGGACTGTGTAAGTGGAGAGAGGGAGCTGAGCAGCAGCAGCAGCAGCATCCATCACTCTCTGCTTCCTGATTGTGGATCCCATGTAAACAGCTGCTTCAGGCTCCTGTGGTCTTACTCCCTCCCCCTGCTGGACGGTACCCAGGAACTGTGTGCTGAAGAAAGCCCTTCCTCCTTCCAGTTGCTTTTGTTCAGGGTTTTTTTTTTTTTTTATCACAGCAACAGGAAACAAAACTATGACACAAGTCTGTTTTTATAGTCAGGTCTCGTAGTTCAGGCTGGCCTGAAACACAGTCTCTAGCCAAGGATGGTGACCTTGAATGTGTGATCCCATGGCCTCTACCTCTAGAGCACTTGCATTATGGCCATTCCTTAATGCTGTCATGTCTGCTTCCCTCGCTGGTGAATAGCCTCTAGTGTTAATCTGAACTAATCTGATTAAGCAGATGGGCAAAGGTAGATGTGAGTACTGGGTGGTTTGCGGGAATGGGGGACCCTGATTTCAACAAAGCACTTTCTATCATCAGGCCAAAATCATGTGTTCTTCGATTTGCAAATGCATTGCTTGCAAAAACTATGAAGAAAGCCCAGAGCGAAAACTGCTGATGAACACACCCCACTATATGGAGGCTGGGGACTTTGAAAGCAACCACCATCTGTCCCCAGCCAAGTTCTCAGGACCTCTAAAACTGAGAAAAAATAGGTAGGTGCTCTGAACATTAGACTGGAAGTTCTGAGGGAGGCTTAGAAACCACATCTGCATTGGCTGGAGCACACAGTGCGTGCATAGGCAAACACTGGGCTTCCTTCTCAGCTTGTCTTTTCTTTCCCTTTGCCCTGTCTGTGTATTCCTGTTTATAATTACATGCTCTGCCTAGGCTGTTCACAGGACTAGTGGTATTCTGATGTCTCTGAATGAGGTTAGATTCTTGCTCAATCTACCAACAAATGCTGGGTTCTACCTCTCCCTTCCATCTTCCCTTCCTCTTTTCTTTCCTTGTCTCTGTCCATTTTCCAGGCTAAGGATAGAACCTAGGACCCAGGACTTTCTTCCTGAGCTGTGCCAAGTTCACACCTGACCTTTTACTGTGGGCAGCAGTACAGATGTGTTTTGGACACATGCTGAACTCTTAGCAGTAGGGACTGTGGTTGGATGTCTTCCCTTGGGTAGTTCTGAAGCCACACTAATCTTAGTCTCCCAAGGGCTGAGACATCATTTGATCATATATTAGACTGGATTTTCATATTTAAAAATATTATTTCCAGGGGTAGGAAAGGGTCACTCTATAGGTAAAAACCTGATATGAGGACCTAAGTTCAAATCCTAGCTCCCATATAAAAAAATCAGGCTTGATGGCCTATGCTGGTAATTCCAGTACTCGGGGGTGAAGACAGGGTTCCTGTGGCTCATTGACTAGCGAGGCAAGCCAATCACTGAGAGACTCTATCCTTGAAAATCAGGTGGATCTTCTGGGGAGACCGTGCAATAGTAAAGTCTTGCTGTGTAAACTGAGAGTGAAGTCTGGGTGGTTGTGGCAGGTGCCTGTAATCCCAATGCATGGGAGGCAAAAACAAAGGATCCATGACTCAATAATATATATTTGCCTCAAAATATAAAGTGGAAGAGTGATCAAGAAAGACACACAGTGTCAACCTCTGGCCTCCACACATGCATGCAATTACACCCATCCATACACATGCACCATACACTACACATGTACACACATGCATGCACACCCCAAAACCTAAGCAACCAAAGAAAGAGCATTCCTTTAAGTGCTGTGCAAGTGGTCATCCACGTATCACAAATGAGTCAGCTCCATTCTGCAAAGCCAAACTCAGGCTTATTTGGTTAAAGATGTAAGACACACTCTCACCAAGCCTACATCCTCTGTGATGCTCTCTGCATCATGAGACCAGCCTCCTCTGAGGTTGCTTGAGGGTGTCAGTGTTAGCCCTGCTCATAGGTGGCTGGGTAAGTCTCCCTGCTCTAGAGCTCAAAGAGGAAATGGTCATCCCTAAACAGCCAGCGCAGACCAGGCCGGGACTCTTCAGGGTGTCCAGGGTGAGGTAAACTCATGGTATGACCACAGATGTGACAGGGGAGTCTCAGAATCACACAGCACTTTGCAGCTCGAGATGCTCTGCAGACCCCCAGCCTGGCTGTCACACTGAGAGCTCTCCTCTCCTGACTAATGCCAGGGACTGAGGACATCTGTACACTGTCTGGAAGTCCTACATCGCCAAGCCCTGTGTGACCTGTGACTTTGCCACTGAAGCACATGAGCCTCTAGGTCTGTCAGTGGCCTTCACACTGAGGCATTTATACTCTGCCAGGGTCTAAGTGATCCAGGGTCCCTATGCTGCTCTCCCAAGCCCGACCCTCACACTTTCTTATTTAGTTATTTGCTTTTGGTGTGTTAAAACATCTCTCCCTCTAGCCCAAGTGGGGACACAGGCCTGGGCCAGTGGGCTCAGCACAAACAGAGCCCCTTTTATTAGCAGAAAAGCACATGGCACCTTTTTAAAAGTTGTCTTTTGGCAATTGTGTGTTTGTATGGAATGCATTGTAATCATAGTCTTCCTTTGGCTCTCTTTTCCCCACCCCATCCTTGTGACCCTCTTCTTCTGAACTAGTCCTCCTCTCACTTCTGTTTTTTTTTATTTTTAAAGATTTATTTATTTATTATGTATACAACATTCTGCCTCCATGTATGCCTGCATGCCAGAGGAGGGCGCCAGATCCTATTACAGGTGGTTGTGAGCCACCATGTGGTTGCTGGGAATTGAACTCAGGACCCCTTGAAGAGCAGCCAGTACTCTTAATCACTGAGTCATCTCTCCAGCCCCCTCACTTCTGTTTTTGATTTTGTGTGTGTGTGTGTGTGTGTGTGTGTGTGTGTGTGTGTGTGTGTGAGAGAGAGAGAGAGAGAGAGAGAGAGAGACAGAGATTCACTTGTTGTTTGTTTAATTAGGGCTTCTCACCTGTGTGGAGGGTGTAGCTATTTACTGGGGTATGGACCATTTACTACTGACTACATCCCTGAAGAAAATGTCCCTTTTCCCCAGCAGCTATTAACTGCCAGTCCCTCCTCAGAGAGGTCTGGGGCCTCATGAGCCCATCCCCTATCCATGCTGGGATATTGAAAGACAGTACTATGCAGCGTCTTCTGAGATGTTTCCTGGGCCTTGAAGGGGAGGTGATGTGGGTGTCCCCTCTAGAGACCATTGATCATTGAACTAGAGTGATCGGGCACTGCCAGACTGGATGGCAAAGATGCTGAGTGACTGTGTCTCTCCTCAGGCAGAGCTTCTCCTGTATCTCCTGGGAAGTAGTGGAGGCCACATGTGCCTGCCTGCTGGCCCAGGGTGAGGAGGCAGAGCAAGAGCGCTGCTCTCCAAGCTTGGCTGAGCAGATGGTCCTGGAGGAGTTCGGAAGATGCCTGTCACAGATTCTCCACATCGAGTTCAAGTCCAAGGGGCTGAAAATTGAGTAGAGTGCAAGCTGGTAAAGGGAATGCCTGTGGCAAGCCTCAGCTTTGGGGAGTTTGCACCTAGGAAGGTGGTACCACGGGAGGGGCATGAGGTCCCTGCAACATGGCCAGGCCAGTCAACCATGAGGTCTGAGCCATCCCACTGTGTTGGATCAGCCAGCCTGCTCCAGCCACCCTGAAGTACAGGCAGGCAGAATTGTCCTGGGAGCTGGACACAGGCCCTCCTGTCCCCAAGGAGCCCCTCTGGGGACCCCCTGCCCTGCATAAGAAAAGAGTGGCTTTCTGATTGTTGTTATATGTTCGCTTTTCAAATCGCTTAGTAGTTTTCCCATTCGAGTTGTTATGAGCCTTTATGGAGGCTTTAAGTGTCCAAAGATCAAGGCTCTGCAGGTACCCCAAGTCACAGGTCAGGTGACCAGCAGTGGTCTTCCAGGCCAGGCCTGTGACAGCGAGTGTGGTAAGGGGGTCAGGTGGGAGCTAATTTTTCTGAATTTCTGCTTGAATTGAGAAAGCTGTCTCCTGTCCAACCCTCATCCCAACCCTCATCTCCACAATTACTGTTACATTGTGGCCAGCAAAACAGTTGCAGTGACCAGCTTGCAGACACCAGCAGGTGAAGCGGGCGATTGTGCCCATGCTTCGCGTTCTGTTGTGAGAGTGAACCTTTCCAGATTCCCAGTTGGACCTAGGTTAGTAGTTGAAAATAAAAAAAAAAATTGTCTCAATAGCCACTCTAGACTCCTCTGAGACCTTGTCTCTTCATGAGTCTGCGTTCCCTAACAGCACTGCTGCTTCATCACTTTGAGGCTTAAACCTGGGCATAGCTGGGTGGTGGTGGCACACACCTTTAATCTCAGCACTCAGGGAGGCAGAGGCAGGTGGATCTCTGTGAGTTCGAGGCCAGCCTGGTCTACAGAACTAGTTCTAGAACAGCCAGAGATACACAGAGAAACCTTGTCTCAAAAAACAAAACAAAAAAAGAAAGAAATGAAAAGAAGCACCTGGGTACAGACCAGACAGTGGTGCAGTGGTGGAGGTGGTCTGGGGAGCCCGGAGTTCACTGACGAGAGGGAACTGACTGGAGAAGGCTCCACCAGTAAAGTACTTGCTGTGCAAGCTGGAGGACTTGAGTTCAATTCCCAGAACCCGTGTTTAAAAACAAACATCCCCCCACCCACCCAGCCCATTGCTGCTGCAACCACATAAAAAACGAACAAACAAAAGACACAGGCTTGTAATCCCAGCACTGGGGAAGTAGAGACAGGAGTCTCCCTGGGACTCACTGGTCAGCCAGCATAGCTTAATTGACAAATTCCAGGCAGAAGAGACCCTGGCTAAAAAGGCAGCTCCTGAGCTAAAAAGATGCCCATACACATGTGCCCTTGCACAGACATGCATGCACAAACACACCATGGGGAAAAGGTCTAGAAGTCAGAAGAGGATACGGAGAAGGGGAGTAGGGGTTAGACAGCTGTGCACTGCTGACCCAGAGTCCAGGCTGTCATGGGAATGGCTTTAGGAACCCTCTCCTGGAGACCTCAGAAGCCAGAAGAGAAGGTTGCTTCATGACAAGGTAGCTTCATAGACTCCTGGACCATGTGCCAGGCTTGCCAGACATTAGGAGGCACTAAGGTGAGGAGGGCTAAAGTGAGGCAAGGCTGGCATAGCTGCAGCTGCTGACCTGGAGAATTGGGGGTGGGGCACATGATGTCACAGCCCTGAACTGGAGGGAGCAAAGCTAGAAAGATGCCACATAGGACAAGCCTCAGGCTGGGGGCTGACTGGAACAGCCCAGGTGTCATTCTTCTGGGGACTCTTCTGGAGCATAATGTGGCCTGCAGACCCCCTGACACTGGACAGGGCCTGCTAGTCTGTCTTGTGTAAGTCTCAGGGTCCAGGTGCCGACTCAAGTCAGAGTTAAGTGTGAAAGAGGAAGAGTGAGGGGAGCTGGAGAAATGGCTCAGTGGTGAAGAGCACTTGCTTCTCTCCCAGAGGACATGAGGGTGACTCCCAATGACTCCCAACCACCTGTAGCTCCAGCTTCAGGGCCTCTGACCTCCATGGGCATCTGCACACACATGAACATGCTACACACACACACACACACACACACACACACACACACACACACACACACTTAGAATTTTTTTTTTAAAGAGGAAGAATGAAAACAGGAGGGAAAAGGGCAGGGTAAGGGTTTAGTCCTGGCAGACAGTCTTTGCAGCTGTGGCACCTGGGTGTGGAAGCTGGGTCTGAAACACAGGAATATATGAGAAGGAGTGGTTGAACCTGGGGACAGCATGTCTGACATCAGCTAGTGCCTCTTACAGAAACAGCGAAGTAAGGGTTGCTTTGACCATGAGGTTGGAGTCATCCTTGATGTAGAGCCTATACGGTCTCCTCTCATCTCCTGTGCAAAAGACACACATAGGCAGCCATGTAGACCAGTGCTGACAGCCTGTCCTATAACCAGGGAGACGCAGAAGGGAAGGCTCAGCTCAGTCTAGCACATGGGTACCGGGCTCTCCTGTCACCTGTGCTCATCTCTGATCTTCTGGTATCTGCTTTCTGCTTAGAGCCAGTTCTCTTCCTAGCCACTGTTCCAGGGTGGGGTTGTGCCCATTTGTGCCTTTGTTCATGCTTTTAAAACACACTGGTGAGGATCCAGAGAGACAGCTCAGCAGGTAAAGGCATCTACTGCCAAGCCTGATGATCTGAGTTCAATACTCAAGGTGTGTGTACGTGTGCATGTGAACATGAGCACACAGATATAATAAATAACCACACTAAGGTAATGGGCTGCAGCATAGAAGAACCAAACAGTCCCAGATACGTGCTAGTCTTTATTGTCACACAGTATAATTACTCCAATCAAAACATCACAGCATCAAAGCAGAGAACAGAGGGTTTGCTTGAGGAGTTGGTAGAAGATTCTGCCTAGAGTGACATGGCGCAGGTGCCGGTGGGTATTGTCTCAGGACTGCTCTAGGTCTTCTGAGGAGGTGGCCAAAGGGAGGCCAGGCAGGCTGTCGAGGGCCCCAGCCTCTGAATAAGGAAGAATAACAGTCAGGTAGTTAGTTTGAGAAAGAATCACATGCTAGTACCCATGGAGAGGGGCAAGTTATCACAGGGACCCTGAACTGGGGACAGCATCCATGTATCTAACCTCTGTCTGAAGGACTGCCCACTCTTCAAAGAGGGTAGGCACTACAGTCGTGAAGCTAGTATCTAAAAATACTTTCTGTGTTACAAGATCAAAGGCAACTGGAGGCTGGGCGGTGGTGGCACACACCTTTAATCCCAGTACTTGGGAGGCAGAGGCAGGTGAATCTCTGTGAGTTTGAGGCCAGTCTGGTCCATAAGAGCTAGTTCCGGGACAGACTGAGAAGGTACAGAGAAACCCTGTCTTGAAAAACCAAAAACCAAAACCAAAACAAAACAAAAAACCCAAACAAACAAAAAACCCACTGGAAGCCCCTGGCAGAGCCAAGGTGCCTCTGCAGGAGCAGTCACCCAGAAATCTGCAGAAAGCCCTAGAAGCTCCTTAGAGGCCTGGGGACCTAGAGTTGAAACTAAGGCTATCAGTTCTCTCACTTCCCCTGCCTAGTTGATTGGTTTTACTTTTTAAAAAACTTCATGGTGTGTGTGTGTGTGTGTGTGTGTGTGTGTGTGTGTGTTAGCAGATCTTGTGAAACTGGAGTTATGGGTGATTGTAAACCACCTGACATAGGTACTTGGAACTGACTGAACTGGGGTCCTTTGGAAAACAGCAAGTGTTCTCAAGTACTGGGCCATGTCTCCAAGTGTCACCCCTGCCCCGCCACTGCACCCCTATAGGCTTTATTCTTCTGTCCTTCAGTTTCTCTTGGAAGGGCAGTAGCATGGCTGAACGCTGAGTACAGAAACAGCTCCCAGAGCCAACCTGCCAAGCACCTGTGCTAACAGAATATGGCTTCTCAAGGGCTCACAGAACCTGGCCCTGAAAAGCACTATGCCAAAAATAGGGACCCCCAAAGCTCCACTCCCTTCTCAGTAGTGACATCAACCTGTTGACCCAGCACAGGACGTTTGAGTGCAATGTACTTCAGTCCTAACGTAGGATGCTTACCTGTGGCATTCCATGAAACACATTCTTATTTTTTCCTGCCAGAGATGGGTATGCCTGGCAGCCCAAGATACCATTTTAGATGGAAAATACTCCCATACCTTTAAGGTGCAGGAAAGTCAGAAACTCCATTATGGTGTGCACGATGTTGCTCTCAGGCAGGGGCCCATCAATGCTGCCTAGACAGTGGAGAAGAACAGTGTTCACGGTCTTTTTTCTTACCACCCTTGTATCACCCATCTGAGGCCAAGGAGGCTGGCTGAAAGCCTGGGGGCATCCCGGGCCATCCAGGGCCTCTCTTGAGAAGTGGAGGGGCCATGGACCAGCTCTTCCAGAGGCCTCCGTGGTCAACCCCCTTGTTGTAGCTGCATGCCCCATGACTTTGCTCCCCAGTCTTGGCAGTTGAGAGGTGTATGAGGCCGCAGGCTCTCAGGTTCTATCCGGCCAGGACAGCCTCAGGCTGTAACTGGAGGCAGGATAGAGATAGGTGTAACCGCCACACCCCACGTGCATGTGGGAGTCCCAGGAATGACGGGTGCACATGCAGGGACTCAGGCCTTACCTGATCTCCCTTCCTCCACTTCCAGTTGTAGCTCCCGCTTGCCTGTGAGGCCATGCTTGTCACTAAATGATCTGTGGTTGTCAATGGCATCTGTTCACAGACCAAAGAGGGAGAGCCTGCTGTCACTGTGGCTTATCAGCCAGGGGAAGACCACACACGGCTGGACTAGCAGCATAAAGCCAGTGTGTGAGGGCCCCAGAAGAGGGAAGCAATGTCTCCAGGGTCCCTGGGTGAGAGTGGTGATCACAGGGAACTGAGACTCCAATGGGAAGAAGGGGGCTGATGACAAGGAGGGTGGGCACAGAGCAGGTGTCTCCAAACAAACAGGTGCCAGAGACAGGAGCTGGCTCCTAGGACAATACCTCCCAGAAAGATAACAGAATCTGGGTCTCTGCATCCCTGGAAACTAGAGACTGGAGATGTCTAAAACGTGTCCAGATTGTTATTTTCAAAGCCACTCCCATGTAGGAGGACTAGAGCCAGGGAAGGTGGAGCTGAGGAGTGGGTGCAGAGAACTGTGGGTGTGGCGGAGAGCTCCCTAAGAGACAAGGCCACAGTACAGGAAAGAAATGGCAGCTGATGAGTACTGAGAGAGGGCACACGGGCTGGAGGGGGCGGCTTAGGAGACAAAATAGGTGATACAGACGAGACTCGGGGCTTCTGGCCACTTAGCCCACCTGCCAAACTAGACAAAAAGACCAGAGAGTTCTTTTCAACAGAGTCAAAGTTCAGGGCTAATTACCTCGTCTCGGAGCTCCTCCCTGAAGCGTTAGCATCCTAGAAGCTCTGGCCTTCAAAATCTGTCACACCTCAGTGGCATTGAAAGTACCTGACACCTGGCTAGTACACAGTGCGCCTGCTGACCCAGCTGGATGGCTGCATGAACTTGGCAGTGAGAACAAGTTTTCTATTCTGACTCAAAGTCTTCCTGATAACATTTTCAATATTCTAAAGCCATGGGTCAGTGCCAAGCTCATACCTGTGAGGACCCTGGGAACCAGTCTGTAGGCTACTCCACAGACCTGTGCTAAGAGAGCTTCCCAGCGATCAGGTGACTACGTGGATCCTGCACAGGATGACCACACACATCTGCAGTATGCACATGTGGCCTCATGCAGACCCAGGCTGGGAAGCACAGCCCTACCCCTCTGTCCCTTTCACTGTGGCGGACTGAGGATTGGGGGTGGATGGATGGTTATTTTGTCTCTACCTTTGTGTCGGGACAGTGAGTGGGTTCTCAAGATGGACAGGCATCTCCAACACAGCTGTGCATGTAAATTTGAAAGCCACAACAATCAAGCAACTAACCAGGCAGCTCTCAGAAGGGAACCAGTATCTTCCAACCCAATCCCCTCCTTTGGGATAGTTTACCTCTGAAGGCATTAATAAATACATCCAGACATCCAGGGCACAGACCAGGGACTGGGGGCGGAGGGGTGGAGCAGCACCAGACACCTCTGTACAGGTGCCTTTCCCCTCTGTGGCTGTCTGTCGCTGCAGAGCTGTCTCTGTCCCCTGGTGATTGCACAGTCCCAAGCAAAATCCCTGTCTCTAGTGGTCACAGGTAACAACATTCACACCACACAGAAATATCAGACTCGGGCCAAGTCTGATATCAGTCAGACCACCCAAAATATCAGTCTCCACCCACCATGGGGTGACAGCATTAGGATGTGATTGACGGATCACTGACACACTTAGGTGATCTGCCCCACCCCACTCCATGCAAAGTCCTTCGACTCTGACCCTCTCCAGCCATGAACACAGAGAAAGTACTAGTGACACAGAGTGGGACTTGTGCCGGAAGGGACAAGGCTAGTGTTTGTGTAAGCTGCTGGGGTGACAGTGGGGCTGGGACTGGGGAACAGGTTTGAGCAAGAAAGAAGTCAGCTCAGGTAGGCCTCCAGGTGGGTTCTCTGGCTACCTTAGTTTGTCAGAGTTCCCTTACTGGAGCGTAGAGAGTAGCTTCAGGATATCAGAAAGTGGGGAGGGTGTTAGTGAGACCCAGGGGTCCAGAGAGGGGGTCTAATCAGAACTCCCAGGAGACCTGGAAGACTCACCCAGAAAATTTGAACAAAGCCCCACTAAGGGGCAAGACAGTAGAAGAAACTTTTAAAGGAACAGGTGCTGAGGTTAAGTGTGCAGAGCAGTGACAGGTGGTCCCTGGCTCCCAGGAGGTGTCGGGTGCTGAGTGGGGCAGGACAGCTTTCAGAAGTGGAAGGGAAAGGAGGCTCTGCCCAGATGAGGCAAAGAGGCTAGGCACTGGGGTTCCCAGGAGGCTGGTGTGGATGACATCAGGAGACCCTAGGAATGAGCTCATCTGCTATGAGTAAGAAGAGTGGAGGCCTGGAGGGGTAAAGCCTTTCAGGGAATGGGAGAGCCCCCCCTTTCCAACACAGCAGGTGTTTTAAGTCGCAGCGGGTTAGGCTAATGGAAACCCACAGTCCCCACAGCCCCATGGGAATTCATCTGAGAGTAAACTTGCTATGAGAACAGTGCCTGGCTCCCATAGCTGCACCAGGAACCACGCAGCCTCAGCAACCCAGCCCTACACCACTCACGTGGGCCCAGAAGGTAGCCAGCGCTGTTCAGTGTCCAGCCTCTCTTCTCCTTTGCCTAAAACAGGATGACACAGGTCAGACAGCCTCGGTCCCAGGGCAGAATAGCCTGTGCCTCGTTCTCCAGTCTGGCACAGCACAGAAGCCTGGGCATCCAGGCTGCCCAGAGTGACCTTTGACCTGAGCACACCACTGCATGCACTAATTCCAGGCCCCCTGATGTTCAACCAGAGTAAGGCTCAGCTGATAACTCCTAGTATTGTCTTCAGAGCCAGGCGACAGACTTAGTCCTGAGCAGTCTTAGGGTTGAGGCTTGTACCTTCAGCACTCCCAATCTCCAGGGGAGGCTAGTCTATTTACCCAGGCCTTGGCCAACAAGTGGGAGCCTTTACCTCACTGTTTTGTTGAGACAGTACCATGTGTAGCCCAAGTTGGTCTAAAATTCACTAAGTAGGGGAGGTTGGCCTTGAACTTTTGATCTTCCTGCCTCTACCTCCCTCCTAAATGCTGGGATTACAAGCCTGGGTCTCTACACCTGGCTAAGGATAGAGCCATTTTGAGCCTGTTAGTGTCCAGCAGGTCCTCAGTCCTCCTCCTGGGACCCCCCACCCAGCAGCTGCAGGG
This sequence comes from Myodes glareolus, assembly GCF_982192425.1. Taxonomy (NCBI): domain Eukaryota; kingdom Metazoa; phylum Chordata; class Mammalia; order Rodentia; family Cricetidae; genus Myodes; species Myodes glareolus. The sequence goes on along the minus strand of NC_142032.1, from coordinate 58,627,225 downwards.
ACTCACCACCCCCCACCCCCACTCCTGTTGTGGGAGAGAATGAACCATCATTTGCTCCAGGCTGATCCCCTCATCTGACCCCCTTAGTCCTTAGCACTTACCGGCATCCCAAGCCCCAGAGTTGCTGACAGGGTAGCCAACAGGAGCCAAGCTAGCAGGAGGGCGCTGCCTCTGGCCATCTGAAAGAGAAGTGGCGGAGTTGACACCATCTGAGCAGCCCAGCACACGCACATGTCTGGGGGCCACTCGGACAGGAATGCCTTCGGGGTGGGAGAAGCGGGGTGACAACAGGGACAGAGCTGTGAGAGGGGCAGGGACAGGGCGGCCAGTTACACAAGGTTCGGGTCTGGCACACGCACCTCAGTGGGCGCGGGTACCTTGAGCAGCAGTGGGAATCGGGTGTGGCTGGTCGACGCAGGTCGGGCGTGTCTCGGTCCGGGCGTGGCGTGGCAGACAGGCGGGTCGCTCACCGCATGGCGCAGCGCAGCGGCGTGAGAAAGCGCGAGGATCCCTCGACGACGTGTCCGCTGCAGGAGCAGCGCTGCTGCCGCTATTTATGCCCCGCGGGAGCTGCCGCGTCACTGGCTCAGCGCCGCCTCCGGCGAGTCCCAAGGGCCGCAGTGACAGGAACCCGCTCCTGGAGAGCAAGAGAGGACCACCCCCAGTTCCAGACCATCAGCCAGGCGATCTCTGAATCACAGAGTCCCTCCCCACTGTTCCACCCCGGTGCTCAAACAAGAGTGACTCTTACACCCCATTTTGAGGCCGGTGAGGAGCCTTACACTCTTTCCCAGGGCTAGAGCTAGAAGGTCCACCCCACAGTTCAAGCTTGAGCCGTCACAGTCGGGGCACCTCCTAAGAAACCAAGTTCCCAGGTCCTGCTCCCCCATCTGAATGTGACTGCAGCTTCCCAACCTGTGCCCAGGACCTCCACTCCTGTTTCACTGGGGCGGGGGACCGTCATTCGGGGTGAGGGCAGAGTGGAGGGTGTCTGACCACTATACACCCTCCCTCCTGCACCCCAGCATGCTCCTTGGAGCCTGCTATCCCTGAGCACCCTGTTGAGTGGCTCTGTTGTAGCTGAGGTTGAATTCTGCAGAGCCCAGAGTGGAGGGAGCTCCAGGTCAGATTCCTGCTAAGAAGCAAGCAGGGGGGCAGAGCTGTCCTCACCCCAGGAGTTTATCCACCTGTGCAGGGAAGCACACAGGCATGGCCACACACCCTGCAATCACACCTCAGGACTGACGCAGGGGTCAACTCCAGACTCCCCAAATGTGAGATATTTCAAGCAGGTGCAGTCCTATGATAAACAACACAGCCCTTAAGGTCACCTGGCTCAGAAGTGGACCCCACTGGCATTGTCAGCCAGGTCCTGAGAAGCCTGTAAGCTCAAGAAAAGAGGGTTCTGCTTAACATGAATCCTTTGCTGGAGTAACCAGCAGGTTGTTCATGTGAAATGAGGTCACTAGGAATAGCCTGGAGGTGAGGCCTCAGTCCTGAATCCCCTCTCCCTACGAACCCACCTGGGACCCTGGCTGAACAGAATATGGGGCGAATGGTGCTTGCCAATTCCACGTTTCACGTGTCTCCACACTAAGGAGGCTGTGCAGACTCGGGACACCTGTGGAGAGATCCCCTGACCCACATGGACAGGAAGGCCATAAAGTGCAGGAACAGCCTGAATCAGCATGCCTGGGCATGTGTGGCATGGCACACATGTGAAAATCAAGGGACAACTTTATATAAATTAGTTCTCTCCTTTTTACCTGGTTCTGGATCTCCAGGCTTGTATTGAGTGCTTTACCCACTAAGACATCTGGCTGGCTCTTCTTTTAACAAAATGATACTTTTGTCTTCAATCACCCCTTGTTTTGCAAATGTTCAAAACCAGTAGGCACAAACACCCCTCTGCCCACATCTTCCAAGGTCTCCAGAGAAATCCAACCTCAGGCATACTAGGGTCTGAACACCTATCAGGCCCTGCTGGAGTCCCAGCGAAGGGAAAGGGGTGTGCCTCTCACATTGGAAGAAGGCAGAGCCCCAGTGCGTCTCCCTGATCAGAAGCAGCCAGGGTAGAGGAGAAGCAGAGTAAGCGAGTGTCTGCTCCAGAACCAATGAGACAGTGACAACAGCCTGCAGCCCAGCTGCCCAGACTAAGGCAGAATGGTGTCTTGAGCCTACAAGTTCAAGGCCAGCCTGAGCAATGTGGTCAGATCCCATTTCAAAAAGTTAAAAAAAAAAGAAGAAGAAGAAGGAGGAGGAGGAGGAGGAGGAGGAGGAGGAGGAGGAGAAGAAGAAGAAGAAGAAGAAGAAGAAGAAGAAGAAGAAGAAGAAGAAGAAGAAGAAGAAGAAGAAGAAGAAGAAGAAGAAGAAGCCAAGACCCCTGCTGGTCATCTCTCCCATGTGCCTCACAGGGAAACCAGACACCACCTAAGCAAACACTTGAGTGTCGTGAGTTCATTTCAGGAGGTTTGCAGCAAGGGTGCGATGGTGTGCATCTGTAACTCAGCATTGGGGAGGCTGAGGCAGGAGTCGTAAGGTCATTCTCCACTATACTGTGAGCTTGAGGCCAGCTTGGAATAAATGAGGCCCTGTCTTAGAGAGAGAGAGAGAGAGAGAGAGAGAGAGAGAGAGAGAGAGAGAGAGAGAGAAGAGAGGGGGGGAGAAAAGAAAGAAAGGAAGCTCTGTGGAAGACCTGGGCCAGACTCAAGGCTCACCCTTCAATGCCTCTCCCTCCAGGGTGTTTCCACCACTCGGGGTGGCCCCTGCTGTCACTGCTCCCCATTTTGGTTGGGTAATGGGTTTCTGTCCAGCTCTTAGACTGTGGCTGCCGGGGGAAACACTGGGAGGTGGGAACAGAACAGGGCTGTGACTTACCACATCCCTGACAGTCTCGTTCCTACAAATGAGGACAGGGTGTAGGATAACAGGTCCCCGCTTCCTGGTACATGCTGTGCTGGAACCCAGGGCCCCAGTCTAATGGGCTCCTCACTCAGCAATGACCCAGTGGAGTCACTGTCAACTTGTCATCTTCAAGGCGGCCCAGCTTGTGGCTAGCAAAATGGGTCACCATTAGAGTAATGGACACGAAACACAAAGCGTCATTTTCCTACCTGTAAGACTAGACTTTCTCAGAAGCTGCCGCTGCCACCAAGAAAAACCCGCCCAAACCTGAACACCAAAGAGATGTGGAAGCTCAAGGACAGTGCCCCACATGGGACTGTGTCAATAGTGCTCTGGCACCGCAGCTGTGGCCCCGAAATCAGAGAGGCCTGCCCCCAGGAGTATTCCAATCTGGTGCAGACTTAAATATACAACTGCTCTCCAAATAACAACTCCGTCATCAGGAGAAGTGAATTCAGCCAGATCTAGCAGACGGGCGGGTCTGTCCAGCTGGAGAGGCAGGCACTGCACATCCAAGCAGAGGACTGCGGTGAGCACACCTCTTTCCAGTCGTCCTTTTTTTCTTCCTCCTGCCTGGAATGTGACCCTGAGGGCTGGTGGAAAGCAACCATTTCAGAGATGCCAGACTGAAGGGGCTGTGGTTGTGGGAAACTGAAACAGGGTACTGTGCTGCCCACCTCCAAACAAAGCCCACTTTTTATTTCAAGTCCATGCTATCTGGAGTTTTACAGTGGATGCATTTGGAGCTACTGTTATCAACATCTCCCCAGAAGTCTGACGGATAAATGACACAAACAAGAGAAGAGCAAGTCATTGTTGGTTCTGGCCATGCTGGAACCATAGACTCAGGAAAGAAGAGGCTGGGAGGAGCCTCCAGACTAATAAGCACCCTCGCACCCCACTGTGATCTCACTATGACTAGAAAAGCAACCAAGGGAATGGCCTAGTGATCTAAACTGAAGATGCCCTTGACTCTCTCTTCCCACGGTTTCTACAGTTCAGGAGTAGACCACATGCTTAGAATCTCTCAGTGAGGGACTGGGGGGTGTGGCTCAGTGGTAGAGGTCTATCAGGCATCCACAAGCCACACAAATAAAACGTGAAAACAAAACAAAACAAAACAAAGCAAAATAACACCTTGGGAAAGATTTAACTAAAGTGACATGTCACCAGATAGGAGTCTGTCATCCTGTGAGTGAGTCTCTGTATTCAGTTGTCCGGAGTAACGCTGTTACGGAGCTTCAAAATATACATGAAAGTTTGCTAGCATCCTTCCCTCAGGTTTATGTTGAAGGCCTGAGGTCTGGCATGCGATATGAGAAGGGGGAAAACTTGGGACTATCTGAGGATTTTTTGGTTTTCATTTTTTTTAAATAATGCATACTATGGTACTGAGGATTTTTTGTTAAAGAGTTCTATGATTCTAAAGTTTTTACATTTTTATTTATATTTTTATGTATATAGGGTTTTTGCCTGAGTGTAGCTGCCAAATGCATGCAATACCTACAGAGGCCAGAAGGTGAAGTCAGATCCTCTGGAGGTGTGTGTGAGTAGCCACAGGAATGCTGGGAATCAAACCTGGGTCCTCTGGAACCGTAGCCTGTGTTCTTAAGAGCTGAGCATCTCTTTAGCTTCCAACTTGTTTTTCTATCTAAATTCTGGAGTTTTAATTTAATTTATTATTAATGGTGTGTGTGTGCGCGTGTGTGTGCGCACGCGTGCGTGAGCACATACATGTGTGTGCTTATGTGTGCAGGTGTGTACAGGCGAGTGTGCATGTGGAGGTCTGTGATGTTCCCCAGGAGCTGTCCACCTTTGTTTTACTTTGTTTTGTCTTGAGACTTGGTCTCTCAAAGGGATCCATAGTTTGCAAATTAGACTCTGCTGACCCGACCCTGAGCCCCGGGGTGACCTGGCTGCCCCCGGCGGTGGGATTACAAGTGTGCATCATTTGTGCCCAGGGTGTCACACAGCTGTTGGGGATGGAACGCTGGCCACGTGACAACCACTTTACTGACTGCATCCTCTCCCCAGCCCCATTAGTATACATTAATTATGCATAGTAATGAGCTTCATTATGGCATGTTCATACATGCATATAATGTATTTTGATTATATTTGCCTCCCATTAGAGAATTCTGTCCTTAAGAAGCTTCTGGAAGATGGCTTGCCCACTTTTAAATTTTAAACTCCTAGGGGCACCCAGCCATGGCAGAGACAGTTGTGATGTCCTATGTGTGGCCTGTGAGGTTCTGGATAGGCACCATGAGGTGGAAAGGAGAGGGCATGGGAGGACCTGGCGAGCACTGTGTCGGCTTCAGGTGGGACTTCAAGGGTTGTTTTCTGGGCCAGGGCAACACCACTTTCTTGTGAAAACCCACGCATCACGGTTGCCTCATACAGTGAGGGTCCTCTGGCCTCCCTGCCAGCAGGGAGCCCTGAGAGCTGAGCTGCCCTCCCTGGGAACTGCAGAGATGGTCAGATGCATGCTCCCTCCTGGCAGTCTGGAATTCCACCTGCATCCTGAGGTGACTCACCCAGCTCAGCCTGGAGGAAAGAGCTGCCGATGACCAGGCCACTGCCCACGGTGGGGGTTGAGGGACCAGGTGACTCATCACTAGCCCTGGTCCACTGTATCTGTTTCCTGGCCCTGTGTCAGACAGGCCCACAGCACTGTCCAGACCAGATGGGCCCATCTGACTTTCGGGATGTGAGGTCTCTGGAGGGCCAATAGGCTGTGGGGGACGGCCCACCTCTGTCTGAGCTCTGAAGAAGACTCTTCCGCGGTCTTGCTTTGGTCTCCTTCTAAGGGACCCAGCACACTTCAAGAACTTCAAAAACCTGTGTCACCAGCCCTCATTCAGAGTGTGGCCTCCATTTCCTTGAGCCCCAATCAATGTCCATTCTGCCACTGCCACCCAAAGATGCCAGCTGCCAGACTCTAAGGGCAGCTTCCGAAGCCCCCAATGGCTGTTTTTATTTTGGCACCTACTTCATTTTCTTCCGGTGGGGTCTCTGGTTTGTGTCCCTGCATGTTCAGAACCTCAAGGGCTGAGTCACAGCTTCCTATGGGGACAACAGCATCTGCCTCCTCCCAGCGGGACTTCGTGTCGCAGCGGCCCCTGTGGGTCTGTGTGACTGGGGTAAGAGACCCCTACTGAGGCAGTCCCTGTGTTCATCTGCCCAGTCCTCAGGGACCGTGTCTGCTCACAGCCTCCACAGCTCCACGCTCTCGCCCTCGTCCTGCCTACAACCCTGCCTGTTCCATAAGCAGCCAGGCCAGTTTTCTAGGGCGGAGGGAGCTATGGGACATGGAGTTTCCAGTGTCAGATCCAAGGCAATCTGGGACACTGCTGGGCACCCTTCTCGGTCCAGGTCTATACCAGCTGCTCATGCCTCCCCTCGGCCTGGGAAATGTGCCGTGCCAAGTCTCTCCCATAGGGTGCTCCTGTGTCTTCATCCTCCCCTCCCCGCACTGATCCCACCCTGAGTTCCCCAAGTCTCTCTTTCTCAGTCCTTCCTGTAACACAGCACACTGTTCAACCCCCTTCCCTCTCCCTGAATGGCTCAGGCACGGTCAGGCACATCCAAGCAGAAAATGTGTCACTAAACTGGAATTCAGATAGACAATTTTAATTTTTACTTAATTTTTAATTTTTTAAAGATTTATTAATTTATTTTCTTTTTATGTGCAATGTGTTCTGCTTGTTTGTGTATACATACACTACATGTTTGCAGTGCCTGTAGAGGCCAGAAAAGGGCGGGGGGGTCCCCTGGAACTGAAGTCACAAACAGTTGGGAGCCACCACGTGGGTAATGGGAATTGAATTCAGGTTCTCTGCAGGGGCAGCCATCTCTCCAACCCCTAAAATTCAACTTATTCAAGTTCACAAAACACCCCTGTGAGGGTCGGAGGACAGTTTTCAAGAGTTGGTTCTCTCCTCCCACCCAGGTCACCAGAGTTGGCAGCAAGTGCCTTTCCCTGCTGGGCCATCTCTCCAGCTCAGCAAAGGACTTTCGAACATACATTCCACGCAACACTCTGGACATCTGGTCCGAAAGAGGACGTTCTGATGATCTGAAGTCGAAATGTAACTGGATGCCCCACATTTCTGCCTGTCTCCAGGGGAATTCAAAAGGTGAACTCTGGGACTGGGGTTAAGAGCACTGACCTCCTGCAGAAGATCCAAGTTCAATTCCCGGCACCTACATGGCTGTCTGTGACTCCGGCTCCAGGGGAGTCAATGCTCTCTTCTGGCCCCTGTAACCACTGTGCTCGAGGGCCACAGATGTAAGGGTGGCCAAAACACCCATACATGTCAACAAATAAACTAGTTTATTAAGAACAAAAGCCCTGAGCTCTCAAGCCAGGTGTGATGGCCCAGGCATGGTGGTCTACACTGATTTTTTTGTTTTGTTTTGTTTTTCAAGTCAGGGTTTCTCTTTGTTACCCTGGCTGTCCTAGAACTCACTCTCTAGACTAGACCAGGCCGACCTCAAACTCACAGAGATCTGCCTGTCTCTGCCTCCTGAGTACTGGGATTAAAGATGTGCGCCATCACCACCTGGCACCTTTGATACTTATTTTGTTTTGTTTTGTTTTTTTGAGACAGGGTTTCTCTGTATAACAATTCTAGCTGTCCTGAAACTCACACTGTAGACCAGGCTGGCCTCAAACTCAGAGAGATCTGCCTGCTTCTGCCTCCCGAGTGCTGGGATCTTTAATTTCATCACAAGGCTGTTCTCCTTTGATATTTTTTAAAGAGAAGGAAATAGATGGAATTCTATGAGTTTAAGGCCAGTCTGATTTACATGACAAGTTTGATGCCAGTCAGAGTTACTTAATGAGACCCTAAGATAAAGCAAACCAAGCAACTAATGAACATAGCCAACTAAACCACAAGCACACGCTAGTAGGAGCCACAGAAAATGGCAGGTCCTGTGCAGTCCTTTAAAAAAAACATAAATCTGATAGAAAAAATGGATATAAGCATTAATTAAGAGCAAATCCAGTCGATGGGCCCTTGGTGCCTAGGGACACATCCCCTGTGATACACAAACAACAGCATGTATTGTGACCTGGGGGGGGGAATTAAATTCCCAACCCTGTTATTCTATTTGAAGAGTCGAACTGAACTCAACAAGGAAAGGACATGGCCAATTACTGTCCCCAGGGACAGCTTTTTCCGGGGAGTCCAGCTGTCCTGCAAGCTGCCCGGATGGCAGCCCCTGCCTGACAGCTGGTCTTGGCCTGCGCCATCGCCAGGGAAACTCTGGTGGGTGTGGGCAGCAGCGCGCGGAGGTTTCTCAGGAAATGACGCCCAGGAACAGCTGTCAAACTGGCCCAGACACCCTGGGCCACTGTCCCGGTCCCTGATCAGCACCCAGGAGGGAACCAGGCAAAGTTCTCCCTCACAGACTCTACTGTTTTGTGAAACTGATTGTCCCCAAACTGTGTGACAAGCACTGGGAGCCCATATCTGCCAGTGCCGCACCATTGGGGGTCACTTTAGCTTTCGATTCAAATAGTTCATGTGATTTGGTGCTGGCTGGAGACGTGGAACACCACAGGGAACAATCTTCAGGGCCAGCTTTTTGATTCTCCTCCTTGTGGTTACTTGGGCTTCCTCACAGTATGGCTGCTAAGTACCAAGTGAGAGGAAGCGAGCTACGGCCCTCCGCAAGCCAGGCCTGATGACAACATCACTTCTCTTCTGCTGTGTTGGGTGAAGCAGCCGTAGGCTCAGCCTGGGGGTCGGTGTGTGTGATGAGGACTAGCTCCTTCTCAGGGCAACACTCAGGTCCCTTTTAGCTTCTGAAACACATAGCTGACCCCACCCTTATTTTGCCTGGGGACCTTAGGAGCTGTCCTCCGCTTTGATCAGGTTCACACGTTTTTTCCAGCATTCAAGGCTCTTCCATTCAGGTCAAAACCCATCTTCCTACCTCTCTAGATGCTCTGACCTTCTCATCCCTCAACCCTTGGTCTGCACCCTGAGATGCCAATGGTATGCCCCTGCTCTAACTCTAGAAATATCTCTTTCTCACCATGGGAATGGAACTAATAACATTGTATTGACTTGAATCGCTTTTCTTTAAACCAGTCACATGACCAAGAGAATGGTAGATACTGTCTAGGGCCAGAGCTGGGATACGTCCTGAGTGCCACAGTGAATGCTTCCAGGAGGAAGCCACTCACCCCAGCCTACAGGCGTCCAGGAAGGAAGTGGAGATGAGCGGAGAGACGGGCTGGGGGGACCAAAGCCTCTGGCTCTGTGCTCTGTGAAGCCATGGAACAGCAAGAGGACCCGTGGATGTGGTGGTGCATGCCTGGGCACCCAGTGACCTACAGAGACAGGCTGGCTGGAGTCTCAAGGGACGAAGTCCAGCATCACCAGTGCACACAGGGTACATAAAGGTGAGCGACATCTAGTCTGACTCGGAGAATGGGGTCTACATTTTAGGGCCTGACAGCCAGAGCAAGGCTGGAGTCTCCGTGGTGTTCCCAACCCTAATGAGGTATTCCTACAAAGATGAAAGGCCAGCCTGGGCTGTCCAGCCTGCCAAACTCCAGGAGAGTGGCTTTCATGTTACATCCTCTTTAATCTGAGGAGCAGCTCACAATGGGTCTAAGTGGCTGGCTGGGTCTGTCTATCCAGGCTCAGTGCACAGAGCCCTGGCAGGCTCCGGCTGCCCTGCATGGCCTCGGTCCCTTCTGCGCTTCTTCTGAGGAGGGGGTTGCAGATATTCCTCATTCACCCTTGGGTGACTCATACCCTTTCCTTGCCACTTTCTCGCTGGTTCTTTAGAATCTTCAAGACTGGGCAACTGCACTTAACTGACCTTAGTCCATGGAGCCTCAGAAGAAAAGGTCATGGACCAGCCAGGACACTTAAGGGCCTTCACATTGTAGGGGGTCACACTACCTACCTTTAGTTTTAGTTTCAGACTAGAAAGTGGGGCCCAGGGAGACACCAGCCATCTCAAAGCCACAGCCTGAACAGGGAGAAGGCTTTGCCCTACTGGGGAAAGGTTAACTTGAGTCTCAAGGAAGGAGGAAGGCCTGGGCTAGGCTGAGATCCTGCCCTGGCCCATCTTCACCCTCATAGTGTGGACCAAAGGGAAGCTATGCTGGGGGAAGGCCTGGGGGCTGACTGGCATTTTCAGAAGGAACAATGGCCTTCCTGGGTTTCTGCACAGGAGACAGACTTGATTCCAGGTGGGAAGCAGACTTGGGCTAGTTTAGCTGAGTGAACGCGGACAATTCCAAAAGATGGCACCCACACGTATACGTGATGTGTGTGAGATTTTGGGGGGGACAGTCCCTAGGCCCAGCTACTGCTCTCCATGGGAGAGAGCAGTCAGTGGGCTGAAGTTCTCAACACACACAAACCCCTGAATCGGGAATGTCTTCACAGCCTCGTGTACTGGGCACTTGTTCCTCAGCTGCTAGTGCCACTTCGGAAGGTTCTAGGAACTCTGGGAGGTGGGTTCCAGGTTGGAGTAGCTAGACCAGCAGGGGCAGGCTTTTAGGGGGACAACTGGTCCTGGTTCTGGGTTCAGTTTTTGCTCCGTGGTCCGCTGAGCTATGAACAGTCCACCCACGCCCTGCTGCCTCCCCACTGCACTGGACTGAACCCTTTGGACCTCCGAGAGCCAAACAAGCCCTTCTTCCCCCAGGTGTGCATGCCAGGCATTTTGTCAGTCTCACTGCCGTGATGAATACTAAGATTCCACTCCTTGTCACCTTCAGTAGTTTATATCGTTCCTACCCGACCTGAGGGGTGCGGACCAGCACCACCCGGGCCTACAGGGAAAATGGCTCTAAGACAGGTCCCCAAAGTCACAGATCCAAGTCCACCCTGAATGAAGTCCCCTGAGACAGGGACCTTAAGAATGTCTCACACGACTGTGTTCCTGGTGCCCGCAGAGGCTAGAAGGGGACTTCCGAGTTCCTGGAACTGGAGTCACAGATGTGTGGAAGCTACCTTGTCGGTGTGGGAACTTCTCTGAGAGAACAGCCAGGGTTCTTAGCCGCGGAACCATCTCACCCGCCCCCTAACAGTGTCTTCCAAATGGGAGCGCTTGATGTCCTCCCGAGGGAGTTGAGAAACTTTCTGTCAATTGATGAGTGGCCGCACCCCACCTCAGCCCATCACAAGACAAGCTGCAGATAACAGACCGGCACTTAAACTCTTAACTGTGACAAGGGGAGAATTAAATAGCATTTAGTGTCCCTCTCCAAGCGCGGCGGTGAAGTCAGCTACTGGCATTTTTGGCCTATTAACCAAGAAGAGATTTCAAATTACTTCCAGAAATCCCCTTTCTCAAGCCACGGTGTTCTTTAAAACAGAGTAGGATGCCTCAGCGGAGCAGGAGGAAGAGGGCTGTGGGAACCCCGGAGCTTCCGTCCCGTAGGCCAGGAGGTCCCACAGGCTGGGCTGGCTGAAGCAGAGAAGGCCACCTCGGCCGCTGGTGAAGGGCACAATGTGGTGTCCAAGAAGAGCACAGGAGGTCAGACTCATAGAGTCCCAGGGCGGGTGGGCTCTGCCTGCACATGGGCAGGCAGCAGTTGCTCACAGACAGATGTGTAACTGGCTCAGCAACAGCTGCAGAGGGTCTGTCTCCGGGGAGGAAAGACTGAGTTGCCTAAGGAAGTGTAGTTCCAAAGCAGAAGAAATGGCTCAGTGGGTAAAGATGCCGGAGTTCAATCACCCAGGGCCACATGGTGGAAAGAGAGAGTCAGCTCTGGTCTCCATATGTTCCATGGCATGTGTGTTCACATACACAGTACACATGCCTACCCATGCCATTGCTCTCTCACACACGTGTTATGTGTCTGTGCACACTCAATGTCAGACACATGCCTGCACGCGCATCCCGTTCTTAGACTACACACATCATGATCGTGTGCACTTGGTCATTTGGCCCAGGGACGTGAGGGTTGCCAGTTGGGAAACTGCAGTTCCGCAGGGGTGTGCTGTGCTGTGCTGTGCTGTGTTGCATGGCCCTGACCCCTCCCTGCATGCCAGGGTGCTGTGCTGCACGGCCCCGACCCCTCCCTGCATGCCAGGGGGCAGAGGGCTCAGCCTCCCTGAAACCACTGCTGATGCCCATCTGCCACGGGGCCTGCCTCTCCCCCTCCCCACCCTCCTGAGCCCAGCTGCTCAGGTAAGCTCTATCCTAGCTGGACTTCAGAGGGAATTAAGGGTAACTCTGGTGAGAGACAGCAGGGCCATGTGTGTGAGCTGCAGGCTGAAGGATGCTACAGGCTGGGGACTGAGTGCCACAGGGTCCCTGGACAGAGGAATGGGTTCATTTTTCTCTGGTCTCTATTTCTGCTGTTGGAAGTGGGGGTGAGAATTAGGGAAACCGCAGTTGTGTGAGTGGCCAGGTCACTCCAGGCTAAATGCCTGTATAGTTGGAGGTGACTTGGAAATTAATTTACGCATGACACTAGCAGTGAACTGGTGTTCTCTCTCTCTCCATTGTTTTTTGGTTTTTTAATTTTTAAAATTATATTCTTTTTCTTATTTTAAATATTTTTTAACTTTGTGATGGACTTTACATTTATTTATTTTATTTTATGTGTTCTGCCTGAATGTATGTATATCTGTGCCCTGTGTGCAATGCCTCAGAGGTCGGCAGAGGGCGTCAGATCCCCTGGAACTGGAGTTACAGATGGTTGTGAGCTGCAGTGGGAATCGAACCCAGGTTCTTTGGAAGAGCAGCCAATGCTCTTAGTCACCCACTCGTCTCTCTAGACTATTTATTTATTTGTGCCTGTGCTGCTTGTGGGAGTCGGTTCTCCTTGCAGCATGTGGGCTCGGGATGGAAATCAGGTCGTCACACTTGGTGCAAGTGTTCCCGCCCACTGAGGATCTTAGGACGTACGGCCGTAAGGAAACAGAGAATGACCTCACACCTCGGCTCTGTAGGCACCCAGGACAGCCCAGAGCAGATAATAGAAACAGATCAACCCCACACCACAGCCCAGTGGGCGACCAGGCAGCCTGGCTTTGCTGACGGGAGTCAGGCTGACAGCGTTAGCCACAACCCTCACTTCTGAGCCACAGCAGTCGTCTGAAGACCCAGCCATGACAGTGATCTAGAAATAGACGCGACTCTGAGGAGCTGGGGAACACCATCGGAGGGTCACAGTGTCCTCTGGTTCTCCTGACAACTGCGGGACAGCTTATGGAACCATCAAAGCCCATTTCCAATAGCAAGCTACGCAGCTGCCCTCGCTGGATGACTCCGGCACTCTCCCAGCCTGGCCGAGCCACGCCAGCCCCATCAGCGTCACGGAGATTTTGGAAACCGAGTTTTGTAATTTGTAAAAAAAATTTCTTTTGTCAAACTACTTTTAGGGGGATTTGTAAAGAATCAATATTTTGAAGATGAATATCACCACTAACCCCCTGGTCAGAGTTTCCAGTAGCTCAGGCTATCCTCCAACTTGCTCTGTAGCTAAGGATGGCCCTCACAGGCCAGGGACTTTAGAAATAATAAATTTCTAAGCACAGGTCATTTGTTTTTTGAACTGAACAAATCTGGTTCCTCCAACAAAGCAAGTCTTTCTTCTTTACTTCTCACCCTCCCGTTGTGTTTTCTTTAAAACAAAGATAAAAACAGTGGTCCCTAAAGACATCACCAACTGCTAAACCTGATAACCTGAATTCAATCCTCATAACCCACATGGTGGAAGGAGAGAATCAGTTCCAACACATGTGTCATGGCATGTCCAGTTCCCACACGTGTGCCATGGCATGTCCAGTTCCACACATGTGCAATGGCATGTGTTTGTATTCCCTCCAAATAAGTAAATAAAAATTTATTAAAATTTGCATTGAAAGAAAAGACAGGTTAGTTAACTCTAAGAATCACAAGAAGAAAACAGCAAATCCACCGTTGTCCAACTAAAGCGAGCTGTATTTGGGGGCACACCCTGCACTGGCCAGCTGGCTGTCTCTTCCTAAGCTGGGATTGGAAAGAGCAGTCCCTGACAGCCTTTGAAGCCCTTTTTACAGGAGAGATAAGGTGTTCACAGGTGAGAGTCGGCTGCTACACCATTAGACAGACTCAATGAAAGGGAAGGAACACGGGTAAGGGCATCCATCGTGTGAATGGGGTCGCAAGCTTAATGTACGTCGAGAAACGTTTAGCAGTTTACATCAGATCTAAGGAACAGGAATTGATTCTAACGAAGCCTTAGCTTGGGAAGACTCAGTACAGGACGGACAGTGACTTACCCTTTAACCTCATCCCGCAGCTCATCTCCTTCCTGTTTCCATCTCACAAAGGAAGAAGCGAGCAGTAGGCAAGGACCACAGGACGTAGTGAGAGCTCGCCTGGGGTCCTCTGACAGAGGCCTGTAACTTCAGTCCCAGGGCATCCAACATCCTCCTCTGACCACTGAGCACACCCAAACACACATGTAAGAGCTTACACACACACACCCCAAACACACACACATCCCAAACACAAACACACATCCCAAACACAAACACACATCCCAAACACAAACACATATCCCAAACACAAACACACACACACACTCACACACACACATCCCAAACACACCACACACACATACCCTAAACACACACCACACATACCCCAAACACACACACACACACACACCCCAAACACACACACATCCCAAACACACACACACACACACCCCAAACACACCCCAAACACACACACACACACCCCAAACACACCCCAAACACACCACACACACATCTCAAACACACACACATATCCCAAACACACACACACACATCCCAAACACACCACACACACACCAAACACACACACACACACATCCCAAACATACCACACACACACCAAACACACACACACATCCCAAACACACCACACACACATACCCTAAACACACACCACACATACCCCAAACACACACACACACACACACCCCAAACACACCCCAAACACACACACATCCCAAACACACACACACACACACACCCCAAACACACCCCAAACACACCACACACACATCTCAAACACACACACATACACATCCCAAACATAACACACACACACAAAACACACATACACATCCCAAACACACCACACATACATACCCTAAACACACACCACACACACCCCAAACACACACACACACACACACATATCCCAAACACACCACACACACACATACACCAAACACACACCACACACATCCCAAACACACCACACACACCTCAAACACACACACACACACACACACACACACACACACACACATCCCAAACACACCACACACACATACCCCAAACACACACCACACACACCTCAAACACACACACACACATCCCAAACACACCACACACACATACCCCAAACACACACCACACACACCAAACACACACAAATATACATAAATGAAAATAAAATAAAGCTAAAATCTAAGGGTCCTTGATAGACCCCAGGTGACGAAGACAAAATTAAGAGGGGGCTGGGCACTGGGTAGAAGTGGGGTGCTCAGCTTTACAGCAGGACCCAAGATGAGGACAGCAGTGCCTACCTATTGACCATTCTGGAAACCGAATTTGCTCTAATAAGGAAGCGTGGTTTGATTCTGTGATGTTTATAGCTAACCACGTCTCAGGAGATTTTAAATAAAGATCATTTCCTGACCAGCAATGAGTTAGGACTCAGACTTCCATTCAAGCCAGATTGCTCAGCATTCTCTCTAAAACAGTGTACACAGCCTGGGGTACCGTCACAGGCCCCTCTAAACAGCCTGGAGTACCGCCACAGGCCCCTCTACCCAGTACCTGAGCGGGGAGCCTAGCCTACGTTTGAGACATCATCTCAAACTTTTTATTTTTTCAGGATTTATTTTATTTTGTGGGTATTGGCTTTTTGCCTGCATGTATGTCTGTGCACCGCGTGCATGGCTGATACCCTTGGAAGCCAGAAGGGCTACAGAGCCCCCTAAGACTGGAATTACAGACAGTTGTGAGTTGCCATGTGGGTGCTGGGAGTTGAACCCTGGTCCTCTGGAAGAGCAGCTGATGTTCTTACCCACTGAGCCATCTCTCCAGTCCCACTGCTTGTCTCAAACTTAATTAAGTAAAATAAAAACAGAGTTAGGTGTAGTAGTGCCTGCTTGTGACCCCAACACTCAAGAGGCTTGCCAGTACAAGGCCAGTCCAAGCTACATATGGAGACCCCGTGTCAAGAAAGGGGGTTGGAAGGAGATGGCTTGATGGCTAAGAGAGTTTATTGTGCTGTCATGAGGACCTAAGTTCAAATCCTCAACAGTCACCGAAAAAGCTTGACATGGGAACTGGAGGGATGGCTCAGTGGGTAGGAACACTTGTTCTTGCAGATGGCCTGGGTTCAATTCCCAGTTGCCACAAGGTGGTTCACAGCCATTTCTAGCTCCAATCCAAGGGATCTGATGCCTTCTTCTTACATCCAGGGGCACCAGGCATGCATGTGTACGTATATGCATGCAGGCAAAATATCCATGCACATTTAACAAAAAAAAGCCAGACATAGCTGTATTCAGGCCTCTAATCCCAGTAGTATTGGAGAAAGAGGATCACTGGGGTTTGCTGCCTGCTAGCCAAGTTCAGTGAGAGACTGTGACTCAAAGGAACAGGTTCAGAGTGGTGGAACAGGACACACAGACAAACACGTGTGTGCTGACTCACTGTGGTAATCCTTTTCTTTTCTTCTCCTTTCCTTCCTTCCTTCCTTTCTTTCTTTTTGTCCTGGAACTCACAGGCTGACCTTGAATTCACAGAGATCCGCCTGCTTCTGCTTTCCCGAGTGCTGGGATTAAAGATGAGCGCCACCACCACCCAGTCCACTCTGGTGATCTTAACAGTGAGGAAGTAGAAGCCAAAGGATCAAGAGTTTAAAGCCAGCCTCAGCTACACAGGGAGGTTCCCAACCTTGGTTACATGAGATCTTGTCTCAAAATATATAATTAAAATTAAAGGGAAATAAGGCAAAATTGGCTCACAGTGTGAAAACTGTGGAACTCAACAGGAAGGTCCCTCGCGCCATCATAGATGGGCTGCAGGATAGCAGCGGTATTTCTATGTTTGGACTTGGCTGGTTTGTGTGTGCCTGAGTGCGTGTTTCTGCGTGTAAGGCTGTGCGTGCTCCTGTGGACCTGTGAGAGCGCCTGTGACGTCACTCTGTGCACAGTGTGTATGGGGGCTGTGGGGGCTGTGTGCACCTGCCTGGGTGGCTCCAATGACCCTGACCTCATGTCACTCCCTCTGCCCCCTGCCATCCTTTCAGTAAGGACTCTAAAGGAAAGACGGAGCCAGAGCCCTGGGTGGAGGCCGGGTGCTGGGCCTCAGTGCTGTCTGTCACACAGGTCAAGAGTGGCTGTCCTCTCTGTTTCTCCTGGGTGGTGGCTCCCTGCTCACCGTCCCAGCCGTGGCCTGGCCCTGGGGCCTGGCCCTGGGGCACTTGTCTCCCTGGTCAGTGTCCTGGCCCTTGACTTAGACTCCATCCATGCCCCGTCCTCCTCTCCCGTCTCAGCCACGCTGACAGCTGGGTGACCCCAGCCTCTGTACAGACAGTGCCTGCAAATCAGATTTGATTTATTAGGTTATTGCTGCCCTTTACCGAGCGCGTCACTGTGCCTGGCAGCCTTCTGGACTGAATGATCCACCAGAAATGAGCTTCTCTTAAAGTAGAAGTCCTCCAGCCCCCGGGGAAGGGGCAGTGTGGGGTCTGGAGTGTGCACCCTGCTTCTGCTCAACAAAGAATGCTGCCCCTCCCACAGGACACACTGCCCACTTGGTCATGTGTGGTGAGACAAGGTAGGTCCCTTGGGCTCAGGACACAACACAGAAGAGTCGAGGCCTCCCTGGGAGTGACCCCCATGGCCCTAGCTCCTCTTGGGCAGTTTCCACTTTCCCTGTCAGAGAGCTGGGTCTCTGGAGAGCTGAGCCGAGGAGCTAAGCCTGCCAGTAGGTGGGAGTGGGTCCTAGCTGGGAGGGAAACTGAGGTCTGTGAGCAGCCTGCAGGGATCTAGTGGCACTTGGAGGAGAGCCACTCAGGTGTTTGGGGGCTCCAGGCTCTGAGATGGCCCTAGTCACGACTTGTGGAGCCTTGCCCCATCAAGCCAGCACAAGAAAGCGGCTGTGGAGGTTTGAATCAGAAGAGTCCCTGTCTTAGTCTCTGTTCTACTGCTGTGAAGAGACACCATGGACATAGCAACCCTTTTTTTTTTTTAAAAAAAAAAGCATTTAACTAGGGGCTTGCTTATGGATTTTAGAGGTTAGACCATCGTCCAGGCAGGGAGCCTGGTGTCAAGGAGGCAAGTGTGATGCTGGAGAAGTGGCTGAGAGAGCTACATCCTGACCTGCCAGCAGAGAGAGAGAGAGAGAGAGAGAGAGAGAGAGAGAGAGAGAGAGCACCTAGGTCTTACAGGGATTTTAAAACCTCAAATCCCACCCCCAGTGACACACATCCTCCAACAAGGACACATGTCCTAATCCTTCTAATCCATTTAAACGGTTCCACTCCCTGGTGACTTAGCATTCAAATGAGTCTGTGAGGCAATTTTTATTCAAACCACCATATTCAAAACAGCCCCCCCCCACCGTAGGTTCATATGCTTGAATACTTGCTCCCCACTTGGTGGAACTTTTGGAAAAAGATTAGGAGGTGTGGCCTTGTTGGAGTAGGTGTGTCACTGCGTACCCAGCTGCTCCTGTGCCATGGCTGTGCTCTGCCTTCAGGACTCTATCCTCTGAGGCTGTGAGCCCCGTTAAGTGCTATCTTTTCTGAGTTGCTATGTCACGCATTGGAAAGGGAGTTAGGACAGAAGTTGGTGTAGGGAGTCGCTGTGACAGGCCTGATCAGAATGCTGTCCGGAGGACTGTGGAGATGCGGAGACTTAGGACTAAGGAAGTGGTTAAATGCTGTCTGTGGGGCTCAATGGGGCTTCCTTGTGGGAACTTGGGAGACAGCAGTGCCCAGAGCAGTGCGGACTCTTGAGGACCAGCTAATGTGTCAGCCGGGAACAGTATTAGTAAGTGAACTGAAGCCCATACTCAGGACATTTTGGCAAAGAATAGGTCTACATTCTGCCCTTGTCCTAAGAATCTGCCCGAGGCTAAATTGAAAAGAAATTGAACTAATTTCTTTGTTAGAGGAAAGTTCTGACAGACTGATAGTGACGTTGCCATGTGGTCGCTCTTATGCTGGTCTCCAGTGAAAAAGAGCAGGTGGGGAGAGAGAGATCCAGACTGTCCAGGTTGGAGAGAAAAGAGCACGAGGAATAGAATGGTGGAGCCAGGGCTGTGCTGAGAGGGCAGGAGTGAGGAGAGGCCTGGGCTGCCCTGGGATGGGGGTGGGGCTCAGAGCAAGACCTCTCCAACTCATCCTTCCACATTGTGAACGAGAAAAGACTAAGGAATTTTCTGCTCCTAAAAAAGCCACAGGGCTATCTGCTTGGTTCTTCCAAGTTTCACTGCCAAATCGGGTTGAACCCTGGCAATCTTAAAAAACAAAAACAAAACAAATCAAGACCACAATAGAGCTCAGAAGCCTATCAGCGGGCTTGCTCCTTCTCCTGCGGGTAGAAGTCCCACCCAGATGCAGCATCTCCAGGCCTGCAGGCATGCTGGAAACCCATCCGTTGTCACAGCTGGTAACAAGCATTACTGGAGGAGGGTAGACCATCGCTGCCCCCTGCCCCCCAAACTCAGTTGCACATGTCAATCACGCAACCGCCAAGGGCCTCCTGCAGGGCCTGGGGCATGCAGGGTCTAGAGGAGTGAGGGTGGACAGGCCTCGGTGAGGGGTCTCTGGGGCTTGTAGCTAGCCCGTCTCTGTATTTTTCTTCTAAAAACTGTGACTCCCCACAGCCAAAGGGTGAAAGGCAACCAGAGTCCTCTGATCCAGCCTGCAGAGCCTTCTGAGACCCCACAGGGACATCCTTCTAACCCCACCCTAGGCCTCTGAGCATCCTGCTTCCTCTCTGTGATACCCTTCCTGGTGGTCCCAACGCGGTTAGTTTAGTCTGCAACAAAAATGCCAGAAACTAAACAGCGTAGCAACAGAAACATCTTTCTCATGCTCCTCCAGCCTGAAGGCTGAAGTCAAAGTGAGACCTGGCTTTATTCTGAGTCTGGTTCTTCTGGCTTCTCTCCGCATGCTTACTGACCTGGCCTCTTCTCTGTGGGAGTTGAGGAACAGGGAGACAGAGAAACCAAAAGAGGTGGCAGGGAGACAGCTATGGTGCCATTTCTCAGAAGGGCACTCATCCCGCCAAACCAGGGCCCCACCCTCATGGCCTCAACTAACCGAAGGCCTCACCTCTAACATCAGCACTGAGGCTCAGGGCAATGCCCTCTGATGTCCTCTCTGCTCTGATCCCCATCTCCCAGCCAGAGCTCAGTGACTCTTATGCAATCCACGTGGGCTCTATACTGTGTGTCAGTCTCTTGAAACCATTCTGGGGCCACACGTGGGCCTGCTGGAGGGCAGGACAGAGCTCATAGCCTCATCATGAGGCCAACTGGCAGCCCCAGATCTTCTGGGAAAAGGGGTGAAGGGAGAAGCCAGGGACATGCCCACCCCACGCCTCTCCTGTCTGCAGAGAACAGACTCACCTCTCACTCTCCAACAAAGGACAGAACTGTCCTGGCAGCAGCGCGTAATGGTCTGATTTGTGCTGAAATTATCGGTAATTTGGGCCATTAAGACTGAATGGTGGCTGGGTTTCTGAACACCGAAGACCAGACCGCGACGTGCCAGGCGCTGTGACTGCTGTTACATTTGGGATTTTGCTTTTGTTTCTTCCTATATACAGTCTCTGAGATGTGAGCCTCCTCCGCCGCCATAGCCCACGCTCTTTTTTTGTGACTCTGGGAATTCCAGGGCAGGGCTGGTGGTCGTGCTGAAGGGTGAGACCTGGCAGAGACCAGGACAGGACCCCGGGCCCCGGGGAAGGCTCTGTTCGTTTCATTTGCATTTTTATGTCTTTATTCCCCTCTCTGCGAATAATTTTAATAACGGAAAGTGTTCCAGGCAAGTGGAGATTTATATTTAAATTCGCACTGGCGTCACCTAACAAGATTTGAGCCTCACTTGCAACTATTAAAAACACATTTCAAGACCATTTTCCAGAATTATAAACTTGAGCTGAGAAAATTCTAGAGACTTGGCCCTCCTGAGAGCCAGCCAGACTGCCAGGCCTCTATTTCATACACACAAAGGGTTCAGGGTGTGGTGGGGCCTCGGGCCACGGGACCAGCCCACACGAGCCCTGTATAGCTACCTCCTGACCTGGGTTCAGATTCTCATCTTGTCTGCTGGGGGACCAAGTGGGAAGCACCCATCGGACACCTTTTCTGCCAAGGACGGCAGCATGTTGCAGGTCACGTGGTCACTGTCACAACTTCTTGTTTCCCACGACCGTGCACACAGCCGCAGGCAGCACAGGCTTGCACAAGTAAGGTGTGTAAGACTTATTGAGGAAAGACAACCTGCGGGCCTGTGTTGGCTCAGTTGACAGAGTTCCTGTCCCTCAGACTCTTCCTCTTCACTGCGTTGGCTGTCCCCAACATGCCCCTGAGTCCTGACTTGGTTTCTCCTTGTGCTGTACCCCTGCCTTACCTACTCTGCTTAGGCAGCTCCCTCTTCTCTCTTCCTGTCTCCCCCACTCCTTCCTCTTACCCACATGTCCACACCCTCATGCTCCTGACTTTTCTACTTCTAGATTCTAGTGTCCAAATTTTATATAAAGACCACGTGATTCCTCTGACCGTAACATGTTCCCAAGTGCCTCTTGAGTGGAGGTGAGGCCAGACAAGTGGTTTGGAGGTCACCTTTACCTGACAGCCAGTGGGAGCAACTAATTGTCTTGGAGAAGGGGTGAGGTCTGGCTGTAAGTGACCATTGTGTACCTGGACCCTAATGCCCTCTGATGTTAACATCCCCGCACACAGCAGCCACAGCCCAGTGCCTGCTCAGGACCAGCAGCTGGGACTAGCAGGGGTGCCAAACCGCCTTATTCCACAGTCCCCTGGCCTGCTCCTGGGATCCAGCCTTTCTCTGGGGGAGGGTTTCCATAGTAACACTCATTGTTCTTGGCTTAGTGTGGTTTGGGGTCAGGTCTTCTGATGGATCCTAACATTCAGCCTTTTGAGGAATCTTGGCAAATGGTGTCTGGTCCCAGGGCTGTATGTGGTCAGCTGTGACTGCCTCTCTGCAGTCTAAGCCCAGTCCTTTAGCCTGCTGGCTCTAGATCCTGCCAACCTGGACCAATATGAAGTCTGAGGAAGAGAGCAGGGGTACCCAGGTGGGAAGTGAGGCCCCAAGCTGAGCCCACACATTGGGTGGTTTAAAGGGGAGCTGGAGTGTTCACACCTCCATTTGGCTGTTTTCAGTGTAGCCAGGGGCATATTGCAGCTCGCAGCTCTTTAGCAATACCGCCTCCACTGGCCATGCTGGGGACTGCAGCCCTTTGCTGGGTATGGCTAGGGAGAGGGGGAGGTCGGGGTTTGTGGGTTCATCTCCTGTGGCTGCTTCGTCAACACCATGGACTGGGTGGTATAAGACAGCGGACTCTTATTCTCTCAGAAGTCCCAAATGTCCAGGTGTCAGGTGTAGATTCCCCTGAAGCTGGGCTGGGGGGTTTGTCCTGCCTCCCCTGGCCACTCTGGGGATGCCTGGCCTGGCCTGGAACTCACTCCATAGACCAGACTGGCCTCAAACTCAGAGATCTGTCTGCCTCTCCTCTTGAGTGCTGAAATTAAAGGCATATGCCACCACTGCCTGACTGCTGCTTATGGCTTCTTTCTCATCTATCTAATCTATCTTTCTTTCTTTCTTTCTTTCTCTTTCTTTCTTTCTCTCACCCTTCTTTCCTTCCTTCCTTCCTTCCTTCCTTCCTTCCTTCCTTCCTTCCTTCCTTCCTCCTTTTCGTTCTCTTTTATTTTTCGAGACATGGTTTCTCTGTGTATACATCCTAGCTGTCCTGCAACTTGCTTTGTAGACCAGGCTGTCCTTGAACTCACAGAGACCCACCTGCCTCTGCCTCCCAAGCGCTGGGATTAGAGGCCTGTGCCACCACCATCTGGCTACTTATGGCTACTTTCTTATCCCTGCCTGTCCTCCCTGTGACTGTTCCTGTCACAAAGTCACAAAGGGACTTCCTTCCAGAAAAGAATACCAGCCATTATATTAGGACAGCCTAACCACTCCAACCAAAGGGACCCCCACCTTGACTAACCACCTCCACAAGAACCCTGCTTCCGTATGAGGACCCTGAGATGGTGAATTCTGACTTTCAGTGTAATTTGATTTGGAGTCACCTAGGAGACACACCTCTGGGCCTATCTGTGAGTGCATTTCCAGAAGCTTTAGCCAATGAGGGAAGGCCCATCCTGGATGTGGGTGACACATCCCAATACAGGCTGAATAAAAAGCAAGAAGTGAGTTGAGTCCCAACATTCATCTCTGCTCCTCACCTTGGCTGCAATGTGGTCAGCCTGCCTTGAGCTCCTGCCTGCGTGCCTTCTCTTCCACGAGAGACTGTGACCTCCTCAAGCCGGGAGGTAAATAAATGTCTCCTTCTGGAGCTTCTTGTCCTGAGAAAAGCCGGGAATGCCACCCTGGTTTCTGAGATTGGAGTTAGGATTTGAATGGTAGTTCCGTCTTAAACCATTACCCGCTTACTTTGCTGCATCAGTAAGTCAGTACTGTGCGGACAGAGGCTGACACTGTGGGCACACAGAGATTCTGCTGAACCCGGGGTGTGGGGGGTTATGCTTCTCCAGGAGGTCAGGGGCAAATTGTCTCTATGCATATCCACGTTTTTGTCTGCTGAATCCAGTCCCGCAGTGTGATAGTACTTGAACATGTCTTGGGGGGCTCAGTGGCAGACCCCCCACATTGTGGGATTTGGTATAAGGTTTGAGGTTACTTGTGAGTGTGGTTTCCAGCTGGCTGTCCCCAAGGAGAAAGGACTCTGTCCAGGACATCACATCGATGCCCTGACTTGCCACCGGTTGGAAACTGCGTACGTGTGACTATTTGTAGCACCCAGAAGAAATGAGGTGAGATACGGACCCCGAAGCCAGCTGGGGCTGTCTCCCAAGATCAGCTGGGGAGGGGTCCTGTGTGCCTCAGTACAGAATCACGTTCCCACTCCTCCTTTTCCTTTTATTGGGGGATGGGAAGGAGAGAGAGTCGTACCTACTCGTGTGCACGGAAGTGCACGCATGTGTTCATGTGCCTGAGGTTGACATGACGTTGAAGGTTTCCCTTAACAGGGCTCCATCTTTACTTTGTCATACAAGGTCTCTCACTGGGCCTGCAAGTACCAGAAGTTTAGAAGTTCTCTAGAGTATCAGCCGATGAACCCAGGGATCCTCCTGCCTCCCCACCCTGCCTATGCTGGGATTACATTCCCAGTGTTTTTGCACAGGGTCTGGGGATCCAACCAAGGTCTTTGTGCTTGTGCCGCAGGCACTGTACCAGCCAAGCCACCTGTTAGCCCCACCCCCTTTTGTCAGCCTAGGAGTTGAACTTGGGATGTCGCATCAGCTAGCAAATCCTTCATTACTGAGCTATGGTGCCAGCCCCTCAGAATCAGAAAGTCTTTCCTTCCGGTCACCTGCTTTCCAGCATGGTACCCACCCTGCCCAACCCACCACCCTTTTTTTCTAGTGAGGGCCAAATGAGACGCTGTGCAGGGCCACACCCTTCAGAGGCCACCCACAGCATCGCCAGCCCTGGGAGTCTTTGGGCCATCCGGCTTGGAGGGAGGCTGTGGTGTCCTACTCTGTCTGAAGAATGAGTCACACACTGGCTGTCACAGGAGAGGTGAACAGGGGCACACCGTGGAACGCAGGTGAAGGTTTGTGCCAGTCGGGCGACTGCTGCCTTGGGCCTGGAAGTATTTTGTACACTGGTGTCTCTGGCCCTCGTTCTTGCTCCCTGTGGCTTCCTCCCATCAGAAGCTGCACTTCTGGGCTGACATTTGGGACCAATCACTGCATGTGTTCCCCCAAACTATAGTACTTCCTCAGCCTCCAGGGTCCTCACCTGTGGCATGCCCAGTCCCCAACATATGATATCCAAAAATGTCACCAGGCAAATTGCTACATGTGCCCAGGTGCAGAATCTAACTCCAGGTGACCAAGAGCTAAGGGTGTCTCCTACCCAGTCCTGCCTCAGCCTCTCACAGCGCCTACTGCTGGGATCACAGAGGATATAGGTGGCTCCCCTTATGTTCATGGCTCACAGCACCTCCAAGCCTGGGGGCTGTCCTCCTGGAGAGGTCAGCTGCCCTGCTCTGCTTTGGGGAAAATGCATCTTAGGTCAGGTCAGAATGCAGTAGAGAGGGAACTTGGGCTCCCGAGAGTGTCCTTGGCACTGTCTCCATTGGTCCATTGGTCTGGCAGAGCATCTGGGCACAGCATGGCACTGGCACCAGACGGCCCCGTCCCCTGGATTTGCAGCAGTCTGTTTTGGTTTTTGGTTTTTTATTTTATGTGCATTGGTGTTTCTGCTTGCACGTAATGTCTGTGTCTGGGGTACCAGATCTCCTGGAACTGAAGTTATAGGCAGTTGTGAGTTGCTATGTTTTTTTTCATTTTTATTTCTTTCTTTCCTTTTTTTTTATAGCTTCCCTGAGACCCATCTACCAGACAAGAATGCTGCAAGAACAAAGCCAGTTGTCTAGGGACTCCTTGTCCCCAGAAGAAACGATGGCAGGGGACTGTGAGACACTGGCCTGATAAAATGTGTCTGGGCCTGAATGCCACCACAAGGTGACTTAGTGAAGAGCCCATCTGTCTCTGGAACCTCTTTTCCTCCTTCCTAGCCCAGTAAGGTCCTGCAGTGACTTTGTACCTTGGCCTGGCAGGGCAGGGGGACCCAGGCTGGCAGAGGTGGGATGCAGCTGGCACAGCAGGGGCGGTGGGTCCGCAAAGTCACAAGACCTTTCCTTGTCACCTCTGTCCCCCAGTTCCGCAAACTGACGTCAAATTGCTCTTCGCCCCCATGGGTTCTGGAACTGGTTTCAGCAACCGTGGCTCTTCATAATTTCTTGGATCAGAATTTGGTCAGGCCAGGGCTTTGGATTGTCCGCATCATGCGGCAGAAGGAGCTGTGGTTCCCATCATCAGATGAGGCTCCTAATGTTCCAGAATGCTCTCCTTCGGCAGCATGAGCAGCCACAAGGGTGGCTATGACCTATGTGGATGATTCAACCACCATGCCATCTGCTATCCTGGGGTTCTGGGGAGCCCTGGGCCAGGAGGGAGCAGGAGAGGTTGGCTGGGAGAAGGCATGCGTCCCCAGCCCCTGTATTAGGCTGGTGTGCCTGGAAGTCACTCGAGAATCCATTTGATGAAAATACATTTTTCATCTCAACTCAAATACCCATCTCCACCGCAATGGTGAGATAAGTGTGGCCGATCAATGGACTGTGACGACATAAAGCATCACTATCACCTGCAACCCCCGGGCACCGAAGGATGACGAATTCTTCTGCCCCCACCTCCTGAATGCTAGGCTTATAGCTCCTGTCACCACACGTGGTTTCCAAGGCGCTGAGGACTGAACTCAAGGCTTTGTGTGGGCAAAGCAGGTGCACTATCAACCGAGCTACATTTCTAGCCTGTTCACTTACTAGTGACAGGGTCTCTGTCACACGCTGGTCTTGAACTTACTCTGTAGCCAAGACTGGCCTTGGACTCCCAATCCACTTGCCTCCACCTCCCAAGTGCTGGCGTTGCAGGTGAGCGCCACTGTGTGCAACGGCTGCTGCCTTTGAGTGATGGTCCCGCATGTCTGCACCCTGTTTCAGGACAGACCGAGGATACCACACTCTTCCTTTCTCCCCTTGTGTGGTTAGGACGCCACCTCCACCTACCAAGCATCCATCTTTGTGGTGTGATCACTGAGGTCCTCACATGCAGGGAAAGGATTCAGCTGCAATTTGAACAGATGTGGGGTTTAAGGGGCACCCACCAGGCCTGTCCTGGTGTGTGGGGAGAGGACACTCCCAAGAGGAGAGCTGCCAACAAAAAATGAATCTAGATGGCAAGGCCAGGGTTCAGGTCTTATAGGACCCAGAGAGGCTAAGGTGGACTGGAGGTGTGAGGTGCCGTTGAGCACCCAGATGTCACTGGACTGAACTGAATGTTAAGAGGTGTGGAACTTTGTGACAAGAGTCGGGATGTCACAGCGGGCCCAGAGTGTGGCATGCAGCTGTCCCAAAGGGCCCTCGGGCTGCAACAAGGATGGCAGGGGACTCAGGAGTGGAGCAGGGCTGTCAGTCACTGGAGGCCACCCCCTCCGCAGAGCAAGCTGAAGAAAAGTGCAGCTGTGTCTGTGAGGTTCTCTTAATGGGCTTAATGCTGCTTGAGCTCCGAGGCCAGCCATTGCGCTTCCCACGCACAGCTTTGAGGAAGAAGAGAAAGGAGGGTGAACAATGGCTCTCGTCCTCTTCAGCAGAGGAAATAAAGTGGTAGAAAAATAACAGAAATTATTGTGCAACTTTGCTCACCTTTCATTTTTATCCGCCCGCTTTCACGAGTCCCAACAATGAGCCAGGGTCCTGATTAATTTCCGGATAGCGGGACCTTTCTGTGCTCGCTCTAACAAGCCTCTGAGTAATTAGCGTAATGCCGTCCCCTGCTCAAATTGCTCTGCTAATGAGGCTGACTGGCAACAACAGCATTAGCGGTTAGTCACAGGCTTTGGAGGGCCCCCATCTCCTTCAGCTTCCTGGGGGAGGGGTGTTGCATCTGTTTGCAAATGTGGTTCCTGGCCCTCAGGAGAGGGATCCCTGTCTCTGCACTGAGGCTCAGCAATCAGGGTGACAGAGGTGACAATGGAGACCATGCCCTACGTGTCCTAATTTGCTTTCTGTGGCTCTGATAAAACTCTGGCCAAAAGCAGCTTGGGGAGGAAAGGGTTTATTTGGCTTACAGGTTGGAGTCAGCCATCCTGGATCCAGGGAAGCCGCACCAGACACCCACAGGCAGGAACTGGAGCAGACGCAGTGGAGAGACCCTGCTTTCTGACTTGCTCCCAGGCTCATATTCAGCTACAATGTATTTTATCTTATTTTATTTTGTTGTACTTTATTTTGAGATAGGGGCCTCACGACATAGCCCTGGCTTAGAACTCATAGAGATCTGTCTGCCCTGCCTCCTCTGTTGAGATTAAAGGTGTGTGCTAACATGCCCTGCTTAGCAACCTTTCTTATAAGGCCGAGACCCACCTACATAGGGACCTACATGGTGGACTGGGTCCTTCTATGTCAGTTAGCGATCAATTAGACTCAGAGACTTGCCCATAGGTCAGTCTGAGGGAGGCAGTTCCTTAGCTGAGGGCCAGTGTCTCTAGTTTGTGACAATAGAACAAAGCTGGAACAATGTGGGACTTGAAAATTGACTCCAGGGCCCTTAGCACAGGTCAGGACTAGCCTCTCAGTCCAGCCCAGACCCCAGCGGAGGAAATATCACACTAGAGAAAGTGGGTCAAATAGCCAGTTCCCTAGTTCACCAAGAAGCTTTACCCCTGATTCTAGCGTGGAACCTAGGGCCTTGTGAAAAGGAAAAGAGATACCACCCTGGACAACCCCCACCTTGGTATCCAGGTGGGTCTCCAGCCAGGACAGGAAGCCCCTGGACAACCCCCTCCTTGGTATCCAGGTGGGTCTCCAGCCAGGACAGGAAGCCCCTGGACAACCCCCTCCTTGGTATTTAGGTGAAAGGTCAAGAATGTGCCACTCAGCTTAGCCTTATTTGAATAGACCAATGAAATGAATCCCCGTAACCACGCTTTTTTGCTTCTGTACCCGCGCTTTTGCTCTCCTATAAGAACCCCTCACCCCCAACCTGGGGGCGCGCAAGTCTTCTGAGAGACCCTGTCGCCCCAGGTACCTGTGTATTCGAATAAACCTCTTGCAGTTTGCATCCGTAAGTGTGGCTTCGTCGGGTTTGTGGGTTCGGGGCCTCTCTCACTAGGAAGACATCCCTCGGGGGTCTTTCACTTGGACATGGTAGGCACACCCCCCCCTTTGTTGAAGCAGGTCTCTCTATGTCCCAGCTGACCTCAGACCCTGAGTGCTCCCCCCCTTTGTTGAAGCTGGTCTCTCGGTGTCTCAGCTGGCCTCAGACCCTGAGTGCTGAGTTCACAGGCATGTTCCCACACCTGACTCGCTATCCATTTTGAACAGAACAGAACAAACATCTCTGTTTGTAAAAATGGAAGCTGTGGTAGTGGTTCAGTAGGTAGAGCACCTGCATGGCTGTGGTTCAGTGGGTAGAGAGCCTGGTTCAGTGGGTAGAGCGCCTGCGTGGCTGTGGTTCAGTGGGTAGAGCGCCTGCGTGGCTGTGGTTCAGTGGGTAGAGCGCCTGCGTGGCTGTGGTTCAGTGGGTAGAGCGCCTGCGTGGCTGTGGTTCAGTGGGTAGAGCGCCTGCGTGGCTGTGGTTCAGTGGGTAGAGTGCCTGCGTGGCTGTGGTTCAGTGGGTAGAGAGCCTGCGTGGCTGTGGTTCAGTGGGTAGAGAGCCTGCGTGGCTGTGGTTCAGTGAGTAGAGAGCCTGCCCAGGGTGAAAGAAGCCTGACTTCTATCTCCTGTTCTGCACAAACTGGATGTGGTGCACTCAAGAGATGGAAGCAGGAGAATCAGGAATTCAAGGTCATCCTCTGCTATGTGGTAAATTTGAGGCTAGCCTTGGCTACATGAATTCTATCTCAAAAACAATAAAGCAAATCTTTGAAAATGGGTTAATTTAAGATGTAAGAGCTAGCTAGGAATATGCCTGAGCCATTGGCCAAACAGTGTTGTAATTAAAATAGTTTCTGTATGATTATTCTGGTCTTGGAGGCAGGGAAGCAAAAGCACAGCCTCTGTCTACATAGCACCTCCTTAGAGGAGGGGACTCTCTTTCCATTGCTCTCTTCACCTGAGAACAGAGAAGTCTGGGGACAGCAGCAGGTTCTGGGTGGATCGTGCAAAGTTGAAGCTGGGTGATCTCTGTCCTTGTTTTGGTTTTCTTGAGACAGGATTTTTCTGCACAGCCCTGGCTGTCTTGGAACTCACTCCATAGGCCAGGCTGGCCTCAAAGTCAGAGGCATGCCTGCCTCTCGGTTGCTGGTCTCTGTCCTTTCTGATTTTCAAGGGTTTCTTAAAGAGGAGGTTAGGTCCTGACTGTCTTCCAGGGTCGTCCTCTGGGTGCTGAGGATCAAACCCAGAGCTTTGAGGATGCTCTGTCAGCCCTCTGCAAACTGAATTACAACCACAGCCTGAAAGCCTGGCTCCGGCTGGCCTCGGATTGTGCTCCCTCTCCGCTGTCCCTCAGCATCTGCCTGCCCGCATGCGCCTCCACAACTGGCTTGTTTTGGTTTCTGAGACAAGATCTGGATATGCAGACCGGCCTGGAGTTCTGGATCCTCCTGCCTCTGCCTCCCGAGTGCTGGGACTTCAGGCGCATGCTGCCTTGCCAGGCAGGTGGGGGGAGGGAGCTGTGGTTGTGTTGTCCCTGAGTCTATGATACTGTTTAAACTATCTTCCATAGTGACACTTTGTGTCTGCCCTGAGGAGTTTGAGAATGTTCAAGAGGCAGGTCATGATGGCCTGGTCTCCCTGGCTCTGGAGATGTAGATAAAACAAATGTCAGTGTCCCTTTTGGGGAATCATCTCCTAAGCTAGAAAACAAGATCTCCTCCATTCCAGATGCCCCACCCCCCACCACACGCAACTCTGTTAAGGATTGGCACTGCCCAGCATTGAGCACCCCGTTGCTGCCCTTGCCTCTGCTGAGATCCCCGCCTCCTACTGTCTCTCAGAAGGTTCTGGCTGTTCCGAATGCCCTTCCCCTTTGTCTGTTTGTCCTATAGCTCACTCCTCCAGACAGTGTCTAATGGGCTGAGTTTATCTTGTCTGTTGAGGTGGTGGCCACGTGTGCCTGTCCCACAAGGCAGACGTTCAAATTATTCTCTTTAAAAACTGCATAAAACTCCCTGGTAGCCAGCACTCCCTCGATGGCAGCATTTTATCTCATGCTTGGTTCCACAAGGAGCCAAACTGCTGTGAGATCAGCTCTGAAGTCCCAGGCCTTCGTAGCTCGGCCACTTTCAAAGTCAATATGTCACCGAGGAACATAGGCTGCCTTTGAGGGTTCTTAACCGCATAGATAAAAGTGCAAAGCAGACATTTGGGGACCCTTTCAGGAGCATTTGAGAGGCTGGAAAGGCAAGCTGGAAGTCTCCAGAGCTGTGGGCTGGAGGGAAAACCACACTCTCTGAATTAGAAAACAGTTGGCAGACACAGCACTGGAAATCTGAGGACTCTGCTTGGGACAGGGATAGGGTGAGGGATGGCGAGAGAGGGAGGGAGCGGCGAGAGACAGACTGACAGAAAGACTGACTGACTGAGCCCTGAGGTTCTGAATATGTGTGTGACAGCTGTCTAAGCAAATGTGAGTGACCTGCCTGGGAATAAGCTTCAGACTGTTCCAAATGGCATATTCAAAAATGGCCACAGTTGTGAAAGCAACAAAGAAAGCCATAGATAATACACTTTGTAAACACACGAGAGTGTACCAAGCCGTGAGCTTCCGGCAAAGCAGGGGTGGATTGCTGCCAGGGGCCTAGACACTGACGCCATTCTCAGCATTCGGCTTGGCAGAAGGACTTCCCTGCTTGTCACAGGTATTAGGTACACATAGACACGGACGATGACGAATGGCTATCAGGTAGGGTGCAGTGGCTAATTTTCACTCACTCTGCATGGCGTACCTGTCTGTCTCTGTCTCTCACCGGCTGGAGCTTGGGTAGCAGGCAATCATGAGATGACTGGGTGCTAGAAATCAACTTCAGGTCCTCTGCAAGAGCAGCACTTAGCTTTTAACTGCTGTGGCGTCCTCTCTGGCTCCCGGATCAAGGAGATGACAGTAGATTGTCCTGCTTGGGGGTTTTTGTTTGCTTTTGTCAACTTGTGACACCTGTGAAGAGGGAACCTCACCTAAGAAATTACTTCTGTCTATGGAACATTCTTCTAATTGCTGATTGATGTGGGAGGGCCCAGCTTTACCCATAGTGCTGTAAGAAAGTGGGCTGAGCAAGCCCTGGAGAACAAGCCAGTGAGTGGCCTTCCTCCGTGGCTTCTGCTTCTATTCCTGTCTCTGGGTTCCTGTCCTGACTTCATGAAGCGATGACTGTTACCTGGATGTGTAAGCAGAAGCAAACCTTTCTTCCCTAAGTTACTTTTGGTCAGGGTTTTACCACAGAAGAGCAGGCGTGCACTGTTATTAACTAATTCCGATCTTGGGAGGCGGTTTAGAGCACCATCTCTGCCCGAAGCCGGAGAGCAGGTTAAAAGGAATGAAAGAAAAATAAGGGACTGCGGAGATGCCTCAGTTGGTTAGGTGACTGCCTCAGAGGCATAGAGACCTGAATCCAATCCCAGGCCCTGCTTAAGAGAGCCTGGTGCAGGTACACACATCTGTAACCCTGGCACATGGCAGAGGCCTGGAGAGATGCATCTCCTCAGAGCTCACCAATTAGCCAGTCCAGCTCAGTCAGCAAGGGCTGGATTCAGTGAGACTCTGTCTCAAAACATAAGATGGAAAAGCCGGGAAGTGGTGGTGCACACTTTTAAACCCAGCACTTGGGAGGCAGAGGCTGGTGGATCTCTGAGTTTGAGGCTAGCCTGGGCTACAGAGTGAGTTCCAGGACAGCCAGGTCTACACAGAGAAACCCTGTCTTGAAAAACAAAGAGAAGGGGCTGGAGAGATGGCTCAGAGGTTAAGAGCACTGACTGCTCTTCCAGAGGTCCTGAGTTCAATTCCCAGCAATCACATGGTGGCTCACAGCCATCTATAATGAGATCTGGTGCCCTCTTCTGGCCTGCAAACATACATGGAAGGAATGTTGTATACATAATAAATAAATATATCTTTAAAAAAAAAGAAAAACAAAGAGAAAAGGAGGAGAACGTGGTGGAGAGACCCACATCACATCTGGCCTCCCAGTGCGTGTCGGGGCACATGCGCACACACACTACATACCGGAAATTTTTTTAAAAGAAAAGAAACAAATCCAGGGTCTGTGGAGATGGCTCAGTGCTGAAGAGCTGCTCATGCAGAGGACCTGGGTTTGATGGCTAGCGCACACGTGGGATTCACAGCTTTAGCTGGGGTGCAGGGGTCCACTACCTGTTGGCCTCAGTAGACCCTGCAGTCATTTGCACAAATCTACTATATACACATGATTTAAAACAAAAATATGATTTTTTTTTACAGAATTGGAACAAGTTTGATCCTAAATATCTAAAACGAGGCTAATATTTAACTTCAGGACAAGCCAGGGAAATATGGCCAAAGGATGTAATGGCTGTTGTCCCTCCCCTGGACTTATTATGAGAATCAAGGAACACACCTGAAGTACCTTATTCATAGGCTTTCATGGCTCCCCACAGGAAAACCAAAAGGAATAAACAAAACAAACCAACCAAACAAACAAAAAAACAAAAGGGAACCCAGCCCCGAACACCAGAGGAGTGGAGACTTTATCAGTTTGGCCCCTGTGCCTGTGGCACACCCTTGAAGGAAGTGCCTGGGCCCACGAGGGCAACTAGGGTGCGTGCCTGCTTCCAAAGGGCAGGAGCTCCGGAAGGCAAGGCAAGGCTAGGAGGCGTCTCCAACTGACCCTCAATTTCCTAGTGACTTCCAGCTCTTCACTTCGGGGTCTTCCGTGTCCCTGCCTGCTGTACACTGGTGTGTGTGTGTGTGTGTGTGTGTGTGTGTGTGTGTGTGTGTGAGAGAGAGAGAGAGAGAGAGAGAGAGAGAGAGAGAGAGAGAGAGAGAGAGAGCACTGAGGGGTGGGTGGGGATCAGAGTATGTGAGAGGAAGCCAGCAAGCACGGAGATGGGCTAGCCTCGAAGGCATGGTGAGTGTCTGCACAGCGCACCTATTCACACAGACAAGAAGCCCACTGCTTGGGGTCAGAACAGCAGAGGCCACAGACACCGGATGGTATAGAAAAATCCCTTACCTCAGCAAAAGGTCACTTGAGAGAGGAAAGAAGCCTGAACTATTTCTCCATACACTGACTGAGGCTTTCAAAATGCTTGTAACACGACTTTGCTTCTGGGCCGACATTTTCTGGCTGGCCAGCCCATGACATGTGTAAAAGGCTTCAGACCACGCAGACTCAGCCACTGGACCCCGGGAAAGGGTGAGAAAGGGACACAACGAGGAAGGCAGCTCGATGGTTGAGCACTTACGTACAGGGCTCTGGATTTGATTCCCAGTAACACACATGTCTCTAATTCCAAAGCAATTTTTTTTGTTGTTGTTTTTTCCAGATAGGGTTTCTCAGTGTTTCAGCTCTGACTGTCCTGGATCTCACGTTGTAGACCAGGATGGCCTCGAACTCACCAAAATCTGCCTGCTTCTGCCGGGCAGAATTTAATCTGCAGGGGATTAAAGGCGTAAGCCATCACCACTCAGTTAATTTTTTTAGATTTACAATTTAGAGATTTGAGAGATTTGCCTGCATGTATGGATGTGCACCATACACCATATACATACCATAGGCATGTCTGGTGCTTGTGGAGATCAGAACATGGGGCCGAATCCCCTGGACCTGAAGTTGGGGTAATTGTGAGCCTCCATGTGTGGGTGCTTGGAATTGCACCTGGGTCCTCTGCAAGAGCATTGAGTGCCCTTAACCGCTGAGCCATCTCTCCATCCCTCTGTGTGTGTGTGTGTGCTGTCTTTTGTATCCTGACACTCCACTGAATCTATCTTAGTTCTAGCAGCTTTGTGTAGAATGTCTAGGGTTCTTCAAACAGGTAATTTACCAGGCTGATCACCTTAATATGACTTCCCAGCTGGATCCTTTCTCCTGGATGCTTTGAGGGTCTAATTTGATGTTTTATTTTCTCTTTATTCTCTCTTTTGACTTGCTATGCGCTTACTAAAAGCTTTCTCATTCAAAACCAAAAGCATGACTATCATGGATCATTCTCCAGACCACACAGGACAAGCATATGTGGCGTGCATGCATGTGTTTGCCTGTGTTGGGACAGATGGTGTGTACAGGCATGTGGGCATATGTGTACATGGGAGGTCTGAGGTTGATGCCAAGGGCCTTGTTCAATCCCTCTTCCTCCTTATTCATTAAAGCAAAGCCTCAATTAAATGCAGAACCCACTAATTGACCCTTCTAGCTGGCCGGCTTGCTCTGGGGAGCCGTGCCTTTGACTTTCGAGGCTGGAATTACAGGCAAGCATTTATGTAGTATTTCAGCCTGGCGTTTATGCAGCTTCTGAGGACTTGAACTCTGGTCCTCTCCATCCACTGAGGTCTCCAACTCCCCAGTTCTCCCTTTGTAAGCTCGGTGCCTGTTGTTTTTCATGTCTAACTGCTCGGGCTGCACCCCTGCTGTGTTTCTGACTCTACAAAACAGGTTTTGGGGTTTTCATCCTGGAGTATGATGTGGGTTGAAGTCTTACTGTGTCCCTGGACTGGGCTTGAACTTGACAGCCTCCAGGCTTTGATTCTTCCCTTTGCTCTACCCAGACAGAAACCGCAGGTGTCAAGGAGTCAGGTTGGCGTTTGACAGCGAAGACAGGCGGCGTGCAGCCTCCAGTGGCGCCGCCTAGTGTTAAAGTTCTTGGAAGTTACAGTTTTTCTGCAGGTCCAGAAAACGGATTCCTTGATCTTTGGCAGCAGCTAGCATTGCAGCTATAGTATGGTTTTCCCTCTGTGGGTGCCTATCCTTCAGCCCCGACCCTCGGGCCTTTCTCTGCCTTACGGCTCCCCTTGTTCCTGTCCTGACGACTCCTTTAAACTGTTTGAGCACTGTTCCTTCTGCTGCCAAGCAGTTGGCCCCTTTTGCAGCTCGGCCTGTCTACCCCTGCGGCTGTCACCGACCACTCTGTTGTGCTGGCAGCCAACATTTTCCTTGCTACTAAAAGTGTAAGCCCCTCAGGCTGGGCAGTGGGGGCGCACACCTTTAAGTCCAGCACTCGGGAGGCAGAGGCAGGTGCGTTGCTGTGAATTCGAGTCCAGCCTGGTTTACAGAGTGAGTTCTAGGGCAGCTAGGGCTACACAGAAAAACTCTGCCTCGGAAACAAAACAAAACAAAAATAAAAACCAATAACAACAAAAAAAGTGTAGCCCTCTCAAGTCACACGCATGGCCAGGCCCCTCCCCTGAGGGTTCAGCCACAGAATACTCTGTCTTAACTGCACCCCGCCCCTCCCCTACAGAGTAAAAAGCCCAAACTCTGGACTTGAAATCACACCAATCCACATCCTGGGAATCTCCACCCTGGAAATTTCTGCCCCAAAGAAGTTCTATGTAAACCCCATTTCTACTCGGTTCTCTGCTACATCTCGTCCGAGCAGAGGCAGCCACCGCCCTGGTTTTCTCTCATCCACTAAATCTCTTGTATTAGGTTTTTAGTACAGTGGGACTTTGTGGTATTCCCTGGCTCCCGACTGCTAGGAAGCCTTTCCTATCTGAGCTGTAACACTTGCATTTGTACTGTGACTTGGACAGGGCCTCCTGGTGCCTGAGTTACCCCTCCAGGTCTAGGCTGCACTGGGACCCTACCCCTCCCCAGTCCACCCCAACAGACTCACCTTCTGGCTCACTAATCGCTCAGCACCCATCCATCAGTGACAATTAGGTAAGTTTCCCCTTTGGTCCTTGTAAACATTCCTGAGTCCAAGGAAGTGACCGTTGAGTGTCCAGCACCACTCTGCCCTTGGGGGTGGAGGTACCCCAACCATGGTCTTTAAGGCTACAGTGGCCCTATTCACCTGACCCCATCTGCCCACCCTTGGAGCTGCAGTTTTCTTAACCAAACCAGGCTACTGTGCCCCTTCCTGCTCTCTTCTCCCACCTTCCCCCTGGAGCTGCCCATAAGCCCACGGCTCCTTTAGGCCCTCATGGCTTTTGTGACCCTATTCTCCAACGTTTTCCTATGGAGGAGAAACAAGAGCTCACTTTTTCTTGTCTTCTCACCGCAATAGAAGCTCGGGTACCAGGCACTCAGTCTCTGTTTTGAGTGTGGTGATGACCCATTGATTGGCTTGGTCCTCGTTCAGTCCCTCCTGAGTCCTGGGGACACCCATGACTGCAGTGACATTTTCCTTCTCTCATCCATGGGAACGTGTCTTCCATACCCTCTTGTTCCCCTTAGAATGCCCTTAGAAAACCTCCAGCCTCTCCACATGACACCCCACCTGAAGGACACTAAATTTATTCACTTTTGCAATCAAATTTTGCCTTAATACTCCTTAGGTAGTCAATCCACAGGGCCACTTAACGGCACCCTAGATCCTAATATCATTCATTACCTTTCTTTTTATTTTTTCATTTTTTAAATATTTATTTATTTATTTATTATGTATACAATATTCTGCAGACCAGAAGAAGGCACCTCATTACAGATGGTTGTGAGCCACCATGTGGTTGCGGGGAGTTGAACTCAGGACCTTTGGAAGAACAGGCAATGCTCTTAACCTCTGAGCCATCTCTTCAGCCCCTTTTTTTAAATTTTTTTTTTTTTTTTTTTACAAATACCGCAGGTAATAGGGAAATGGGAAGAGGTTCCCAATCCCTATTTCTCTTTTCCCTACTCAAAGCCTTGTTTGTTTTGGTCTGGTCTCCGCCCCCTAGCCACTCCCCCCAACACACACAAGATAAATGTCCTGCCTTTTACGTTACCATTGATGGATCTATAAGTTTATTGCAAAGTGGGAGCCAGGACCAAGACCTATCAGGAGGGGGAGAGGGCAAGGAGTAGGAGAGCTGTTAGGTGCACACACCCTGTACACACTCTTCACTGGCTGGTGCATCTCTTAGCTCCCTCCTGCATCCCTCTGTCTATATCTAGAACTCAAAAATTCCACCTCTAAGCATTCTTTGTTCCCAGCTTACTGGATCCAGTTTTGACAGGGATTCAGGTGTCTTTGAGGTGTGAGTGGCATTAGATGGTTGTTTTGTGCTATCCCATTTCAATTAAAAGATGATTCTCGAGTTGGGGTATCCCCTCCCAGACCAAAGCATGATTTTTAAAAGTTTCCTCCAAAACCTCTGTCCCACATCAAATGAGCCGCCTGACTATGTGGCAGAGAAAGGAGAGCAGAAGAAAATAGAGGGACTGACTATCCCCAACGGGAACAGCCGCCTGACTATTCCCAGCGGGAATGGCCACCGCTCATCTCATGCTCATTTGGTTTTGGCTTCGCTCTCAAACTTTTGTTAAGGTATAAATCTTACCTCAAGATTTGTAAGCATACTGGGTGTGGTTAAAATCTAAAACATCTCTAACGCCAGGGTTAACTTAAAGTCTGAAACACTGGGGTTGGCAGTCAAAAATCTATAAGTAGGTCATCTTAAAAGGGATGTGTTGTGGGGCTGGAGAGATGGCTCAGAGGTTAAGAGAATTGCCTGCTCTTCCAAGGTCCTGAGTTCAATTCCCCGCAACCACATGGTGGCTCACAACCATCTGTAAGGGGATCTGGTGCCCTTTCTGGCCTGCGGGCATACACACAGAAAGAATATTGTATACATAATAAATAAATATTAAGAAAAAGGGATGTGTTGCTTGCTGAGTCTCCGCTGCTCTGGAGGCAGCCATGTGGTTCACGTGCGTCTTTGCTAGGGTTGGAAAGGAAGGATTTTACAATGTGACTTCACATGGCACAGACCAACCAAGAAGAAAACAAAACAACAAACCCCCTGCCTCTAGCTATGAAACCCAAACCAGATGACTCCTCCACTATTTTCAATCAAGCCAATGAGCCTTCCCCTTACTGGCCTCAATCCACAGTTCCTTTCTTCCCTCTCTGGCCTCTTCTTTCTCACTCTCTCCCTCCTCAGTGATAGATCATCCTCTGGGGTCCCCACTTTCAGCCCACAGGCAGCCCTTAGTCCTCCCACTACTGGCTCCTCTTCCACCATGGGGCTCGCTGTACCTCCTCCTACCTGGCCTAAATCAGCCACAATTCTCCCTCTCTGGGAGGTTGCAAGGATGGATGACTTGATCAGGGTACATGTTCCCTTCTCATTAAGCAAACTCCTTCAAATAAAAAAAGAGATTGGCTCCTACACTGCTAATTCTCACAGTTCTATTAAAGAATTCCAGTATATTACCCAAACTTACAACCACACCTTCCATGATGTTTACATGGCTCTCTGCAACAATCTCCTCCCCGGGAGTGCAGGGGAGTCTGGGCTCAGGCTGGGACATATGCAGCTGAAATCCACCAAACTAATGGCACCCACCCAGTCTGGCTGAGACAGTCCCTGACCAGGACCCTGAATGGAATTATAGTACCCCAGGGCATCCTTTCCAGGGATAAATCTATAACTTTCCTCCTGGCTTGTCTCTTTAAGGCCACTATTAAAGTGGTAAATTATGAATAAAAAATCCAAGAAATCATCTAGGACAAACATGGAAGCCTGTCTCAATTCCTAGACCAGTTCATGGAGGTCCTCTTAGAATATACCCGTCTGGATCCTGAGACCCCAGATGGAAAGCAACTCCCTTTGAACTACTTCTTCTCCCAGAGTTTCCCTGACATGAGGGCCAAGCTTAAATGTCTAGAGAAAGGACCCCC
Organism: Myodes glareolus; assembly: GCF_982192425.1. Lineage (NCBI taxonomy): Eukaryota > Metazoa > Chordata > Mammalia > Rodentia > Cricetidae > Myodes > Myodes glareolus. The sequence continues at coordinate 58,587,699 of NC_142032.1, read as the reverse complement.
GACTCCACAGGCTGAAGTCTTAGCCATCGCCTTCAAGGTGTACCATGGGAGAGACGAAAAAAACCTAAAAACAAGAATACCTGATGCTGTTGAAGGCCTCTCAGTCGGCCATAGCAGCTGCCCAGGCTCCCAAGGCCGAGAACCTCTAGGTCCGTTTTTCAGATGCAATCAGGAGGGCCATTGGTCGGGTATGGGTCTGTCCAAATCTTTACAATCATTGTAACCATGCCCGCAATGCCATCAAAAGGGACATTGGGCTGCTGACTGTCCTCATGTCCTTCACAGCATGAGGACATCAAGCCCAGATTGCCCTTCAGCCGACCTCCTAGATCTGGCTATAGGCGACGATGGAGCCTGGGTTCCCTTGGCCCGACTACTGCCGTCTCCAACATGGAGCCTCGGGTAGACATCACAGTATCCGTGCACTCCACCTTCTTACTTCTGGACACTGGGGCCACTTTTATCACCCTGATGGAATTTTGGGGACCCACCCCTACTTTTCATTCCTCTATTGTCAGAGTAGGACAGCTTTACTAACCTTACCAAACCTCATCACTTAGCTGTATCTTTAAGGGTATTCCCCCTTACCTAGTCCTTCCTAGTGGTACCAACCTGTCCCAGCCCCTTGTTGGGAAGGGGCCTTCTAGCCAAAAAGGGAGTCTCTATTTCTTTTGCTCTCCCATCTGTCTGACCCCAAGTTCACACCAACCATTTCCCTCCTCCCCCTCTTCCTCCTCCTTCTCCAAACCATACAATCTGACACACCTTTCCCTCACCAGCTTCCCAGGTGGATCCCCAGGAATGGAACACTCCAAACCCCTCCACAGCCAAATACTACCCCATCTCATCATCCAATTACAAGACCCTATCCATCATATTACCCAGGCTTGATGCCCACTTTCTCTCCAAAGACTCAGGTGACTTGAGTCTCTCATCTCTGACCTCTTAGAATCTTCTGAGCCCCACTTCTTACCCCTCTAGTACCCCCATACTCATAGCTAAAAATCCTAAAGGAACTGACCGCTTGATTCAGGATCTCCACCATTCCTCACCAGTGGTTCCCTCCACCCCTGTACCCCCCTCCACCATGGCCTCAGAGACTCCAATTTCTCTGTCCTGGACCTCAAGATTGCCTTCTTTTCTAATTCCGTGGAGCCCCAGCCACAGACATCTTTGCCGTTACTTGGGCTGGCCCAGACACTCTCATCTCTACTCAACTCACTGGGACCATCTTACCCCAGGGGATCTGGGACAGCCCATATCTATTTGGCCAGTCCCTGGCCTCTGTCTTATTCTCTTTGTCTCTTCCTAAATCCAAGCTTACTGTAGTCCACCCCTGCTGCTTAAGCAGGCCGACACCTCTACCTTATGAAACTTTCTGTCCAGCCAGGGATTTAGGGTTTCATCTTCTGAGGTCCAATTGTCCGTTCCTTGGGTAACTTATCTGGACTTAGCTATCGCCCAGCAATCAGTGAGCTCTCCCCAATCTCTCTGGACTTGAAATTCCACCAATCCACACCCTGGAAAGTTCCTCCCCTCAAGAAGCTCTGTATTAAACTCTGTCTTCCTCTCAATTCTCTTCTGCTTCTTGCTCCAGAAGAGGTAGCCACTCTTTTGGGTTTTTCCTGTCCAATGATTCTCTTGTGTGAGGTTTGTTATGTGGTATTCCTTGGCTCCTGACTGCCAGGAAGTCTTTCCCATCAGAGCTGTAACACAAAGAGGAGACAAGAGCTCTTGAGAGAAACCTGTGTTTTGCAGGTGTCTCCCAGCTCACCAAGTGTTGTAAGGAAGAGGGCCACTTGTTTGTCCCAGCAACTCACCTAAGAGCTGAATCCCCATGTAAGGATGAAGTGCGGGGGCTTGATCTGACTCTTATGTCTAGAGATGAGGCCTCAGGGAAATGATTAGGATCCGATACGGTCACAAGGGCCATCTTGTTAGATGAGAGGGAACCCAGGAAACACACACACACACACACACACACACACACACACACACACACACACACACACGTATTCCTGTCTCTCCCACAGGATGCCTGGGTGGGGTTGCCTGGACTCAGCTAATAGTCACTGTCTTGGACCAGACCAAGTTACACCTCGGTATAATAAGATCTGCAGCACTGCTATTGGCAGCAGAAAACCAAACACCACCTCCTTCTTGTGAATAAAGCTTTTACTTATGGCACTATAAAATGGTTTGTCCCATTCTACGCCTTTGTGATGGTGGGCCTGTGCACTCTGGGTCTCCATTCACACAACTCTGAGGTTCAGGGACACTGCAGCACTCAGAGTGCATTCCTGTTGACTCGGGGGAGAACTCTAGGATGTGACTGCTCTATCATCCACCTATTTTCTGGCCATGCTGTCATGATGCGAATATATAAATCACTGAATTCTAAGTCAGTCTGCATAACTAAAAAGCCACGCCCACAAAAGCCAAAACAGAAGCACACAAGCTCAGCAGCTTCCCAAATGGTGCATCACTTATAGTAGTGACACAGAGGCCCAACGCTTCATGCTCTCACCAGCACCTGATTTCTTTCCTGGAGATTTTTTGTGTGAAAATCGGCTCATGTAGACCAGATCACAGGCCCTGCAGCAGAAGTTACAAGCAGTTGTGAGCTACTCCGTGTGGGTGCTGGGAATTGAACTTGGATCCTCTGGAAGAGCAACACATACTATTTTTTTTTCAAGTTTGTTGTTGGGACAATCTTTTTTTATACAGATGTGTCTCTCTCCTGCCTCACCTGCCTAAGGCACCTTCTGATTGGTTTAATAGAGCTCAACAGCCAAAAGCTAGGTAGGAGAGGATAGGCAGGACTTCTGGGGAGAGATAGGAACTCTGGGGACAAAGAATCTGAAACGGGGAGATTCTCCAGCCAGATGTAAGGCACTGAGAAGTAACAAGCCACATGGCAGAATGTAGTTTAATATGTATGAGTTAATTTTAAGTTTTAAAAGCTAGTTGACGACAACAACGCCTAAGATCAAGCTTTCATAATTAATAAGAAGTCTCTGTCATTATTTGGGAGGTGGCAGTCCAAAGATAGTCCGACTAGTTTTAGATGTCCGCCTACGTGTATGTGTATTCACGGAGACTGAGACGGAGTTGGATCTGCTAGAACCTGGGCTATAAATAGCTGTAAGCTTTATGGCGTGCCAGATGACTGCTGGGAATGGACCTTGGGTCCTTTCGAAGAGCAGCACTCTTAACCAGTCATCCCTTCAGCCTTTCTTTCCTTCTGCCTTTGAGATTGAAACCTTAGGTCCCTCCAGCAGGCCAGCCTCCTGTTCTCACTTTAGGCATTTGGCTGGGTGAGAATCACTTGGGTAGAATGTCATCTATGGACTGTTCTTGAACACTTGATTCCTGGCTGGAGATGTTGTTGTGGAACCTTAGGTGGGTGGCTAGCTGGAGGTGGTCTGTTACCTGCGGGTCTTACATGCCAGGGTTCCTGCCAGAATTCTGCTTTTCACCTACCAGAGTGAGCAGAGCTTCATATTACCATTTTCCTGGATTCAGCTGTCTTCTCTGTTAATGGGATGAACCTGTCCAAACCCTAGGACACAGCTCCCTCCTCCACTGAGCTCTCCTTGAGGTAACAAAGTTACCTCATTCTCCTTGAGGTAACAAAGTTACCTCATTCTTTTGTGTGGATAGGTGATTTGCCTACATGGACATAGTATACGGAATGTGTGCTGGTCCCCACTGAGGCAGAGAGTGTTAAATTCCCTAGGATTAGAAGTACAGAGAGTTGTGGGGTATTGAACCCAGTTCTTCTGGAAGAGCAGCCAGTCCTCTTAACCACTGAGCCATCTCTTTAGCCAGAGCTCCTGAGCTGCTTCTTGCCAGGTAGTTATAACTCACACCCCCAGAACAGGCAATATTGGCCCTCTCCTGTTGATGGGCCATCCGAGTCTTTGCCCAACGCAAAGTTGAGTATTCCACCTGACTTCTACTTTTTCCTTGTCCAAACTTCATTATGTTTAGAGCTGATGTGTTATACGGCAAGAAACAGTGCTTCACTCATAAGCATCATTTTTATGTGCCTCAGTGTCTTGTCTGCATGTATGTGCACCACGTGTATGCAGTACCCACAGAGGTCAGAACAGAGTGTTACAGTTTCTGAAACTTGAATTACACACAGTTGGTTGTGAATGGCATGACATGGAGGCTAGAATTGAACCTGGGTCCTCTTCAAGAGCAGTCGTGGCTCTTACCTGGTAAGTCATTGCTCTAGCCTTGTTCAGTTTTACTTGCAAGTTCAAGTGTTATAGAAAGGTTGGCACCTAGTCTGTAGCAGATGCCACACAGTACAATCAAATACATCTGACTGTAGAGATTTGGAACAGGAGTGAGTACAGCAAAAAACCAACAGGAGGCAGTGCTATTTTAGCTCAGAAGTGGTTGCACCTTCACAATTATCAGGTACCATCCCACTAGATTCTATGTGTGTAAACTCTTTACCCCCAACAAAGAAACAAGCAGAGAGGAACCAACCTGCCCTTGCCACACTACCATCTATGGCCAAAGTCAGCAGCAATTCTCAAGGTTGTCTTTAGAGCCCATGACCCTGCCTGTGTTGACACCTGTCTCAGATACCTGCAGAATTCGGGAACATGAGGCATATGCCTAGCAGAGGCAGAACAAACAGACATGGCGAGAAATGAGTCATGGCATGCCATCGCTCCTGTTTCTGCCCTTAAGGCAGTGTCTCTGGGCCAGCAAGAAGGATCAGCAGGTGTTGTTCATCAACTTGAGTCCAATAACTTAGATCAGTGCTTCTCTATCTGTGGGTTGAACAACTCCCTTTAGGGGTTGAACAACCCTTTCACAGGGGTTGCATACCAGATATCCTGCATGTATTTACATTACAGTAGAAAGTAGCAACAAAAATAATTTTATGGTGTGTAGGGGTCGTCACCACAACATGAGGAACTGTATTAAAGGGCTGCAGCACCAGGAACGTTGAGATCCAGTGCCTTAAACCCAGATGGTGGAAGGAGAAAACCAATTCCCCCAAGCTGTCATTTGAATTCCACACATGTACAGTGGCATATGAGCAACCTCACACATCTGACAGTCTAGGTAGCCCACAGCGACTTTGAACTGGTAATCCTTTTCTGCTTCAGCTTCCTGGGTGCTGCAATTATAGGCATGCTTCATTTAGTGAGCTTAATATTTAAGTTTCAGAGAAACTGTCTCAAAAAAAAAAAAAAAAACCAACCAAAAAACAAAACAACCAAAAACAAGAAACTAAAACTACTCCATGTGTTTTGAATATGTGTTAGCTGACGGGCACAGAAGTGCTGTGATGTGCATGTGAAGGTCAGAGGGCAGCTGAAGAGCTGTTTCTCCCTTTAGCCCGGCATGATAGCAGCACTATTACTTCCAGCAGATTAAAAGGCACATGTGTTAGGATTTCTTTGAGTTCAAGGCCAGCTTGGTCTACATCAAGTTCTAGGACAGTCAGGACGACATAGAGACAGGGTCTCAAATAAACAAGAGTTGTCTCTCCCCCTGCAACCATGTGAGTTCCAGAGTCTGACTGTGGATTGCTCAGCTAGGGGTACTCTTTAAGACAGCAATAGAGCCGGGCGGTGGAGGCACACGCCTTTAATCCCAGCACTCAGGAGGCAGAGGCAGGTTGATCTCTGTGAGTTTGAGGCCAGCCTGGTCTACTACAAGAGCTAGTTATAGGACAGACTCCAAAGCTACAGAGAAACTCGGTCTCAGAAAAACAAACAAACAAAAACAAAACAAAAAACAAAAAAGACAGCAACAGAAATCTGTGAAACTATCAGTTATGCTATCTGCTGGCAATGCAGTGCAGGGAGTGAGGAGACACATGGAAAGCTGACAAGCCAGAGGACCAGGCCATCTCAGGATGGCAGCTAGGGGCTACTCTCTCTTAGCAAAAATATATTGAGCACTCATATGTCAGGCACTGATGGTTGCAGGTGTGTGTGGGTCACGAGAGTGGCCGAGACCGTTTCTCCAGGAACTGGCATACCCAAGAGCCAAGGACAGGAGAAAGCTAGGAATCTGGGCACAACCCTCTACCATGTGGCTACTAGAACCTGAAAAAGGCACAGAGGAACTCTCTAGAAACAAAGCATCAGGCTTTATTTTGTTATTACTTTTAATACAGGTATTGTACTGCAGACATCTGTTAGTCTTGCGATTCATACGGCCAATACACAGAAATGAAAGGAGCAGGAACTCATCTCAAGCCTGGCTGGCACCCTCCAACCCAACACACCTGTCCCTTCTACCCTCACAGCCTTTCCCCAAGACAAGCAAACCTAAGTTCTTCCCCAAAGACAACACCCAAGTAAGTGTTCCTTCTCCAGAGGACGGTGGGATGGAAAAGCCAGCCCAATCCACAGCAAGGAGGCAGTGTGGGCTGACAAAGGGCCAAACCCTGGCTGTGGCAAGCAAGGCTCATCACCAGGAGAGACAGGAGCATGCCATCTGCCAGCAATGTGAGGTCCTGGGCCACACAGGTCAACCATCCCTGAGACGAGCAGAAGGAGCCCTGTCCTCTGGTGGCACCAGGTTCCAGAGGAGAGCAGTCTCTCCTGAAGGAGCTGTGACTGAAGGGTCCTGGGTGGACACGCATAGGCCACCGAGCCCCTCACCACCAGTCCCAGGGCCTCCTGCTGCTCACTGAGCCTGGTGACCAGACCTGCCTCGGCCACCTGAGGCAGTCCCTGCACTATCTACAGTGAGAAGCGAGTAAGGAGTAAGGCATCGGACACTTGACTCTTTTCTTTCCATAGGCGATGTCATATAGGCACGCTGCTTGGGATGCTGGTTCTAAAAAACTTGTTGGCCATTTTTCAGAATATCCTTTTGGTTTTAAATACTGGTCAGGAAAATCAAATGATGTAAAAATATGTGAATAAATTTCTATTAAAGAAATGAAAAACTGATCTGCATCTAAAAGTGCAAGAGGTGAGGTGACTGAGCCCTTTCACCAGATGCCACGGCAGTGCACAGGCCATTGCTTCAGCTGTTGGAGGAGGCTGGGATGTGTTTATGCTGACATAGAAAATTATAAATTACACTGAATTAGTATCCATAATCACTATATACACACAAACCAGTTCTAAAATCCACTGGTTTACGAGTGAAAACCTCACAAGGTACAGTAAAACAAGAAACATGCTTGGATGCCAGGCTGTGATTCTGTTAAAGCCAGCCAGCTTGATGGACACATTCTACTCCGTCATCAGCATGAATGAGCATTTCCGGGGACTCACCTCTGTGACTGGAGCAGTACAGATGCAGACCACTCTGAAATGGCCATCAGTGATGCTTGCTGACAAGGGATATTTTGGTGAATGGGTTAAAAGGCGGATGAACTACCAAAACAAAACAAAAAAAACAAAAACAACCCCCCCAAAAGAAACAGCCCAACCACAGTCATGTGTACTCCAATATTCTAGTGTTTCACCTGTAGAAAGAAACGCTCTGAGCAAACAAGACTGTAACAGAACATATGGCTTTACAAGAACGTCAATTCATCAACTAAGCTGTAGCAATAAATACTTAATCTCCATCAAGACTCACGCATTTGATCCGCCTGCAACAATACCAACAACAGTTACCAATCAAAAGCGGGTTATAAAAGAACACCAAGTAGTATTCAAAATCACTTTGTAAGTCAGAACAACCAAAATAACGAGGGCTTGTCCGTCACAGCTCTGTGCCAACCTGGAAGAAAAATGAATTCAGAATTTTGTACAAGGTGGAAAATGTATGAAAACTGCCTAATACTTTGGTCACACTAATAATTGTCAAATAGTTATGTTTCGAATACAATAGATCTGTGTTGTCACTTTATAAAACTATTCTTACAACCATCTGAACTATGTATCACTACTATTATTACATGGGCGGCAAGATCTGATGTCACAAGCTACCCATTATTTAGATCAATACAATATAAACATACGCAAAAATTCTTGGTATTTCTCAATGTGCAATATTTTTACACTTCTGAATTTCTCTGTACAATGTCTTAGAATCTAGAATATAAAGGTTGCTGGTCCTGATCCCTTGCAGAGTGCAGCAGTGGCGGCTTGGGAGCTCTGGGTGACCCCTCCAGAGCCCCTGGGTGGTGGTGGCCTGCGGTCCTCAGTCAGCAGCAGCAGTCACTCATCATACAGGGCCATTAACTGACGTGTCGGTTGGCATGCTTGGCTGGTCAGTCCTACAGAGAAGGAGACAAACACCTGAGGCACTTGAAGCTGAGCAGGTCAGCTCTGCCCTCCCTCCACAGGCAAATGGCTGCCAATGGAGACAGAGCAGCAGGCGTGTGGAAGCTCCTGACTCAGCTGCTCAGAACTGCACGCAGGTGTGCGCGCACGCAACAGTTCAGCTTTCCCACTGCTGGGCTCAGCTGTGTGCTTCAGCAATTCTGCTCTGTCCTACAGAGGCGCAAACCGACTTCCAGCTGGAAAGCAGAGCTCTGCTACTGGGCAATGGAAAGGAAAAGTTGTGTGAAGAGGACAACTGTGGAGAACAAAGGGGCACAGCCAGACCCTGGCTCCCAGAGAGCAGAAGCAGCAGAGACATCAAAGGGTCGACGAAAGCAGAAATGGGTCTTCTGTCAAAACTACAATCTGAGGCATTTATTTGGAGAGGCTCAGCCAGGATGTAGCTGGAAGCACACAAGCGCTTTTTAACTGGACTGCCTTCCCCACTGAAGACCTGTCAGCTGTAACAGGAGCCAGAAGGTGCTCCCCAGTATTGTATTCTAATTACACATGATGGTGCCTTGGTGTAGGATTCTCAGACATTGAGAATTGTGACTGCACTTTCACAGTTCACAAGCTGTGTGCTTTAAAACACGTTCCTTAAACTCAGTCCTGTATTCTCCTCAGCAGAAGGGGGACAATAATGTCTACCCAAAGGCTTTGTAAGGATGATGTGTGCAGAACACCAGCATACCAGCTGGGAAAGACTGATGAAGCTCCCCCAGCCCAGCTCACTGCCAATGCTCAGAGACCAGTACCCCCTCTTCCTGCATGTAATCCTGTAGCTTCCCCTTGAGCATGTTCTTTGGGCTATGAGAGACCTGCCTACTGTGGCTTCACCTGTTCTGACAAGGGCTGGGTGAGGAAGGGTAGATGGTCAAATGTAGATACAAGCAGTGCCGGGTCTTCTACGGCTTGCCCTAATGTTTTGCAGCTTACCCTGCAGGCTGAAGGGCAGGGCCTTTCATGCCATATAACAGCTAGAGGGAGGCAGGTGGTGGTGCACAAACCTTTAATCCTAGCACTTGGGAGGTAGAGGCAGGCGGATCTCAGTGAGTTTGAGGCCAGCCTGGTCTACAGAGTGAGTTCTGGAACAGCCAGGATTGTTAGAGAAACTCTCTCAAAAAAACCAAATCAACCAAACAAACAAAAGAAACAGAAAAGAACCTAAATGGGTGGCCTTTGGCAAATAAGTCACCAATGTGGAGCCAAGACGCATACTCCTGTATGACTTCTGTGAGGCAGCCTCAACTCAGGAAATCAACTGGCAGAAATTAGGGGCTGATGTAACCATTTAAAGACACCTGCACACCCAGGAAAAGGGGAACTTCCCAAAATAGCTAGAAGCCTAGCTGGTGTCCTTTCTTTCCAAGCCTTCCCAAAAGCAACCTGCTCACACAGTACTTACAATTAATTTTGTAGGCAAAAAGACATTTTTAAGAACCACAGTACATACTTCATTTTGTCTAGAATTTCTATGAGCAGACAAACAGGGTGGAGGGTTGCCATGAATAGGGACTTCCAGACCAGAAGTAGTGAGCGCCCCCTGCTGGTTTCTGCCCACTGGTTCTGCAGAGTGCAGCCTACTGGGGAGTCAGGCCAGGGGAAAGTACAACGCCTCTGCAATTGCTTTAAAGGTCACTTTATTCCTTCCAGAAGGAATACACATCTTTTATATAAATATATATATAAATATATTTTATCAGAAAAGTGAGCTCTGAGAGGTGCTGAACAAAGTTTCTTGCTGTCCAGGGCACATCCTCATTCATCTTCTTACGTAGGCTCCTGCGAATCCGTGGCCACCTGGCTCTACCTGCGAGGCCGAGTGTGTGGGCGTGGGCCCTCTGCAGCTGAGGCTTTGGCTTGGCCTATCCCTTCAGACCACTGGCTCAGTCTAAGCAAAAGGTGACTAGAAAGAAAACACCACATCCAAATCACATGGCTCTGTCAGTGGGGCTGTTGTGCTTAAGACATGCCCACCCACAGGTTATCAACCCTCCAGGGATTGATCTCACAGGGTCTCCCCTTCTAGGGCTTGAAGTATTTAGCAGTACATAGCAAAGGACCTCAGACAAGTCCCCTGGTGTTACAAGTGTTGACTGTGGGAAATGAGGCAGTTAGGCCTGTTCCCCTCAGAGGATCACTGAGGACTCCAATCCTGAAGGGCTCAGCAACATTCACAGCATAGCCTCAGTTGAGTTAGGCAATTGAGGTTGCCTAAGCAATCATTCCTCCCCAGATCTTCCTGCATAGGCAGCATATCACCCAGGTTTGAGCCAGGGACTCTGGTCGCTAGCTGCAGAGATAAATGTTGGGGCACCTGACTACTTCAGACCTGAGAAATGCCACTGCATCTAGCACACTGCTAAAGCTTGGGTACAGTTGCAAAAGCCTTTCAAGCCCCCACCCTCAAGTGTTGACTCCCTTCTACCTTCCAGGAGATGTCAAGCAGAGGCAAGGTAGAACCTTCAGAAGGTGCAGGCTGGTGGAGTGGTTACCTTTGCTCAGGACTACTGCTGGGGGTCCGAGGAGCTGCACACTTGGCTTCTGCTGGTTCGGGGCTCTCTTCTGCATCTTTGCAAGCAGCATCTTGAGAGGTAGACAGTTTCTCTTCCTCACTACAGGAGAGAGAAAGACAGGCGTATCACATACCAGGCACGATGCCCAGGGCCAGAGGATGAGGTCACATGCAAATGGCTCTGAAATCATGACTGCCATGGAGGCAAGCCCTAGGGCTGAGCATGCTTAGGGTGGAAGGATCACAGAAATGCAGACAGTGACTAGGGAACCACAAGAGGAAAGGGCCACACGCAGGTGGGAACTGAGAGGGACAATGTAATGTGGCTGGTGTCTGAGAAAGAGTGGTCCGTGTCACCGTACATACCGGTAGGACTTCAACACTCTGAGGCCAAGTGTGCAAAACAGAAAAAGAAACGTACAAGAGTTTCAGAACACTCCTAGAAATGAGGAATTGGGGAAACATGTCCACGACTGCACATGGCACCCCGCAGATTCGGTGGAGGTGTGAAGAGAACCTGTTTGAAGGAACAGGAGCCTTTAGTTCCACCATGCACTCAAAGGCCACACCCACCACTCGCACGTGCTCCTGGCTTGCAGTCTTGACTCAGACAAGAGGTACCTTGCTAAGCCAGGTGGAAAGCCTTCTGCTGCCCTCCAACAGCGCATGCCTAGAGCAGACACTAGGAAGGAACAAGGAGCCAAAGAGCCGAAGCAGCAACGAATAGAAGTCAGAGTTGCCTGTGGGCAGTTCTTGATGGAGAAGACACATTTCTGACTTTGAGCTGGAAGCTTAGCTGTGTCCTGCTCTACCTGGATTCACACTGCACCTAATTCAAAGAGATTCTGAAAGGAAGGCAAGTCCTCCTCAGATCCGAGCCTTGGCTTGGACTTGCACATGAGATCCCCAACTTAAGGGAAGTTTACCAGGTCATTCAGGAAACTAATCACAACCTACAGATCTGGTACAGGTCTGACCCCCAAGCTTTTTACAGTGCTGGGGGTGGAGCCAGGGCAAGAGCATGCTAATCGCATACTATACCACCAAGTTACAACCCAGTCCCTTGAAACTTCTTTGTCAACTCACTTTTCTCATTCTTACAAATGCAAGATTATTCTCCTTCCTCTATGGCAACTACTCTATTGCACCTAACCATTACTATGTATTTATTCCAAGTCTATTTCTCTGAATCCTGCGCATCTGAAGGGTCACGTGTTCCTGAGCATACTATGTCCACAGTGAGCACCCACCTCTCTGTGGCTCCCTACAGTTACAAGCAACAAAAAACCCTCTCTTACAAACATGCCTTCCCCACTAACAATGCATGGTCCCCAACCTAAATCCCTTTCTAATCTCCTGAAATCTTAGAAGAAGTGGGTTGTGGTGCCTGGTCTCATCTCTACAATGACTCAGAATGTTTCACTTTTTCCATCTTTTTGGTTTACTTGCCTGTACACTGTTGTCTTTTGCTTGTATTCTGATTTGGTTTCTTCTGCCCACCCCACCCACTTCTTTCTCTGAGACAAGGTCTCACTATGTAGCCCAGATTAATCTCAAAATATCTAGTTAGGCTGGAGACGTGGCTCAGTTGGAAGAGTGCTCACCTAGCATGCACCAAGCCTAAGGGATCTGAGAGGTGGAGTCAGGAAGATCACAAATGCAAGATTATCCTCCTAGTGAGTTCAGGCCAGTCTAGGCTGTATGGAACTCTAGAAAACATTCTTTCCATGTAGCCCACATAGGCCTGGGCTGCCGACTAGCACTGGTGATATGTGGGATTACCACCCCCAGCTGCCTTTCCCATCAGCATACAGGGATTCCTTGAATATTAAATTCCAATTTCTTGTTTACGCACTACACATTTCTTTTACAATTTGTTCCTCCTAATCACTGACTAGAGATTTTTAACACCAGTTGATCACATTAATTCAATATGTACTATAGTTTCTAGTTTTGTTTTTATTTTTTATTATTTTACTTTATGTGGATGAATATTTTGCCTACATGTAAATCTGTGTATGCCTGGCATCCACAGAGGCCAGGTGTCAAATCTCCTGGAACTGGAGTTACAGATGGTTGTTAAGTCTCCATGTGGGTGCTGGGAATAAAAACCTATCCTTTGGAAGAGCATTCAGTGCTCTTAACCTCTGAGCCATCTCTCTAGTCTGGTTTTCATTATTTCTTTATGGTTTATTTTAATTATGAGTAGGTGTGTCTGTCTGTATGTGAGTATATGTACATGAGTGCACATATGAGTATGAGTACACTTCATACCCTACGAAGCCAAAGGTATCAGATCCCCTGGAGCTTGAGTCACAGATGGCTAGGAGCCGCCTGACATGAGTACTGGGAACTGAACACAGGTCCTCTGGAAGCGCAGAATATGTCCTTAACCATCGAGTCATCTCTCTCCAGCCACCCTTGTTTTCAAAAGAAGTACTTTTCTGCCTACAGGTCAGAAGAATACTCTATCTTTGTCTCTGTTAACTCCCATGAGACTATGGGCACACCATAGTGCCTGGCTTCTCACCTGTAAAATGTGGACAAGAGTCACAGCTACACCTCACAGAGTTTCTGAGAGGGAAGAGCTGCTACAAGCAGGACACACGCAAAGGGTCTAGAGAGTGAGTACTGGCACCGAGGGACATGCGCATACACATTCTCTTAGTTTCAGATACTATCCAGCAGGATGCTAACCCAGCGATTTTCTTGCCTGAATTTCCCAAATGCTGAGGGATGACAAGCATGTGCGACTATGTACAGTTGGATTTTCTTATGTGGGTGTGGTATATGACTCTGTGCATTTGCCCATGTATGCTTGGAGGTCAGAGGTTGATATTATATATCTTTTTCAACTGCTCCTCACATTATTTGAGTCATCATCTCTCCGTGAACCTGAAGCTCACTATTTAAGCTAAGCTAGATGGCAAGCAAGCGTCCAGGGTCTGCCTGTCATCTCAATGTTGGGATTACATTTGCACACACCTGGTTTAACCTTTTACATGGACATAAGCTACAGTACTCTTATATGGTTAAAAGTACTCATGGATATATATGGATATAAAGTACTCATCTTATATAGCAAACACTTTACCCACAGAATTGCCTCCACAGCCCCATCAGCCTGTATTCTCTTTAATCCCCCTGCAGTTGCTTTACAATGTACTTAGGGAACACTGGACTTGACTTTTTCAGGAGAATTGACTTCCTTTCACCTTTACTTTTTAAAATGGTGCTGGGGATGAACACGGCAAGTATGAATATGAAATGTATATGCCAGGCAAAGATTCTACTGTCAAGCAAGCCTAACCTCTTTATATCCATCATCATATTGTACGTCCCTCAGTACAATAACATCACAGTTTCAATGCCCTTGTCTTTGCAGTATGACCAGATAGGTGGCAGGCAGATCTTCTAACTGTACCTCTTTTGCCACCCAGGCAAGCTAGGAACCTTGAATTTCTCCCTACATTTTAACAGTATTCAGAACAAACTCCACCTAAGAACTCTTACTGAACTTGAAAACTAATTTGCCCTGGCGGATGTCTCTGTAGCACTTAGCTGTCCCATGATGGTGTGTATTATCTTCACTTGCTTAGGTTGTCTTCAAACTTCTCTACAAAAATCTTCATTATAATAATTCCTAAATGAAAATGAACTTCATGATTCTGTGTGTTTGTGTTTAGTTTTGTTATAGTATTTTTTGTCTTACTGCTGTCTGATTTGCATTTTTTGGATTTGGTTTTAGAGAGAGAATATGAAGTTTGGGTGGGTAGGAAGGTGAGGAGGGATCTAGAAGTGTGTGTGTGGGGCAAGATCATAATATATTGTATCATTATTTTTTAATAAAAAATATCCTAAATGGAAATTTTGATGTGTTTTGTAAATGGTGTGTACTAGCACCCCCAGCTTAAAGCTTTGACCATTTTTTCTCACCAGTTGTGCTGAACTCTTACTAACTTGGCTGGCTCACTGTCACATCTGGAAACCAGCAGCTTTCACTACTTCCCTCACAAGCTCTCTCCCTATTCCCTGCCTTTCTTTCCAGGCAAGCCTACACAGGTAGTGACCAGAGACAGTTCCTCTCTACCCTCCTGACTCCAAAGTAGATGTACCAGATACTGATACTTCTCTTATTCTTATAAGATAATGGAATCCATCTTTCTGTTATGGTGGTTCAGAGAATTAACCATATATTAAGTGTAGAACCTTATATAAAAAAAAGTCAACCTTTTTTTTATCTGATGTATGGATTTTCCTGATACCTGACATCCTTGAATTTTAGGATAAACCCTTGCACTTAGTTTGCTCTATTTTGTGACTAGTTCTGTGGTTTTAGAGAGGCTTCACTGCCATCATGAATTGATCTGGTAAGTTTGACATTTTCTACTTTCTATAACTTAGGCTGGTGCACGGACGCCTGAGCGGCACTGTAGTTGATCCTGGCCAGGAGGCTGGCACCCCGGTGTGCTTTGCTTCTTGTTTTCCCCACATATCTCCAAATCTCAGTAGATCCTTTATTCACCTTTAAATGTGAATTCTCTCTCTTGCTGACACCAGGCTCTTTCGATAGCCTACCTGCTCTTTCCTGGTTGTGGCTTATCTTTTCATTTCAGTGTGTCTTTGGCAATATTAAAAATTAAATAAATTAACTAATATTTTCCTTCATGATTAAAAAAACATTTCATTCCTAAACAGTCAAAACATTTTCTGTCTGAAGGCTCATGATCATCTCACTCCTAGTCATAATGAGGCAAGGCCTGATTATTTTTTTTCTCAAGGGAGCAATAATTTTTATTAGTCTTCAGTTCTCCTCACTGGGGTGTATGTCATCCCAGCTTATCAAGTTTAGGCTGAGGATGGCCCTCTTTGTTCTTATTTGGTTATCGTCTTTTTATTAACCAGTCTTAGGATTACCTACTGTGGACGACTCCTTTCCACTAAGTGACCTTGGGTCTCTTTCTGCACTTCTTTAGAAACAGCACGACTCCTGTGAAACTGCCCGTGGGATGATGGGATCTGACTGATTTTTAAACATCATTTGTTGAGAAATGTCAAGGGTATCTTTCCATTAATAAACCTTACACATCTGTATTTATTTCAAGTCTTTATTAAAGATTCCAATAAGATTTTAAACTATTTTCCCTTAAAATTTATATTCTTATTGATGAGGTCTCATATTTTATTAAAACACACACACCTCAATCGCCAGGATTACAAGACAAATTGAGGTTTTTTTCATGTATCCAAAAAAGAAAATTAATTCCAATTTTTCTCTACAGATTTAGTCAGAATGTTCTATGTACAAAGTCATCTATAAACAATGACCATTTCATCTACCTCATGTCTTTACACCTTTTATCTTTATACTGCATTCACAAAGACATCAACATAGTGTTGAGGAAAAGCAGACATTAAGTCATGCTGGCTCTGGGCTGAATATTCTGCTATCAGTAGCAACTACATATCACCTCAATGTGACCTCATGCTTATGTTATACAGCCTTGTAATTTAAATACACTGTGGAGAAGCTAGAGAGATAGCTCAGAGGTTAAGAGCAATGGCTGCTCTTCCAGAGGACTTATGTTTGATTCCCACTACTCACATGGTGGCTTACAACCACCTACAGCTTCAGTCTCAGGGAACCTGACACCCCCTTCTGGCCCCTGTGGGCACTGAATACATGTGGTGAAGACATATATGCAAGCAAAATAACCATACACATAAAATAAAATGGGAAAAACATATAGGCTGGATTTTGTTTGCTATTTTATTTATTATTATTATGTGTGTATGTGAGGTAGGTATATCTGTGTGTCTCAGAGGACAACTTTCAGGGATCTGTTCTCTCCTTCTACTATGAGCCCCAGGGACTAAAACAAGTCACTAGGCTTGCATAACAAATGCTTCACCTGCTGAGCCATTTTGTATGTGTGTTGTGTACAAGTGTGCACCTGTATGCGTATGTGAACATATGTGAGCATGCACGCATATCGAAGCCGTAGCTCAACCCTGAGGTCATGCCTCAGAAACCATTCACTTTTTTTTTTCATTAAGCCCCTCACATTGGGACTTGGGGTCCAACAAGTAGTCTAGGTGGGCAGGACAGTGAGTCCTAGGGTTCCTTTTGTTTTTGCTTCCCCAAGTGTGTGTCACTATACCCAACTTTTTATTTGCATACTCAGGGTTAAACTCAGGTCCTTATTCTTGCAAGGCAAGCCTTTACCAACTGAACTGCCTCTCCATCCCCTATTTGCAAGTTTTTAATGGAAGAGTGTTGATTGCATATGCCATACATGGCATTATCTTACAATCTATTTCTCTCATTTGTGGTTTTGTTTTCTGGTGTCCTCCTTAGGCAGTGAGAAAGACTTTAAGCACTGCCTTAGTCGCAGGCCAAATCTTGATGGAAGTGTTTCTGTTACTCTCTACAATTTCCAGATTTAAATTTCTATTATGATTGCTTTTCTGTTCCATGAATTGTAAAAGTGAATCTGCTATTTTCTAATCAAGTCTGGTGTTGTTAGCACTAACCTCTTGCTGCAGAATTACAATGAAAGCATTACATCTAGAGAATACAATCTATCTGCATTCTACTGAGCCTTGGATAAACATGGGCCTCTGCCCATGTCAATTTGGCAAAGCTGAAGACTATCAATCTACTAGACTCTGAAGACACACACATGAGGAAAAATGTACTTTAGGGGCCTAAACTTCTCCACCTCTTGTTTAACACTGATGGAGATGTTAGAAAGATAGAAAGCTAGCTTTTAAATACTCATTTGAATCTAAAAATGTTCATGTCTGGTTTCTTCCCCCCTTCCTCCCAACAAGCTGTCACCATAGGAGCCCCAGGCTCTGGTTACCTTTTGAAGACGGCAGTCTCTGTCTTGGCGTCTACAGTGAGGCTGAGTGTTTCCTTCATGCCGCCATTCATCACGGTCTCAGTTACCTTGTCTGTACTCTCAGCATCCTCTTCCCCGTCTGAGCTGGCTTCCATGGCCACACTGCCTGGTGCTGAAAGTGCACACAGTGGAAGGTCACATCCATCAAACTGTGGAGCTGATGCCCTTTTCTATGAAGACTCCTGTGCCTCAGTCCCACCTACTGCTTCAAGATTCTGTAAGTGGCATTTTCACCTTTCATTCTTGATGGGCACCAATGCTTAGAAAGGCCCATTGAGGTGGCTCACAGGTTTCCTCAATGGAGGGCTGGCAAGTTCCAAAGAGTCTTCCAAGCTCTATGTCCACATGGTCCTAGTTTCCTCCCAGCAGATCCCTAGGTCTCCTAGGTCTCCTCTACAACACAATGCAACGTGCCTAGGGACCTTTCCTTTGTTCTACAATAGTTAGCCACACAGTATGTTGGTCATGAGCTTGGACTTGTCAGATTTCTGGATCTGAACTCAATGCCCCCCCCCCCAATTTGTGCAACCCCAGACAGGAGACTATTCTGTGCCTCTAGCTTCTTACCCATCAAACCAGCTACCATGATATTTTAAATGTTAAGTTACCACAGTTTAGAAAGAGTGTCTCAATTGAGTAACTCTCTATCAGGTGAATCTGTGGGAATGTCTGTGGGGGTTCTATGGATGTTAACTGATATAGGAGGACACAGCCAACTGTGGGCCAAGTTTTCAACTGTATACAAATGAAGAAAGTTGGTTGGTATTTATGCTCTCTGCTCCTGCCGATGGATGCAATATGGCCAGTTGCTTGAGTTCCCAAATGATGGACTATAACCTGAAATTGTAAGTCAAATGGGGCTTTTCCTTTTCTAGGTTTTTTTTTTTGGTCAGATGTTTTATCACAGCAACAGAAATAAAACTTGAATACCAGATCAATGAAGCTCTGACAGAATTTTTGTGGGCTCAATTATCAGGAGTGATAATGCTCCCACCAGCGAGCGACCTCTTCCGGCTCTGGGGCCTCTGCTAACTGCCTCTTTCTTTTCCCTGAAACTTATTGCTTTGCTCCTTCCTGAGACTCTTGCCTCCATATACACTCACTCCCTGCCGCATGCTCTGCTGATACCACACTCACAAAAGGCTCTTCACCAGTTTGCAAATAGTTCAGGGTCAACGCAAGGAATACAGGTGAACATTCTGAGCAATGGAGACAGCTCCCTAGGATTCAGACATCTATGACCACTTCATCTGCTCATATGGGAAGGAAAAATCAGTCCTAGAGACTAGACCAAGTTCTCACCCCTACATGTCTCAGCAAAACCCTGGGGGTCTTCAGGAACAGGATAGAGGCATGGTATCTAGCCTGGTCTTCTCCACTCTGGGGATTATGTTTCCTCTGGCTTTAGATACCTATCTTTAACACTGACAAGACTGACAGCTGGAATCCAACTTCTTTTAGATTCCCTGTTTTGTAATTCTGTCACAATACAGTTTCTCTTCCTATGGTGATCTACGGATATCGAAGCCACACTATCTTATTTTCCTGCCTCCTTTCAGTCTGAGCCCAAGCCTAGTTTGGTTTCTTCTACCTGCTGTGAGCATGTTTGCACACCGCACTCACCCTCTGGCTGAGTGGCCAAGGCAGCTGCACCAGGTGTCAAGGGATCCATAGGTTCAGTGCTGGTTTCCATTTCCACAGGAGAATTACTCCTTAAAGACTCCTTTGTGCTTTCAGAAAAGAGAAAATTCAGATGTCAGCAGTGGGAACAGACCTCAGTTACACAAAATGTAACTTGAAATCCACACTTAATGTTTATTGACAAAGCTATTCAGGAAAATTATGAAATGAGGTGTCTGTCACTGTGTAAAACAAACACCAGGATGGCAGTGACACACATCTGCACTAATTTATAGCACTAGACTAGTGGTGAGTGAGAAACAAGCTCACACACACAGGGGGTTCTGCCTTATGGCTGTGTCATTCCACAGGTGTTGGTCAGGGACTGGCTCTTATTCCCCTCATGTGGAACCTATGGTGCATGTGGAGCTCCACACAGCTGAGGAAGTGCCAGCGTCCATTCTGCCCTGCTAAACACCCTGGGTATCTGATGAAAAACCTCCCTATTGGGCAGTGGTGGCGCACACCTTTAATCCCAGCACTCAGGAGGCAGAGGCAGGCAGATCTCTGCGAGTTTGAGGCCAGCCTGGTGGGCAACACAAAGAAACACTGTTTTGGAACAACAATAACAACAAAAACCAAAAACCCTTCCCTTTCTGTTTTGCTGTGGTACACAATCACATGCTGCATGCTGACTCTTAATCCTGTTTGAGGCACCACAGAATATTTGTACACAGTAAATGCACACCATTTGCTTCACTCTGGAAAGGCTCTAAGACAGCACACACTTGCTCACCTCAGAGAGGATGTGAACTCTGAAAAAGAAGCCCAGCCTGTCTCTTTAGTTGGCATTGGCTCCTCTGTGCTCCAGACATCAGATCCCACTGAGTCTAAGGGGGTACCATGGGTGGTTTCCATGGGGACGTCAAAGTTGGCTGACCAGGTGGGTGCTGAAACGAAGGGAGGATTAGCATTTGGAGAAGTCAATCCTTGAGTTTGACAAGAGACCCTCTTTCTAAGGCTGAGTGTGGAAGGGTGTTCCTGTCATTTAAAGCATTTGGGAAACTGAGCTAGGAGAACTGTTCGAGACCAGGCAGGCCTTGGGGGAATCCTTAAAATGAAAATTATTTTTCAAAACCAGGTTAGCAGATGAGAAGAAAGTAGTTGTTATGGGAGAAAAATTAACATGGCGCCAGGATGGGGCTAGCACACTCAGTAGAGTGCAAGGCGACCCTTGAAGCTTTTCATCGAGCAATTTGATTCCTAGGGATATTTTCCAATAGAAATATTATACAAAGCTACAAAGTACATACAAAAATTCTACCTAACAATTATTTTTTTCTGTTCACCACAGACAAAGTTCTGTTACTAATTCATAGGGTCGAGAGCTCTACTTCACAGTTCAGACTACAGGGGAAGGAATTCTGAATTCTTGGGATATGTGACAGTCCTTCCCAGGGTAACTCCCCAGACCTAACAGCAGAAACTTCTCAAAACTCTGCAAACAATCCAGGAGAACAGTAGGGAGAGAGGTAGATGCTTGTGCATCTACAAATACACGTGGCACACACATTAAGACTATGGTGTCTCATCTCTACTTATAAAAAAAAGAAGCCTTTCCCAAACAGCAAGAAAATAGAAGGCTTCTGCCCTCCTGTGTTCAAGTAAACACAAATGTCATCCAGACATTCCCCTCAACATACAGCAGAGGCATGTTCTTTAAGTCATACCATCTCACTTCCTTCTGAGACCATCTGTTCATCATTCTCCACCCTCCTCAACACCAACTCCTTTAACGCTTTTTGTCTTCTCAGTTTCCCTTTGGCTTTTTGAGACAGGTTCTGTAGCTCAAGCTGGCCTCAAACTTGCTGAGTAGATGAGAATGACCCTGAACTCCTGATTCTCTTGCACCTCCCAAGTGCTGGAGATTACAGGCATGTATCACCATTCCCAGTGATTCTGGAAATTTCTTTAGGTTTAAAAGAAAAAACCCTCTATCAGTTACAACTGGGAATGAATTTAAAGGCACTGCTAAGTGGATGGCGCACACCAGTCCTAAATGATAGGGCTGTAATGGCTCCGAATGCATGAGACATCTAGACTACCTAGATCCAAACATCTCAAAGAATACAACATTAAGACTAAGGGCAATGGACTGCTTGGTGGGGACAGATGAAAAAGCTCCAGTGACCTGCTGCACAACCGTGTGAATGTGCAAAGTCCCAGGGGCAGAGTCTAAGAGAAAGCAGTCCTGCAGATGCCAGAGCTCCCCTTCCTTCTGCTGTCTCCCTACGACATCTTGGTTATCTAGTCCAGTTCTCTCATTGCTGCTTTGAGTCCTGCCTGTCAGGAGCTCAGCAGTTCCCCACAAAGTTCAGAAGGCAATTCTTGGGGGCAGGAGAATGGTTCAGTACAAATTCTCTTGCAGAGGACCTAAAGCTCAGTTCCTAACATCTCCATAGGGTGGTTCATAACTACCTCTAATTCCAGCCTGTAATCTCTAGGAGATTCCCACAGCTCTGAACTTCTGACTCATGTGCACAGACCCATAAATAATACATGCACAGACATAACTAAAAACAAATACATTTCTAAAAGTCAACTCTTGGAATCACTACCCCATCCTGTTCCTGAGCCACACTAAACAGTTTGTGGCACTCTGCTTTCTTGCTGGCTGTCTTCCCTTTCAAATGACCTTGTCAGTGGCCCTAAAGCAGCAGACCCTCAGGAAGCTCCGCCTGTTGCACCTCTCTTGGCACCCTGCTCAGGAGCGCTAACTACTTCCAGGAGGCACCGAGCAGAGGGCAAATACTGTGGCAATTTATCATTACTGGCCTGATACCTGGCACACAAAGCCATGTGGATTTGAACTCAAGGGCAGGGAAGCCTAGGCCCTGTGTCTGAGGACACAGACCTTCCTAACTGGAGAATGAGGAGGCTGCTTTCAGATCAGACTTTTATGGGAATTTGTGGATGAAGCTAAAGGTATGTTTGGTAGTGAGGCTTCACAAAGAACCAAGGACATAAATGCTGCTTTGGGTGACAGGGAACTGGTCAGGCTTTGGGAAAGTCTTTAATCACATCATATAATACCCACCCCATCCATTTTAAAAAGTTAGTGCCATTTTTAAAAGGCAGCACTATCAAGTCTTCTAGTTAGTAAGCAGGAGGGCACAAATGTGGACCAGCTGAACAAGCCTAAGGTTTGGAATTTCACAAATAAACTGTGAAGAAATGTTAAAAATTGTCTGAGCTTAATTTGGCTCTAGTGGTGCATTTCATTGATGACTCCATAAGACATAATTATTTCTTCATTTCTGTAGTCTGTCTCTGTTCTTTTTAAATACACACAATACATACTTCTAATTATGTGTGTGCAGGGTGTCTTTGTGTATAGCTGCCCAAGGCAGGCAGATCCCATGGAGTTTGAGGCAGTTGTGAATGACTTGAAGACAGCACTGCGAACTGAACTCAGGTCCTTGGCAATGACAGCATATGCTCACAATCACTGAGCCACCTCTCTAGCCCAGTCTGTGGTTTTTCCACCGCTCCTATAGTATCAAGCCCTGGAACTGGAGGGAGGTGTGGGTGTGTGGGCATGCTCTCTAACTAGACTTGTGAAGACGATGTTCAATCATCCTCAAGTATAGATAACTTGTCCCGCCCAAGTCTATAATTACACAGTGGTGGTAACAATGCTTTTTACCTCAACTGGCCATCTCAAATGCCACAGGCCATTCTTTTGCCAATTTTCAAAGACAGGCAATTTCTCTCGACACATCCCCCGGTTTTTTGTTTGTTCGTTTTGGTTTTTGAGATAGGGATTCTCTATAGTTTTGGCTGTCCTGGAATTAACTCACTCTGTAGAGCAGTATGGCCTCAAACTCACAGAGATAAAACCAGGCAATTAATTGCAAGCACTAGAACTAACTCAAAAGGTCAGGGTGACTCACGCTCGTTCAGGTCCACCTCCATCTTGTCCTCTGTGTTTGCATTGCTGGACTCAAACAGGTCTTGTTTAGCCCCGTCTTCCTCTTCCGAGTCTGTACTTTCTTCGCTGTCTGTACTGCCGGAGCTACAAAACAACACTGCAATATTTAAGCTATTTAATCAGCGACCAGCCATGTCCAAGAAAACATTAAAAGGACATCTTCAGTGTGAAAACACACTGTACTTCAGTTGATCTCTGCCTGCCATTTCACAAAGGGAAGGCTCTGTAAGTGGCAAGGGTATTAATTATCTTTCCAGACCTTTTGTTCTGTTTGTTTGTTTGTTTTTTGAGACAGGGTTCCTCTTTGAGGCCTGGTTGGTCTCAAACTTAAGAGGTCCACCTGTCTCTGCGTCCTGAGTGCTGGGATCTTTTCTTCTCATCTTCTATACACTATCTTAGGAGGTTGTAAATTTTTTTTTAATTGGGAAAAAAGATGTCTAAGTTCCTGATGTGACTTCTGACGGACAGCATATTCCCCACCAGCTGCGGCAGTGCATGCCTTCTTTCCCAGCATATGTGAAGTTGAGGCAAGAAGTTGCTTTTGGTCATGGTATTTTATCACAGCAACAGAAACCCAACTAAACAGAAATTGTACCAGAGAATGGAGTATTGCTGTGACATACCTCATCATATTTTGAAGAGAATTACAGAAGGATTTTAGAATATTGAGCTGGAAAAGTTGTTGAGTGCTAGGGTTTAGTAGGCTATTCTGTGTGAGTCTAAGAGAACGTTGAAAGCAATGCAGATGGATTGGGTTTAATGGGCTATTCTGTGTGACTCTGAAAGAACGTTGAGAGCAATGTAGAATGATGGAGGCCTGGCTTGTGAAGTCTGAGAAGTAAGCAAAGACTGTATCTGGGGCATTCGATATTTTCAGTGGTTTTGGTCACCTGGGGCTCAAGAACTGGATCTGAATAACAAAAGACCAGAACCACTAAAGCGAAACCTTTGCTTTGATGGGACAATCAATATGAATCCAATATAACGGAATCAAAATCTTCTGGGAAGTTCATCTGTCATCTGTATGGATTTAAGAACCAACTTGTAAACAATTATGAAAAACCAACTCTCAGGATTCTGTGGGATGATGTGTGGATCTCATGGATCCATGTGGGGAACTAGAGCTGACTAATGGTTATCTCCAGCTCATCAACACTCACAGGTTTTAGAGTCCAATGTGCCAGCCTTTAGAACTGTGTATCTTACTTTTTACAGTATTATGAATAGCATCATTTAGTAATTGCAGTTCCAGTAGGGAAGATGTAATTATTACTGATCATGAGCCGAGAGACTGCTAAATGAATTTGAATTATCCTATCATAGTCCTTTCCTATACCCAAGCAAACTTTCTACATTAACGATGTGGTCCTAAAGTGTTCAATTTCTTTCTCTATGAGCTGTTATCGTTTCTCTTTTTCTAACTGAAATATCCAGCAGGTCAGTGTATACGGAACAGAAGCTGCTCACCAAACATGCCTATGAGCTCCTAATCTACATAGGAGGTCATTCAGTCTTTACTGCTAGAGTTTTCATCAATACTTTCAGTAAAGGTGAAAAATTCCTTTTTACTACAATATGTGGAGGTTGTTTACATTTAAGAATGGACACTTGAAGAGGTTCAAGCAATTCTGCAACCTTAGAATAAAACCTTGGTCCCTTTTATGTGTTACTGTATTTGATCTGCCTTAAAAACAGTTTTTCGGGGGGCTAGAGAGATGGCTCAGAGGTTAAGAGCATTGCCTGCTCTTCCAAAGGTCCTGAGTTCAATTCCCAGCAACCACATGGTGGCTCACAACCATCTGTAATGGGATCTGGTGCCCTCTTCTGGCCTGCAGGCATACATACAGACAGAATATTGTATACATAATAAATAAATAAATAAATAAATAAATAAATAAATTAAAAAAAAAAAAAAACCAAAACAAAACAGTTTTTCGGCCAGAGTCTCATTATGTAGCTCAGACTGGTCTCAAAATTTTGATCCCTCTGCCTCAGGTTTTGAGCACCAGATTACAGGCATGTGCCACCACAGTCGACATGCTTTATAAAGGGGTCTCTACATATCTGCTTATGATAGTTTTCTTCTCTGTGATGTGAGCATGTCAAAATTTTGTATCCAGAAATAGTGTGGTCTTAGAATTAGATAGATTTTTCAATATCCGAGGAATTGCCATTTCTTTCTGAAAAGCTTAGTGGCACATCAGTGAAGTCATTTGGACCCAGCCCTCTAAAACTTCTCATCCTGACTTCCCAAGCTTTGGTCTTATAGCTGAGTGCTAACAGGCCTGCCTGACGAGAAGTTTTAGAATAGAAACTTAATCCTAACAAATACAGCACTGTTCATACTATCTGCCCCTAACCTTTTCCTTAATTATGGTTCTTTGTATCATTCAAAGATCATTTAGGTTGTCACTGGTACACAAGCTGTTCATTATCTATTATTTTCAGTCTTTTGATGGTCTGTCCAACCTCTGCTGACATCGACTCATTCTTGCCATAGTTTATAACTTTTCTTGTGCACTGAGAAACTTATGACAATGATCTTCTCAAAGAGAAACTTCTAGTTTCCTCTTTTGCTTTTGTTGTAGTTCAGATTCTACTCCAATCTTTATACTAGATTACTTGGCTTTAATTTGCTCATTTTCTATTTTCTTAATGTATAAACCAAGGCCACAGATGTGAGGTACTTTTAATCTAATGTAGCCAATTATTTCCCACGTTCTGCTATACTGGCATTTTCCTTCAATTTGAAAAACCATGAAGTCTCCCCACCCACCTTCCAGTTTCACTACGTAGCTGAGGGCTGGCCTAGAGCTCTTTCAGAATTTTGCACTAGTTCCCAACTGTTAAGGTAACACTTGTGCCTCCATATTCAGTTCCTACAGACAATTTAACTCTTCTATCAGAAAATTATCAGAAGCTTTCAGAATTTTCTCAGACTAGATTTATAGTCTGGATGTGGTCTTTTGTTGTGTTCTTTTCCTTGGCAGAATATCTACTTTATAAATGTGCAAGTAGTACATGCTGGAAGATGGTGTGGTTCAAGCAATCTACTTAGCAGGCATGAATTTTGTCAATTTCACTAATTAACAAGAGGGGTGCTGAATGATCTGCCTGCAACTCAATTTGTTCACCACGCTTTGCAGTTCTATCCATTTTTGTCTATTTAATTTGAAACTGTGTCATTTGGTAAAAAGCAGTTTAAGACTGTTATGCCCTCTTAATGAACTGACCTCCGTGACTTTTTGGAGAGGGAGGGAGGCAGAGAGCAAGCACGTGTGTATATATGCGTTCATGTGTGTAGAGAACAGAGGTTGACGTAGGGATCTCAGCAGTTCATTTTATTTTTTGAAAAGAATTTTCTCACTGAACTCAGAGAGGTGGCTGATTGGCTAAACATTACTTGTTGGACAGAGATGGTTCAGTGGGTAAAAGTGCTTCGTGTCAAGCCTGATGAACTGAATCTGATGAAAAAACTGGTTCCTGAAAGATGCCTCAGACTTGTACCCATGTATGTGCTGTGGAACACATGTGTAAGCACACATGTGCACAACCTAAATACATAAATAAAAGTTCATCACTAGCTACCTGCAAAGGAGACCCAAGTTAAAAGGGGATGGGGCACAGAGTCACAGTGCATGCTTCCTACGTAAAGAGTTTTTTAGGATAGCTTTACCTGCCATGTTTTTGGAAAGACAGAGGCGGGCTGACCCATCCCCTTTTATTATTTTTTGTTTGTCTATTTACTGAATGTGTATGTGTATTTTGTTTGCATGTATTTCTAGGCCAAAAGAGGCCAGAGAGGGCAATGGATCCCTTGGAACTGGAGTTATAGGTGGCTATGAGCTATCATATGGGTCCTGGAACTCAAACTGATGTCTTCTGTGCTCTTAACCACCAGTGGGTCATCTTTTCCAGTGCTGTCCATTCTTAAGGGCATTTCTCCAGATGAAACAAAGCACTGGCCTTGGGTTCAGCTTACATTGGTGGTACCATGTGCAAATCTCTTGCTGTGAGATGCTACGGCTCACCTGGACCTCCTCTGGGATTCTGGAGTAAATGCAATGTGTTTCTCCTCCCAGATATCTTCCTCATCAGAGCCGCCATCGTCAAACTGCTGTATCCGTTCTTTACAACATGCTTCAAACAGGGCAATATTTCCCTACGGAAAAAAAAAAAGTAAGCAAAAGAGAAAATACAACTAAAATCAGAACTACTAAAATTAGAAATGTTTTCTCTCCCAAATTACCAGTGAAAATTGTTTTTTTTCATTTGCTTTTTGAAAAGGGGTACCCATCACATAAACCCAAATAAAGCATAAACATAAAATGCTAGCTTCTATGTAAATAACATAAAAATTCCCAAGAAAGACTGGACTTTAAACTACATGTAAAAGGTCTGGATACACTCTCCTCATGAGTTTTCTTGTATCTCACGGGCTAACCCATTTCATTCTGAGCTTCCTCTTTGCTCCAGAGATAAGTCTTCAATATGACCAACATGGAAAAGACCTGGATCCCGCCTGCTGCTACCAGCCCAGGAAGCCATGAGGAGCTGCTGTAACCTGAAGAGTTGTTTCACAGCAGATAAAAGTACTTTCTCATGGTATTCAACCTAAAATTAAGACAGCACCATTAAAATGCCACAAATGTCCTGTCTATACAGAAACCTGGCAGAGACTGACACTGATCCAATCTAAGTTCTTTTCTTACAACAGAGACAGGAAATCAAGGTCAAATGTCTATGGTGCAATCACAAGTGACCAGGGTCCCATTAGCTTAGTCACAGGTTGCAAACTACTGCTTGCAGGTTCAGGGAGACATCATGACCAGGTGACACTTTAACACACCAGGGATCTAGGATCCCAGAGTACAAAGGGGCCTTGGGCACAGGGCAAACAGTCAGTGCTCCACCTCTGCAGCAGTACATCACATATACCAGGAAAATTTTATACTTACACTTTCATTTGTATTGAGAGTGAAGTTGATGTCTGACACTCGATCAAAAGAAACACTGTAAAGAAAGTATAAGAATTGCTAATCACCCATAGGTGGCTATAAACAGTGCTCCAAAATTCTCAGAATTCTAAGTACTTAAATTATCATTGTAGTCTCCATCAGTAATACACCCACCTACCTTGCTGTGTTCAACTGTGCCCTCCCTGGTACTAATGAATGGATACAGAGGACAGCTGGGATGGGAGCCTGTTGAGATGAGGCTGTGAGCTCCCTGACAGCCTTTCTACAATGTATTTCTATATTCTGTGCCAATTATGGTTCCTGGGATCATACCAAGAAAACAAGCTTCCTAACAACCATGCCCTGGTGTGGGAGAATTATCTGTATTCTGTCAATCATATTTTAATAAAACGCTGATTGGCCAGGCAGGCAGTATAGGCGGGAAAGCCAGACAGGAAGTAGGGGTGGAGCAAAGAGACTGGGAGAATTCTGGGAAGCAGAGAGGTTCCTCTGCCACTCCTGCACAGATCACTGAAGAAGCAACATGTAAGCTGCCCCCGCTGGAAAAGGTACTGAGCCATTATGGCTAACATAGATGAGAATAATGGGTTAATATATGTTTTAAGAGTTAACAAGAAGCCTGACCTAATGAGCCAATCAGTTTATAACCTTATGGAGTCTTGTGTGTGATTTTCTTTGTTGCTTGCCGGCTGTTGGGGTACTAGGAGGGACAGAAACCCCAACAAGCCGGCCCCACGTGTTACATATGGCGCCAACGTGTGGACAACTGTATCCACATAAAGCCTGAGACAGCTTGGGAAGTAATTCCAGAACAAAATAACAGCATTATGCATGGTTTCTTGGTAGCAGCAATTTCTCGGGTCTGCTCTGCTTGCTAGAGGCAAGCAAATGCTCTCATCTAAGAGAGGCTTCCTGACTCAGCTTTAGCTGCAAAACCTTGCAGCTCTTTTAAGAGGTCCTGCCACGAAGCACTTAAACGGTGTTGATGAAAAGCTGAATGCATGCTTTTCGGTTTTCAGCCGTAGCTGGAAAAAAGCTGTGCTGTTTTAAAATGCCGTCTTTCTGGGCCGTCCTGCCAGGGCAAACTCTGACTCTTTCAGGCAGGCAGTCCGACTGAGAGTGGTCTGTGAGCAAAATGCTGCAGCTTGCTTGCTAGCAAGGACCTTGAAACGCCATAGAGTTGTGGCAACAAAAATGGCTACAGCCAGTACCTCCACAGAGGCTGGAAAGCTAAGGATCTAGCCGTCAAAGCCACGGCTTTCTGTATTGTTTTGTAAATTAAAGGCTCATGTGGTCAGAAAAAGAGAGATATACAGTAAAGAGAGATTCAAAGATGAAGAAAACCTCTAAATGGTTTATAGTGTGTTAAAAATAAATGCAGGATAAAAGTTAAAGTTCTTAAAGTAAAAAGAGAGGAGTTGGGTGTGGTGTTACACTCCTTTAATCCCAATGCCTGGGAGGAAGAGGTACCTTGACCTCTGAGACTTTAAGGGGCAGAGGTAGTTGACCTCTGTGACTTCAGGGTGTGGTAGCACACACCTTTAATCCCAATGCCTGGGAGGCAGAGACAGACAGATCTCTGAGTTCAAGGTGTGGTAGCAAACACCTTTAATCCCAGCACTGGGGAGGCAGAGACAGAGGATCTCTGAGTTCAAGGACAGTCTGGTCTACAGAGTTATTCCAGGACAAAGATATACAGAGAGCCTGTCTCAAAAAGTAAAAGTAAAAATAAAAGAAATAGAAGTAAAATAAAGCTGCATAAAGATGGAAAATACACAGAGAATCTTGATACTGTGTGTTATGCTCTCTTTTAATTGTTTGAATGCTGAGGAAGGAGCAACAGTCACCAAAAGACATTTGTTTATAAATGCTGCTGAACTAACCCAAGATAGACATTTTGAAAATACCTTGGCTTCAAAACTGAAGTCAAAAGGTATGTTACTTTGGAGAAGAGATTCTGCTTTTGTTTCCACAGAAAATGAGAGGCTATGGATTTATTCAGAGTTAAGAAAAATCATCTTTGACCAAGGGAGGCCACCTGAGAAATCGACAGGAACAGATGGCCCAGATGACAGAGTTCTACATCCAGAACTGATTCAAGACTGCTGCCTGAGATGATCAAGACTCCCAGGATACTTCAGTCAGGACTTGACTATAACTCTAAATTTTCTTTAGGTCCCCTTAAGACTATCAGCGCCCCCAACCAGCAGGAAGTAGCCTGAAATACTACGCCCACATTCCCAACAAATGGATTATGGGTATTTTTCCTTTGTTTAAAAAAAAAAAAGAGAGGGAAATGGTGTGGGAGAATTATCTGTATTCTGTCAATCATATTTTAATAAAACGCTGATTGGCCAGGCAGGCAGTATAGGCGGGAAAGCCAGACAGGAAGTAGGGGTGGAGCAAAGAGACTGGGAGAATTCTGGGAAGCAGAGAGGTTCCTCTGCCACTCCTGCACAGATCACTGAAGAAGCAACATGTAAGCTGCCCCCGCTGGAAAAGGTACTGAGCCATTATGGCTAACATAGATGAGAATAATGGGTTAATATATGTTTTAAGAGTTAACAAGAAGCCTGACCTAATGAGCCAATCAGTTTATAACCTTATGGAGTCTTGTGTGTGATTTTCTTTGTTGCTTGCCGGCTGTTGGGGTACTAGGAGGGACAGAAACCCCAACAAGCCGGCCCCACGTGTTACAATGCCCAAACACTAAAAAGCACAAAAACAGTCATACACGAAACACAGGGCAATCCTGTCGTTCTGCCTCCATGACAGCGAGGGGTAAATGCAGTCATGATGAGCTACATGACTGTCAGCAGTGGGACAATGCCACCAATCTTCAAAGCTCAGTTCTAGCCAGTCACAAGCCCAAGCACCGTATTCTGCAGGAGAACGCCAATTCTCACTAGTAACATTTAGAAGAGTTCAGATGGGAAAATCCAAGATGTCGAGCAGGGATGGGGTGAGGATGGTGTGTGCGCACGTGTGTATTCTGACTCTGCAATAGATTGCTAACATGGCAAATGTATAAATGCCTTATGCAGTGTTCTTGCTCATTCTGAACAGAAATCAGTCAATGTGGAGGGCAGCTGGATGCCTCAGTGCCTGCTGTTTGCAGTAGAGCCTCTGCTCCACAGTGCCAGAAGTGTGCTGTCAAAAGACTTTAGCTTCCCAGACTGCAAACTCAAAAAAAAAAAAAAAAAAAAAGGTATACTGGTTAAAGTCCAACAATTATTGCAAACTACTATTACGGTGTCACAGTGGACTCAGTGAGAGTCACTACCTGAGATCTAATCACAGTGGCTTAAATTTTTCCTTCACCCCTGTTCTCAATAACCCATGATCCTCATGTCGGGATGTGTTCTTCCCATGCTAGATGCTGGCTCTCAGTTCTGTCAAACTCCTGTATTTCTATCCACTGCTTTGCCAGTTTCTAATTCCCTCTCTGCCTTTGACCCTGAACACAAAACAATGGTTAGAGTGCTTTGCTCTTGGAAAACAACCCAAACATCCTTACAGGGACTTCCCCAGAGCAGAGAGCACACGGAAGCAGGGTTGATCTACTGCCCTGGTCATCTGCTGGAATGTAGTACGTAACAATAAACTATACAGTGAGTGATACCTCTGAGCAGATAGCAAACATGGGAAGAAATTACTGAATTACTTGCAGTAATGCCATTGCATATGCTAAAAAGAGCAGAATAGTGGCTGAGGTCTTTGTAAAAGGGTAAGTGAAGGGCAAGGGCAGACACCTATACCAGATGCTTAGAAAGCTGAGGCAGGAAGATGCTTGAGTTCACAGCTTCAACACCAGCAAGGGGCAAAACAGTAAGACTCATCTCAAAAACAAAGATCACTTGCCCCCAACCCTGCAGGGTCCCTTGGAGTGTGTGTCCCTTAGCTGTTGAACTAATTACCCAGGTACAAAGTTGGACGCTGCAAATAAACAGGGTGGACCTCCCAACTCAGGGATTTACAGAATCCAAGAAGTCGGGAGATTGGCAACACTTCACAAAAAACTTGTGTCACTAAGGAAACAGGAGAATATACTCACTTGCCAATGTCGTCTTGATCTGCAAACTTCTCATCGTTGAAGCCAAACTGGTCAATAAAATTGGACGTCATTTGTTGCATCTGATAATCAGAAAAGGCCTGGCAATCCCAGGACCAGTGACAGTGACATCATGATTCTAATGACATTCTATACATTATTTGCCCATTTGTGTTCCAGAAACCACTTTAATTCACACAGCCATGTGGCTTTAAAAGTTGGTGTGTTTTTCTTTAAAAAAAAGAAAAATCAAATAATTTCAGACATATTTTACCCCAAAAGGGGGCATTTTGAAATGTGATACACAAATTGCTCCATTACACATTATGAAGAAATACTTAAGTGATCTCACTAAAAAGTGACTATTATAAATAGTCTCTGGACAGATAACAGATAACTGGGTAGTGTGAAGAGGTGAGAGACATGTAAGTCTGAAATTATCAGAATCACCATCATCTCCAGACACAACCAACAGCACCCTAAACTATAACACACCACCCCCAACTTCCCACCCTCCCCTGGTCCCCACCATATCCCCACTCCCATCCACCATAGCAAAACCAGCATCAAAGGAAGAAAGACTGATGGACATAATTATGACAAATGAAATGCTGGTCTAAGTCTTGGAGGCTGGGGACAGTCTGAGATAAGGAACACTTACTTCTATACAACCTACCTGAGAAACGGGGCAGGAAGTTTTAACCTCATTAGAAATTGTTCAGAAAAGCCTGGAATACTGTAAGGTCTACAGAAGAGCCAATTCTATTCCATCAGGCTCAGGTGAGTCTTCCCAATTGGAAAATGGGGGAATCTTATACTGGGCCCAATCCAAGGGCTGACAGTCTACTGATGATATCAGGAAACATGCCTTTGCTATACAAAGTCACCAAGTGCAGCCTCACTTCCTCCCTCTCATCCAGACAATGAATACAGGACCACAGGTACCCTATGAGTACCACATGTGGTCAAGGACAGAATCAGAAGTGGGACCCATGTAACAGCACTTGCTAATGAGGGCTTTGGAGGTGGCTGGCTGCAAAGGAGGTAGCTGTAACAGAATTGATTGATTTCTCCTTGGGTCTTTACCTCAGCAAAGCCCACAGACCCCACCCTGTACTACACAAATACATCTGTCATTCATCTTGACCACACTAACTCTTATGGCAGGGAATTATGGCATGGATAATCCAAATTGTATATAATTTTAAAATAAACTTCATGTTTGGCTTTGGAAGTAATATTTTGCTCAGGTGTGAAAACAAAACAAAAACAAGGAAAATCTAACCAACCCAAGACTGACTTTCCTCTCAAGCAACACAATACCGTCCCCAATCAGGCTCCTAGAGATAACATGACATGAGTTCATGGGTGTATGGGGACAGTGAGCAGCTGGCTGTGAGACAGGCATTCACAGTGTACCCAAAGAGGTGGTGTGGCAGGACTGTACTGGGTAAGGTCTGGAGAGCAACTGAAGTAGTCATGGGAAATTATTAGAGCAGAAGAAAAGGAAAAAGTTCTAGAATTCTGGGGAACAAAAGGAAAATGGGACAGGCAGCCTTCACAGTCACATCAGCAAAAGAAAACCAGGTTTTCTGGTTCCAAAATAAAACTTGGAGCATTATTGTTTATGAGGCAAAACAGATGCTTGATACTTCCCAGGTGTATAAAGGACCATGGGGTCATCTGTTGAGCAAACAACACAAGATAGGCTATAGATTTTTCTAGTCTAGAATTTCAGAGCAAGGCAAGGGTCCCTCCTAGATGTTTTGTTTAATGTATTTATTAGCTTTCTTCAAACTCTTCATGCCACTTGTAATACAATTCTTTTGGATATGAATAAGAAGAAATGTTCCTTGAAGTTCAACACTTCACCAGTTACAACAGCAAATACACTGCAAATGTATGCATACACACAGGTACATATACAGATACATTCACATGTATCCACATGTACTTTGTACTTGTCAACCCTATGCACCTAGACAGAGCTACGGCAACTGACAGAAGCCGGGATCAGAGAGTTCTCCTCCGTTCTCGGTCTAGCACAGCTTCTGGGAAAAAAAAACGGACTTCCTGTTTGTATTGGCCTTCTACACTACTGCTATAGAAGCCAAAAAAGCCCAAAGTGAAGGGCTGTACATTCTACATGCAAGACTGCTAAAAATTCACATGTCCCAGCCTGGAAAGCAACACACATGGCTATAATAACATTAAGGAGTACCGTCAAGTACTGCCATCCTGAAGAGGGTGGGGACAGATCTCTAACAGTACTGCCACCCTGAGCACTGAAACTGCTCTGAACTGAGTCTGACTTATCCCAAGCCTGCATGTGATGTGGGGTGCTAGAGGTGTCAGCTTACTTCTGACGCTTGTCCATCCAGTACAGGGGAAGAGCTCGTTTCCTTCATACCTCTGGGAAGCAAAGTTGGGACATACTAGGAATCCAGAAAGTACTAGAGCGAAACAAAACTGACAGAGGCACACAAATTACAAGACACTGGCTCACTGCTCAGGCCCTCATCTGTGATGGGGTACCTTGTAAATGATTGTCCTGCATTCTGCACACTTAGGGGCTCTGAGTAGGACGCCCAACTTTAAACAGGAAAGAGAAATTCAACAACCTGTAACCTACAGATAGACATTCTGCCGACAGTAGAGACTAAGACAGTGCTTAGGTTAACCTAGACCCTCTTCCTCTAGAAACACACTTATATCGAATTTCAAAACAGTCCATGATTGGTTCATAATTTAGGTGTGCAAAAATGAGCCACTGCAAGCATGTCAATCAGAGTAACTAGTGATTACTTCCTATACAGAGAGGTTACAGGCAGAGGATGGAGCCTCTAAGCTGAGGGTCCTAGCCAGGGCTATGTCAGGAAACCCCAGTTTTATAACTGAACTGAATGAGAAAACATTCCAAAGACATGGCTCTAGAAACAGGTATTAAAATAAATGAGGCAACCCACTTTCTACATGCCTGGAAATAACGTCTAGATTGGATCCGTACTGTAAGTTTAGGCATATGCAAAGTCTTCAGTTTGATTTAGAGTAGTGAGAGGAGGATATGTATGACAGAATTTACCAACATAGTCAGGAACATAGTTTTTCTCTTTATGTATTTTTTAAAATTATTTAGTGTGTGTGCATGAGGAGGTCGAAGTCCTCTGACTCATGGAAGTCAGTTCAGTTCTCTCCTTCCACCATGTGGGTTCTGGGGATCAAACTCAGGTCTGCAGACTTAGCAGCATCTCAATGGCTGAGCCACATCACAGGCCCAGGCATGTTTCTCTTAATACTAGATTTTAACAGGTACAAACCACCTTCACAGTTCTCATCTGATCCACCAGGCTTTGTTCTAGAGTTATAGCAATGCATCTGGGCTCATGCCTGGTCAAGCTGACTGTCTGAATATTCTACGGTGTAAGTGGGACAGTACTGAGCACTGACAACAACACAGAGCTGCTTCTAGCACAGTTTGCTGTGCTGGGTTTCTAGGTAGTCAGTTTCTTGAAAGCAAGATGTGTGCTTTCCAAGAAAACACCGCTTCTCCACTAACTTTAGGGGAATAGCTGCGAACCAAAGCTAGTGTCAAAAAAATATAGTGAGACCAGCAAGTACTAAATTTTCATCTTTCTGTCTGGGAAAGACTAAACTTCTTCAGCATCAAAAGCAAGCCAATTGCTCAGTTGCAATACTGGAATGTGATGGGCATGCAACTTAGAAGCAAAAAAAAATAGTTACGCAAGAGAATTAGAAGCTTCATACTGCTGCTGAGACTGAGAAAGAAGCCAAACACCTCCCAGCAAAAAGTGGCGGTGTTTCCTTAATCCTATTGTCACACTGATGACTGGACCAGAATTGCGGAGCTGGCCATCTACTTCTACTTTGAAATCTTAAACTCAACCCCTAGTAGAAACATAAAACCAACTGTCAGTTTTCTAAGAATAACCAAAAGTATGATAAGTTAGTACATATCAAAAACGAAATCCTGTTTTTGCCAGAAAAATTAAATGCAGTCAACACATGGAGACAAGTTGGGGGCAGGAGTGCCAAGAATGATTCGTATTAAAACTTCATTTAGACGCTACACAACACAATTAAACTGCGCTGAGGGAGGATTATCCAGATAGACCATGTGATTCAGAGACACCACACAGTTTACTCAGATGCTTCTGTTTTCTGTCACTCTTAAACAAGGTCTCTGCCATGAATGTAAGTAACAATGCAGCGCCAATAAGGTCTGCACAGTGAGCATGTGAAGTGACCTGCTATTTTACTTGTTTCCTGTAGTGCTTATTCCTCATTCTTACAACAGTATAAGCCCATCTGGCAAGTCCCCAGCTCTCCCTGTTTAACTGGTAGCAACCCCAAACCACATTCTAACACAGTGACAGATGCTGACTCCCAAGGGTAGCTAAACTATGCATTAAGATAAAAATAAATAGCAAAGCTTTAGGTGTGACTCACTTGCTGCAAAGAGGAATCCTGTGAGAAACCCGTGTCTTTAAAGTCAATTTCATCATCACTGGATGAATGAATATGGCAGGTTGTAACCTATATGCATAAAAATGTAAAAAACTATTTAACATAGAAAAGTGGTGGACATTTTTATCAGCATTTTTTATGGAAAAAATATCACATTTAATTTTTCTTTCAATGTACTAAAAACCAAAAAACCCCAGAAATAGCAGTTAGGTTGTCAAGCACACCCAGTCAATGTAGAGTCCACTCTCTGGCTGCACACCCAGCTGGCTGGTGGTTCCACTCCTCAAGACTAGCATCCTCAGGAATCACACAGGAAGGATGAATTACTTCATTCAAGTGGGAAGGCAGAAATAATACTACAGTGTGCAGATGAACTAGCACATATGTGTCAGGCCTGTGGGGTAAAACACCACGCTAGGGATCACTCATGAGTCACTATAGAGATTAGTTTATAGATAACCATTTCACTTCAGTCTTGACTTTTCTACCTATACCAAGAAAAACACTGGTCACAAATGCTCTTTAAGTCAACAGTCCCCTGACTAATAAAATACCCTCTGAAAATGTGACCTCCCTGTCCCACAGAGAGTAGTCAACTCTCAATAACTAAGAAAAACATCAACATGAACTATTCACCATTCATGGCCAAGTGGTGCTTGCTAATCAGAAATGTGCTGAAAGAGATGAAGGTAAGCATTGATTTAGCACCGCACCGAAAATAGTCCTCACTGTTAGCACCTATGAGAATGAACAATCAGTGAAATTCTATAAGTGTTATATTTCTGAAGGTCACTTCCATTGAACTCTCTAGAGTTCTTTATATTGGTTTACTATTTAGTCTAGGCTTGCTTCAGGATCAGATCTACCTGCCTCACTCAGCCTCCCAAGTGCTAGGACTACAGGCATGTGTCCCATGCCTGTTCTGTGCTTTTGAGTATTCTAGGTAGAGGTAAGATCTAAGTGTTCCTCTGCCAAATCTAAGGCAACTTTATAGCCTGTCATTAGCAAACCAGTACACACCATGCCAAGTCAATGTGTATTTGGGGCATGACCAGAGTAGAGGGCAGAGAAACAGGACAATTTTAAGTTAGCTGCCCAGAATGAAGAGAGCAGAAACTTGACTGCTTCCAGGAGCTTTGTCTAAGTGCAATTATGGTACAAAGAAATCATAGGCCAGCAATTCCCAACCCATGGGTCACAACCCCATTGAGGACATAGATATTTACATTATAATAACAGTAGCAAAATTACAATTATGAAGTAGCAATGAAATAATTTTATGGTTGGGGGTCACCACAACATGGGGAACTATAGTAAAGGGTCACAGCTGAAAGAGGCTGAAAACCACTGCCATAGGCTTTCCCCTCATAAAAACAAGAGTTAATCATACCATTAAACAAAGAGGACACTTTTGTGGAGCAACTAGAAACAAACAGACATGTGGCTCCTTTGAAGCACTTTCCTCCAGGGAAGTGTTTATAATGTCCCCACTTTGGAGTCGGGCTCTCATTATGTAGGCTAGGCAGGCCTTGAACTCAGGAGTCTTTTGCCTCAACTAACATTATTGGGGGTGTATTACTATACTCAGTTTACAACGTCTTCTCCAAAGACAGTTTAACTAATTATTATTAGTTAAATGCATGCAGACCTTCAGCTGTGAGTTAATGGAGGGTATGACTCTGAGGTCATCCACACCATAATTTAATTTCATTTAATCTGAAAGAATTAATAAAGCAAATTAAAGAGAGGGTTTCATTGCCTCATAGGGGATCAGAATTCCAACCCACTCAACACCAGCTATGTGTAGCCTGAGTTCCTGATCTACATCACACAGCCCTTCTGAGGCATCTGAAGCTCAGAAATGCCACCTTCACTTCTTCAGCTAAAACTCTGGCTGTTTTCTAGACTGTTCACAGCAGCCCAGCCACCCTCACAATGTAAACCTGATCAACCACTCTTCACCAAACCTACCACCAGCTACTGAGTGGGTTAATGAATAATGCCAGTGAAGCGGCTTACCCTTCAGTCTGTGTTCAGCCCAGAAGTCACAGAGAGTTTCCAAAAGTGTACATAGAATTAAGTTACTTTTTACTTCTAAACCAAGTAGTTTCTCA
The DNA here is from genome assembly GCF_982192425.1 of Myodes glareolus. NCBI lineage: Eukaryota > Metazoa > Chordata > Mammalia > Rodentia > Cricetidae > Myodes > Myodes glareolus. The sequence continues at coordinate 58,548,769 of NC_142032.1, read as the reverse complement.
TCTCAATACAAAGTCAAGGCCTCACTGCTTGTCTTCACTTCCATCCTTGTTTGCTCTGACACAACAGTTACATTAGACTCTATACTGAACCCCTGCACACAACTGCAGTCTCTCTTCTGGGGTCTTTGCACTTTGCTTCCCTCTCTTTGGCTATATTAATGTAGCTGTAATAAATTTTTACTTGAGCAGTGTTTAAAAAAATTTATTATGCACATGTGTGCGTGTGTGCGTTACAAGTGCCATAACACATGTATAGAGGTTAGAGGACAACTGTTTAGTCAATTCTGTCCTTCCATATTTACAAGGATTCTAGAAATGGAACTCACGTCTCCAAGGCTTCCTTGTCTGCTGAGCATCTCACCAGTCGCTTGACAACCTATATCTGAACCTTCCCAACTTGCTCCCTGGCACTAGCTCCTCAGCACTATGACACAGAACAGGCTATTCAACAAAGTGCTGCTTCCCAAGCTTCTGTTTCTCCCCTACTTGGTAAGTACTAGTATCTTCTATGACTGGCACTGCAGGCACTTGAATGTCTGCAATAACAAACACTAGCAAGTCATTAAATGACACTCCTGCCAAGGTCGTCATGTCAGTAAAATGGCAGCTGCTGCAGGACTGAAAAGGTAGCTCCCAAGGTAGCACACTCTTTCACAATAGCAGACAGCATTGTGAATGTGTCAAAAGAATAAGCAATGGACTGACCGTACCCCAAGACTCCAAAGGAACACCCTAAGCATGAGGAGACTGCTGAGTGAGGAGCTCATCAGCAAGAGGTGCCACCATAAGTTCCTTACTGGGGACTCTCAGCACCTGCCAGCTACAGGGCTGGAAACATTCTTGCCTTCACCCTAGCTAGTAGCTACATGGGCAACAAATTCACACAAGTGTGTGCCTATCACTCCACACTATCTCTAGGCCCCGTCTGTCAATGCTGAGAAAGAAACAGCATTGCTTCTAAATGCTCTCTTTGCTAGAGGGATAAGCAAAAACTGAGACAAATCCAACTTCTCAAAGTTAATACAAAACATTTTCTAGTTTTCATTTTTACCTAAGTCCTTGCCAATTTTTAGAATTCACAGTTCTTTGTATCTAACTAAAACATGAAATCTTAAGGTTGGGTATGGTGGTGCATGCTTATAATCCAAACATTCGAGAGGCTGAGGCAGAAGGATCAGAGTTTAAGGCCAGCCTGGGCTACAAAATGAAACACTAAAAACAAAACCAACCCAACAACCCAGCCCAATGCACCTAAAGTTTAACATTCCAGCTCCCTCACATGAACACCAGCAGTGCAGGACCAACTACACATATACTTTGGCTTCATTTTAAATGAAGGGTCTGAAATACTGGAGATTTCTCCATCTCGGAGCCAAGTTAGAATACTGCAGTGGACATCCCAGGAGCCAAGGCCCACACAGCTTAAGCTGATACGGTGGGGGAAGTAGAACAAGTGTGGTAGCAGCTACCCTTATGTGAACAAGAAAATATTAAAATATGCCAAAGCAACATACCAACACAGTAACTTAAGCTATGACTACTCCTCAACACTGTAGAGATCTACAAGCCACAAAAGCAACAGGGTAAGGTAGCAGATCTAGTCATTTACTTGGCATACTCAATTAATACCCAAATGACAACTCCAACGGTGAATGTGCTTTTACTAAGGTCATGCACTACATTCACAGGCACTGTCGCTTACTCAAGGATAAACAAGGCCCACAGTATTTACCAAATTATATTTATAACAGTATTCTACAGTAGTCTACTGCCCCCCTAGAATATGTATCTAACCCCACCAAAGTAAACTGAATATAGTCTGGACTGGAATATAACCTGAAGGAAATAACTAAAACCGCTTTGGTGGCTAGACTAATCCTTAGAATCTTTAAGAAAGAAAAGGCCTTAAGCCAACCCAACAATGCCAGTGCAGTAAATTCTTGGGAGAGAGGCTAACCCAACAGGACATCAGCATGCTTTGATATTCTTTTATTAATTCATTATTTTTGTGTTTTTGGATGGTACACACAGGACATACATGTAGAAGTCAACTTATGGGGAGTTTATTCTCTGCATTCACTGTATAAGTTCTGGGGATCAAACTCAAGGTAAACCTTGGCAGCAGGAGCTTTATCCATGAAGCCTCCTCGCGGGCTTCTTTGAAGGCTTCTCCCAAGGTCATCTTACTGATGAATACATTTAGGTATGACATCTCAAGGAGAATGGAACTCTACTTTGAGTGAAACATAGTGCTCATACTAGCTTTCTCTCAATGTGGAATGGCTGTAAATGTCCACCAAGACAGGGCTAGGCACTCAGTACTTATAAAATCTCTTCAGGCCTACTGACGCTAGTGAATGAGCTGAGGAAAGCGTAGGCAGCAATGACACCCTTCTTTACTACAGTCTGCTCTCAAACAAATCTGCTGCAGTTACCCAAGATTCCAGTTGTTTTTCTTTCTTTTTGGGAAGGGAAGTGGTGGTGAAATAGGAGGGAGATGCTTCTTGTAGTCTAGGCCTCAGTCTTGCAAAGTAGCTGAGGCTGGCCCTAAACAACTTGTGGGGTTTTTCTGTTTTTGCACCTGTGTTTCTGTATGTACAGAGCATGTGTGTGTGGGTATTGTGGAGGTCAGAGGTTAGGACCTGGAGCTCACCATTTCCATTAGGCTGGGATCCTCCTGACTCTCCCCTGATGCTGGGTTATAGGTATGTGCTGCCGCCATGCCCAGCTCTTTCACAGGTCCTAGGGATTGAATGCGGATCCTCACGGTCCCCCGCCAAGCGCTCTACATAACGAGTCATGTGCTAGTCCTAGCCTTGAACTTTCAATCCTCCTGTGGACTATAGGTATGAACTGATGTCCCACAGAAAAAGTTTTTTTTTTTAAAGCTCAGTAACAAGTTTTAAGTGGACATTTCTGACTTCTACCTTTTTTTTTTATTTTTTAAAAACAATCACAGACTACGCAGAGTTACATCATAAGACTCTGTCTCAAAAAGGAAACAAAGTCAATCACAGGTGGATAATTTTAAAATTGTTCAAAACAAAATAATCCTTTATATACAAAAAACAAAGGACACCATGGTAGCTGCATCACTACAGTATGACTGCAGTGGGAATCCAACTGGAATAAAATATCACAACACGGAGGACAGTGTCACTCTTCAAAGCAGCCAACCACTGGCTGGGTGGTTTCAAACCAAGTCTCAATTGTTTTAACCAACTGACTAGCACAGAGAAGCCGAAGCCACCCAGACACAAAATAGTTTTATAAAAGACTGCCCTTGCTGCTGGCCAGCAATGCTGACGGAGTGTGGGTTTGTCTTCCAGGCAATGGCACAAATATCAGAGACCTCAGACCTACTGTAACCACATATTTCCACAAAGCTCCCTTAGATAGTCATCTCTTTTCTTTTCGTACTTCCTAATTCTGTATTAACCCCACCTTAAAAAGTCATTACTTGGGACTAGAGAGATAGCTCAGTGGTTAAGAGCATTGGCTGCTCTTCTAAGGACCTGGGTTCAATTCCCATCAACCACATGGCAGTTCACAACTCTCTGTAACTCCAGTTCCAGGGGATCTAACACTTTCATACCAATGCACATGAAATAAAGTTAAATAAATAGATATAAAAGCCGTTACTCCACTATTCCAGTCAATGAAGAAGCAAAGGTCTATGCAGAGGGATAGGATGACAGGATGACCCACTGACTCTAGCTCTTATCTGTGAAGAGCTGCCTCCTGCTACAAAACTGACTTTTAATGACTGAGGTGTTATTTCAAGAAACTCAAGGAGCAGTCAGGCCACCACCTGATCACCAGGTGCCACATCTGCAAAAACTAAAACAAAACAATACTCACCTTAAAACTTACTATGTTTTTTTTTAAAAAAAAAATTCCAAAGTCCAATATAATTTTAAAAAATTATCAATGCCATTATCCCCTGGCTGAAAATACCAATTCAGTTCACCATTCTAAAGCTGAAGTTCCCAAGACATCTATAAATCTCTTTTCCAAAACTGTCATAAAATGGGAATAAACTTAATTCTATAACACTAGGAGCATCCATAGGAGTTGGGGTTCTAAGCACTCAGTAGCAGCATGAGGCCCAATGTACAAAGCCACAGAACAAAAGAAAGGCAGAGGGTGGTGCTGAGGTGCTTAGGGGCAGAACCCAAGTGAGACAAGACACTAATATGGACTGTAGTGGACATGGGTGGCTTTTTAGTACCTTTTTGCCATGCATGGCAGGTCACTAGGAGGTGACTGAACAAATCAAGAATGCTGTGAATACTATCTACTTTCTGCAAAGCGTTATAAGCTTATCTTTGGCCCACATTCCAAGTAACTAGGCAATGGTTGAGAGCACCAAAACCCCAGAGATGTAACCTTGTGAAACCTACTAGATCTACCGTGTTCCTCTTGTTCGTCTCTCCTAAGGAGCTCGTGCAGAATGTCTCCCATCGCTCCCTGACTTCGTCGGGAAGATCTTCAGAGTGAAAAAGGAAAAAAAGCATTATCACACAGTGACCCACAGGGATAAGAGTGCACAGTCTTAGGAGTAGCTGAAGGAATAGCATGTGGGGCAATACAATCAGCTGAAGTCCTGGCTATGGCCAGCCTAGTGGTCCAACAGACCCAGTATACAGGACTTGAGCCCCAACAACCAGCCCCACCCCACCAACAATGCAGGCCTGATCTGGGTAAGAGTCGAGACTTAGCAATTACTAACAATGCTTTGCTGAGATGAAACATGGAATTGTATCTTCAAACAAATCTTCTGAAAGAGGACAGGTCTTTGGGGTGGGGTCAGGGTAAGAACTGTATGTGGTTAAGTTTAAGAAGCTTACAAATAAATATCAGCTTCTGTCCTCTACTGGGATCCTGAGACGGACACCGGGTTGATGAAGGAATGATACACAGAACCCTGCTGGATGATGAGATTGCACTTGTACTGTCTCCTACATGTTAGCTTCATAAATAAAACATGAAGAGATGCTCCACAGTTTAGAGAAACTTTAAAAGAATGACTTACAATGGTTTTCTGAAAAAAAATGAAGGCATGACTACACATCTTAGGGGCCTACCTATAGAAAGGTGATCACCTGAAAGTTCTGGTTTAAGCAACCATAACAGGTGCACACTTAACGCAGGCAACTTCCAAGAGGGAACAAGAACACATGGTCATCTCTCCTTGATAAGGATACAAACCATGAGGAAGGGCGTGCACTTCTCAAGAAGCAAAATTACAGGAGGACCAGTCTCCGTTTTTCTGTTACTGGGTAAGAACTAGGCTTTCAGTGCACATTCAACAGAGCACCACTTTTTTACCAACATTTGTCAGTTTCTGGCTTTCAAAGAAGTCTCAGAACTAACTATACCCTCTGGGAGAGAGGCCTGCAGGTCAGGGCATTTGGTACTCTCATTCTGGCAGAAATGGATTTGTGCTCTGAACCTTGTATGGAAGGCACACAAGTCACCTTGGGCTGAATAAATTTAAATGCTGGTAGAAAAAGAATTCTTAAGGAGTCGAAAATTCTCATTTTAGTAGCAGAGACATGGAAAAAATGCTGACAGTGCTTTAGTTTCTCAAAAAAGAATTTAATCCACAAGTAACAACAGGAGAGATGATGGGTTAGATTCTAGATGCAAGAGAGATGGTTAAAAGCATTTGTTACTTTTCTAGGGAACCTAGGTTCTGTTCCCAGCACCCATTTGGTGGTTCACAACCATCCATAAAGTCAAGCTGCAGGAGATCCAACGCTCCTCTTCTGACCGGTTACAAATGTGGTGTATATACATGCACATAAGCAAAACACTAATACACACGGGGGGGGGGGGGGGCGCGGAGGGGAAGGCTTCAGAAGAAAAAGGAAGAGCTACTATAGCTCGAGTAGTTCTACTCCAACACAGAAACAAGGAACCAGATCGGAGACTGGAGGGATTAAGAGCACTGACTACTCTTCTAGAGAACCTGGGTTTGATCCCAGGCAACTCACAACCACCTATAATTCCAGTTCCAGAAGAAATCTGAAAACCTTTTCAGACCTCCACAGATACTGAATGCACGTGGTGTACAGACACACACAGAGGAAAAATGCCCATACACATAAAATAAATAACCCCCCACCCAAGACAGGGTCTCACTATGTAGCTCTGGTTATTTGGGAACTCACTGCACAGACCAGGCTGGCCTCAAACTCAGAGATCTGCCTGCCTCTGCCCCCCCAAGTGCTGGGATTAAAGGCGTCAACTACTATGTCTGGTGAACAGATTAATCTTAAAAAACAGAACCAAAAGCCAGGCCACCAACAGAGATCTGTAATAGGAAGTGACTCCAGCATACTGCTTGGTTTCTAAACGGACAGCAGCAATCAGAGCAGCAGTACAGTTGAGAACCACATGGTTCAAACAGTCTCAAGAGCCACAGTGAGATAGATGGTCAAACAGTCTCTAAAATGTAAAGAAACTTCAATCTGTCCCCAGCACTTTAACCCCTCACCCCTCTGATTCCCACACAAATGTAATGAGAATTGTTTAAATGACTTACCTTTGATAAGCTGCTGTACTAACGCACTGTTCGGACCCTTGTCAGTGCTATGCACAATACAATTAGCTATCCTTGTGAGGTGTCCCATGTAACCATGCCGTCGTCCTCCCTCAGCCCTGACAAGAGGAAAGAACAAGTACTCAGATCAAGAGGATGACATTTAGCAGCTTCTCAAATGGAGAGTACATACATAACACACGGCAGGGCAGCATACTAACAGAGAGCAACAACCACTGTCATTGACAGTATCTGGAGCAAACATTCACCAATGCCCCACACCACTAGAATTTTCCTTTACATTTTTGTAAAATTCTGAATTTCAGAATTTAATCAGATTATAAAAAAAACTGAAGTCAGAATTTTTTTGACCTTTCCCCACCAAAAGACATCTAATTTTATTTGTGCTGACAGACAATCATTACTAATGGCATATCTCAACTTGAGACAGTGGCTTATCTGAGAACTTGGCTGAGGTAAGAAAAGCAGTGCCCTTGCACTTGCTGGAGGCCACATAGAACAGAGGCCAGTGAAATCAGTCCTCAATATTTTCTTCTGCTAAAATCTACTCTTTCCAACCACATTCAATTTTACATTAATACTATCTTTTTAATGTCCATGACTTACAAAATAAAAGATTTTTGTTGGAGACAGCAGGGCAGAGCTTAAAGGGAGAAAATCCTTTCAGGAGCCACTAAAAGATGACAACAAAAGTCCATGCTTGGAGGCCTGCCTGGAAAATACAACACCTACTGGGTGAACTGCAGGGCGTGCGTGGAATTTGAGGCTCACACTGAGCTACAAAGGCTGCCTTTGGTTTCACAGTAAGTTCTAGAGACTCTAGTGTCCCCAAAGACAACTTCTTAACCCTCCCACACACCCTTAAGGCCACAGGTAAGTAAAAAACCAAAAGACTATCTGCAAAGTTTGGACATAGTGAAGCACTACAGAAAACTCTTAGGACCCCTAAGCTTATGTGACTGTTGTTGACTCACCTGGTATTCAGAACATAGAAAGAGAAGAGTATGCAGGATGCTTATGTACTAGTCCAATGAGGCAGGAAGATAGAGACTAGTAGGTGGGAGGTAACAGTGGATACAGAACCGGAAGTGTCCAACAGGTCTCACACAGGTCCCCTAAAGGAGCTCCATTTGGAATAATGTGCCTGCTAAACAAACCCCTTGCCACAGTCACATATGCTAGCACCAGTTTCCGATATGGCCACATCAAAACCCATCCATGCTCCTCAGTGTTTACTAAGTTCATCACAACCAACACAAAAACCAACAAAAGCAAGCTGATTCCTGCCCTGAGTCACTTAGCTCCTTTAAGAGCTGAATACAGATCTGAACAGTGATGACTTTGACAGTATAAACTACTTAGTTTATATTATATTATAAAATATTGAGTTTATATTGAGTTGGTAGAATGAAGCTTAGCTTGCACTAAAATACTGGGTTTAATCACTTGCACCTCATAAAACCAGACATGGATACATGGTTGTAATCCTAGCACTGGAGAAGAAGCAGGACCAGAGGTCCAAGGTTACTCATAGCTCACCCTCAACAATGACTTTGATGCCAGCCCCCCTCAAAAAGGAAGGGGATGTGGGGAAGCAATGTATCTGCAGTAGACGGATAAATAAATAAATAACAATGGTGGATCATTCTATGTTCTCACTGCAGTGGTAGTTATATACAGGCTTCATATACCACTCATACTTCCTGAGATTGTTCATCTAGGAAAGGTATATCCTGACAAATGAGAAACAGACTTAAATCTAACTCAGAAGGAAACACAATCACATTCATAAACAGCACTGGTTAAGCAAGACAATGCTTATGAAGAACAGTAAAGCCAGATGGTCACCTCCTCCCCACCCACTAAACCTATGCAAAACAAAAACTGAACTGAAACCATGAAATCACTAGGACAAAAGACAAACACTCACAACACTGGTCTGGGCAGAGATATTTTGGAAAATACCCCAAAACACTGATAATATAAGCAACAAAAAGCAAATGGGATCACTTCAAACTATGAAGAAACTATAGTAGGTGGAAGGTATTCCACACAAGAGGTTAGTGGAACTCAGAGCATTCCCAAAGTGGAGCACAGCCAGGAGAACACAAAAAGGCCAACAGCAAACCTCTCCTGATTCTACCTAAACAATGTTTATGAAATAGTCATTCCTCACGAGAAGACATACAAATGGCCCAGAGATACACAAAAAGATTCATTGTCACTAATTAACAGGAACACACAAATCATTGCTAATGATCAGGACTCCCTTTTCCTACCCTGGCACACATATAAACCACCACCCAGTTAATGCCATCTATAAGCTAGGTGTCACTTATACAAACACACCCAGCATCATACAGCAGCACACCCTGAAAGGACTTTCCAAACCCACTGCCTGCTTCAGAATCTGGGGATGATGTAAAAACTCCCAGGGTATTGAAAAGAGCACCTTCTAGCCAATGTTGTTCTTGCTACTACCACCAGTACCACCACAACGATGACTACGATCATCACCATAATAACATCTTATGTAAGAAAGTTGTGGGTAGGGTCAACTAATGCTTCATAAAAATCTTGACATCGAAAAAAATATTAAACATTGTTCCCCTTTAGGTGCATCCCTGCAGTGATGCTTTATTCTGAGAGCAAGTACATGGAATGCTCTATCCTGAGGGGGTAATCACTGCACACCAGGGGAAAGTCAATTTTTGACTGCTTTTACTCAACTCAATACTATTCTTAGAAAGCATTCCAAAACAGCAGAGTTCTAAGACCTGACCAAAGGTTAGTAGAAAAGTATCTGTTAGGATATAACTTTATTTTCACTTTCTCTAACTAGCAAAGGGGAGATGGTAACATTTTCTGTAATATAAATCAAATTGTACTGTTTTCAGAAACAAATGACTTACTGTTTCTTCTCATTTGCATCCCAGGCTTCAAGGATTCGCTCTATTAACTGACATTTTTGGAAAAGCTAAATAAAAAAGAATACTCCAATTACTCCAATTATTCAATAATGGTTAAAGCATAAAATACTAAAGCAAACCAAGCTAGTTGGCTCCGCCTTTAACACTAGCATCCCAGAGATAGAGGTAGGCAGATCTCTGTGAGTTCAAGGCCGGCCTGATCTAAACAGTGAGACCCTGTCTTTAAAAGCAAAACAAAAAAATTACATAAAATAAAACTATATATGGTTCTTAGTCACAGGAACATCCAAATGCAATATGGTGCTGCTTACTCCAAATCCCCTAATGGACCTGGCCACACAGAGCACTAGATAACTTGTTGCTTAGGGTGTTGCCACAGTAAGCAGTGAACCTGAGGCAAAGTGAAGATCTGTTAACTAAAGAAAGCTGGTCAGAAGCACAGGGCCCAACCAGAACTCAGACAATGAAAGTATGTTCTGGCAATCTAGCACAGAACTGACATAGTGCTCTAGTTTTCTGTTGTTTGCTTTATTTTCCTAGGGATGGGGAAGGCAATTAAGCCAGGGTCTCATGTAGGGCAGGCTGATTCTGTATTTACCTTGTAAGTGGTATGTTTACACATATACAACCACCCCTGGCTTATGTCACTTTTAAATGTGGGCAACATAACTTGAATGTATCTGAATGCTTGCACAATATTGAGAACTTGTGTCCTACCAAAACTCTAGCAAAGAGAAGTAGCTGTGAACTGCAAACTTCAGTAAGCAAGGGCACTTGTCTACTCTAGTCACCTGGCTGCTCAGGCCAGCCTTTCTGCCTTCCATGTCTGGGAATAAAAAACATGGGAACTAGATTAGATAAAAACACAGGAATGTAGAACTCTGGAGACTAACCCAGAAAAATCACTGAAAAATATGAATTTTACAGAAGAGACCCCTGACCCCCAAGTCAGGTATCACTGCACACAGTTATAACCCCATCTCTTGGGAGCCTGAGGCAGAAAGTTCTTGAGTCCAAGATCAATCTGGTCTACACAGCAAGATCCCTCTGTCCCTTGCCCATAAAACCAAAAAGAGACCCTAAAAAACATTACTCAACATTGACTAAAACTCATTTTGCCAAACTTTTAGGCACTTATTCAGCACCAATAGTTAAATTCTGGTGTGTCAAAGTAATGTAAAAGCATTCTCAGTAGCATTAATTATCTGTGGTTCTTTTAACACCCTCAAGGTTTGTTCAGACTTCTAATAGTTGCCAGGAAAGTGGGCCTACAATTCATTTGGCAGTGTTATGTTCAGGAAGTGATTAACAAAATCAGTGGTCAACGTGCAATGAGCATGTGGCAGCTAAACTTTACAACATGGAAGTTACTCAATCTTTAACTGTGACTGATTTCACACCCTGGAAAACACAGTAACAAGGAAATAATGCTTACATGCTTCAACAACAAATTGTCTCCAGTGGAGTCTTGATCAGTAATGGTGCCATTTTCTGCATTCTCAAAAGGACTGGCAAGAATGAGCGCAATACAAATTTCCACTTGAGTATGTAGAAAGTTATTCCACGTGTACTTGAAGAACATGTCCTAGAAAATAAAAGTGCAATCTCTTCAGTAAGCGCAGTGCTGAAGCCACCACTTTAAACATCCAGACAGCAGTAATTCTTTCAGGGTGGGGAGACGCTCAGTCAGTAAAGTGGTTGTTGAGTAAGCGGAGGATCTGACTCTGGATCCCCAGTACCTACTTAAAAGCTGGGCACAGGGCTGCAGAGATGGCTCAGAGGTTAAGAGCACCAACTGCTCTTCCAGAGGTCCTGAGTTCAATTCCCAGCAACCACATGGTGGCTCATGGCCATCTATAATGAGACCCGGTGCCCTCTTCAGGCATGCAAGCATACATGGAAGGAATGTTGTATACATAATAAATAAATAAATTAAAAAAAAAAGCTGGGCATAGTGGCATATACATCTGCAATCCATCCAGTACTGGGAAAGTGAATACAGATAGAGCTGACTGACCAACCAGCCTAGCCTAACTGATGAGCTTCAGAGTCAATGAGTCTCTCTGTCTCAAAAGACAAGATAGAAGGCTACTAAGTTGACTTAGTAGTTAAAGGTGCTTGTCACCAAGACTGACAACCTGAATTTCACTCTGGAAACCCACGTTCCCACATGATGAAAGGAGAGAACCGACTCCTAAAGCGTGTAGTCTGACCTCAACATGGACCCACATTAAAAAGAAGAAATGGTTTAACATTTAAAGGGGAAGTTTCAAACACTACTTCATAGTCCATATAACTATCTGTTCATTAAAAATGCTTGAATTTGCATAGACTATATTAGACAATAGAGGAAAGTTTCAGGAACATGAAGAAAAGATGAGCATAGACTTTTCAAAGGGAAAGTTTTAAAGTGATGCAAATATCCAGCTCAGCCATGTCCAGGCTCTTCACTGTGTGACTCCTGGGAGAATTACCACTGCTTCTTCAAGACACCAGGCATGCAGTAAGCTTTGCTTTTCATGTTCATGAACTGCACAATTAAGGTTCATTTTTAAATGAGGAAATGTGATACAGAGCATAACTTTTATTGAAAAAAGGTCTAGATTAACCTAACAACAGCACTGTCACAATCTCTACTGTTGGCAGAATGTCTATCTGTAGATTACAGGTTGTTAAATTTCTCTTTCCTGTTTAAAGTTGGGCGTCCTACTCAGAGCCCCTAAGTGTGCAGAATGCAGGACAATCATTTACAAGGTACCCCATCACAGATGAGGGCCTGAGCAGTGAGCCAGTGTCTTGTAATATGTGTGCCTCTGTCAGTTTTGTTTCGCTCTAGTACTTTCTGGATTCCTAGTATGTCCCAACTTTGCTTCCCAGAGGTATGAAGGGAACGAGCTCTTCCCCTGTACTGGATGGACAAGCGTCAGAAGTAAGCTGACACCTCTAGCACCCCACATCACATGCAGGCTTGGGATAAGTCAGACTCAGTTCAGAGCAGTTTCAGTGCTCAGGGTGGCAGTACTGGACAGTGAGTTCACACCTATGTCAATTTATAAGACTTAGGCATTATCAAGGGTGACTTCATGAGGCAGAATCTCACCAATATGACACCAATGCTGTTCAGTTCCATCAGATCCCCATTTATACTGCTGGTATTGGTTTGGAGCAGGCTGGATATCAACCTAATCACATTCAACCGAGTGTTCCCAACAGGAGGATCCAGTATACCCCATGTAGTCTTCATCACACTTTTCTGAGAAAGAAAAAGATTTAAATTAAATTCACTTAAATGAATAAATAAAAAGTCCATGTGCCAACACAGAAGGCCAGCTAACATCACACCATTTCTGTGTGTGAGAAATCTAACCTTTAGGCAGAATCTGAACAAGAAGTCAGAAGCAAGTACATACTGTAAAGGTGAATGTCTGCCCTGAGAAGTGTGATGAAAGGTTTGTTCTTGTCTACAAAGGGAGTGTCAATGACATGAAATCACAAGACAGAAGCAGACGCTGTGTGTTCTGTCAGGAAAGAGTGACAGACGAAAATGCCACGCGTCCTCCCTGAAGGTTCTACACAAGTCCTCCACTTCACCTATTTCCAGAACCCACATAGTAGAATGGAAGGAGATAAAAGGCTCCTACAAGTTGTCCTCTAATTTACACACACAAACTTTTTTAAAAAACAAAACAACACCAAAACATAGTACGTAATGCTAATTAGCGTAAGTCTCTTATTTCCAAGGTTCTCAGATTGCCAAAACCAAGATTTTATCCTTGGTCACTCTCTTCTGCTGGCCCACACCTTACAGTTCCACTCCAGGGAACTCAGGAGACTTTCGAAAAAGCTTCCTGGTGCTTAGGGGTGATTACCTGCTTAGCATGAATAGACTACATTTAATCCTTTGCACAGCGAGCAAGCTCACTAATCAATTAAGCTTCTGTAAAATACTTCCTGAATCTATTCATATACTTTATCACAGAGTGAAGTCAGGTATGTCACTCACTGTAAGAGTGAAAGAGACTCAGTTATGAATTGGGGCCATTGAGTCAGGTGCCTCTTTGTGCACTTAGGGAGAAGCTGAGTGGACCACCAAAGACACAGCCTGGGTCCTCATCACACCATTCCTATCCTCTTCCTCCATTTTTCATTGGTGATGCTCTCTCTTCTAGATCTTTTACTTACTCTTGCTCCGAGGACTGCCAAGAAGGATGTCACTGGCTGCTAAACACTGAAAAAAGTTCCCTAGGGTGAATGAGCTGACTGAAGATGCAGAGCTCTGGCTGCAATGGGCCCAGCAGGACCTTGAGGACAGAGAGAACTGCTAACTACTCACAATAGACATGAGTGAAGCTAACCAGACACTTGGGATTTGGACTTAAGGTATCTTGTTACTCCTCCCTCAAAAGGTTAAACAGAAAACAATGTGGTCAACTGAACAAAAATGGTCCTCACAGGCTCATATATTTGAATTCTTGGTCCCCAGGATGTGGTCATCAGGATTAGGAGGTATGCCCTTGTTGGAAGAAGCTTGTTACTGGGGATGGGATTAGAGGTTTCAAAAGTCCATGCCAGGGCCAGTCTCTCACTCTCTGCCTGAAGATCAGGATGTAGCTCTCAGCTGCTGCTCCAGCACCATGCCCCTTACCCTCATGATGATAATGGACTAAGATTCTAAATTGGTAATCAAGAAAGACCCAACTAAATGTTTTGTTTTATAAGAGTTGCCTTGGTCATGGTCTTTTCACAGCCACAGTACAGTAACTAAGTAACAAGACCTCACATAGAAGTGACAAGTCTATATACTAAATTCTCAATGACTCATACCAACGTATACACTACAGATGGCACTGGATCCAAATGTACAAGGTAAATGAAAAGGACCATGGAAAACCCAGACACTAGAAGAATCACAGTAGGAGCATTGTGATTCCTACTATGCCTCTTTGGCAGGTCTCCTGAAGTTCCACTGTGTTCAGGTTTGCATACAGATGTTCCTCATAGAAAAGCAACACCTTGCGCCAGGTCATTTCTAAGTTGTATACCAAGATCTTGGTGGTCTGTATCTTAATTAAAACGTCATTTGTCCACACTGTCCCCAAGATCATACAAAATGCATTTCAAAAATCAGACCACAAAAGGCTGACTTTACCTCAAAAGCCTAAAAAGACTGTGTTACATATAGGAAAATCTTTACTTTACTGATACATAGATTCTCAAGGATCTACAAAACAAAAATCTGAGTATACTAACTAGATATTTTTAATTCTGATTTTCCCTCATTTAGAAAATGTATATGGATAAAAGTCAATTTAAAAACTAGCTTACAGGAGGCACATAAGGCTCAGGCAAGATGATAGCAAATTCAAGACCATCCTGGAATATATAGCAAAACCCTTCCACGGACTCAAAAAAAAAAAAAAAAAACCAGCAAAAAAAATAGTTCAGGAGCAGCTGGAGCCGTGGCTCTGCAGCTAGGAGCAACTAACGCTCCGCTCTAGTGCCAGAGGACGCAGGTTCAAGTCCCGTTTGGCGCTCTGATAGTGAGCAATGCTAGATTGACACTAGATTACTGTCAATCATCGGGGAAAAAAAAAATAGTTCAGAGGCAGCAAAATACAGTAGTTTTTTTTTTTTTAACCTTTAAAAGTATTATGCAGGCTGAGGATATGGTTCAGTGGCTGAAGCACTTTCCTCCTAGTCTGAGTTCTATCTCTAGAACCCATAGATTCGAGTGGAATGATATTAACTGGTGCATGCATACACATACTTTTAAAAACATAGTGTGTCACACTAATTATAATTATGGTCAGTCTCTTATTTCCAAGGTTCTCAGACACTCTAGTGACTGCCTAAATGAAACCCCTGGATGCCAGCAACACTTAAGACAGCAACCCTACCTTGGGTGGCTCGAGAAGAAGTTCATGGAAAGATCCAAGTCTTCCTCGGATGGCTTCTAGAACACTTTTGTTAACTGAACAAGTTGAGTGGCCCATGCCTGGTGGGCAGATCTCTATATGGCCTTCAAACCTGGAAAACAAATCAAGGTAACTACTGTAATTCAGAATAATTCACTAGAATTCTCCATGTCAACTCTGCAGGCGCACACTTCAAGAATCTGTGACTATATTATGGTGATGTCAGAAGAGGCCGAGAAACAGAGAGAAACAAGTCTCATGAGATTGGCCACCATCATGTCCTTAGAACCTAAAGGAGCTAAGGTATTGGGTGAGATATCACGCCACATCTCCAGATTCCCCTGAACCATTCATCTCCTGTCACTGCCATACTGGAAAGTAGGTCTCTAATAGATCAGAAAATGTGGACTCCAATGGAGGGCTGACCAAAGTCACAGGACACAGTGACCTGCCAGCTGGAAATGTTAATAATAAGCAGGCCCCTACTTATTCCCTTGAGCATTTTTGGATAAACAACACTGATTTCTATTTAGATGGTTTAATTTACTCTACATAAAAATGAGTCTTCAATCATTACAACTCGTTTCTTAGAAACACACACACACACACACACACACACACACACACACACACACACAGAGAGAGAGAGAGAAAAAGAAAAAGTCCTAGATCTCTAGACTTGAGGTGGGAGAAGAATTTCAGCCACCAGCCTCTGGCACCAGGTAGTTGGTCATCATTATGGTGAGTACAAGGTAGCAAAATGGAGGAGGGAGGATGGAAGAGGGAGAAGGGACAAAGAATGATTCATGTGCTGGGGAGAAGCAGATCTGAAAAGGTAAGGGCAGTAAAGAACAAGCTGAGGTAGATGCCCTGTTTGCCAGGACCATGACTTGTTTCATGACCCTGATACAGCTATGGGAGTCATGCTGCTGTCTACTATAGCCATGGAGGGCCCTGTGGATGCCCGGAGTCTGGGCCACTATCTGTGACCAAGAGATGTACACTCACAGGGGCCATGATCAAGATTCCTTTGCTGCCACACAGCACCATGGTGATATCTGGCCTAGATTGCTGCCAGGGGCCATGTCTGGGTCTGTGGCCCTGCTGCAACTAGGCTGAGTTGATGTTCATGGCTCCTGTTACCACTGAGGGCTGTGTACAGGTCCACAGTGTGGACCTACACCTGAGGCAATGATATTCTTAGAGGTTCAAGTTGCTGCCGGGGCCAAATAGACTTGGGTGGCCCGTGTTGTCACTCAGGGTCATGGTGTCATTCAGTCCCAAACTGTGGTCACCCATGGGCTATGTTTGGGTCCATGGTCCTACCACAGCCAGGGTCTGTGTCAATGTCCATGGCTCCTGTTACCATCAAAGACTGAGTGGATACTATGGATCTGGGCTGCCACTAGAGGAAATGTTTGAATGCCACACTGCTATTTGGACCATGTTGATCAGGGCAATCTGCAACGCCAACTAGGGCTGTAGTGACACCCAGGCTCAGGCTGTTGCCAAGGACTATGTTTGGGTCCATGGTCTTACTGCAGCCTGAGTCTGTGCTGTCTGAGGCCTGTGTTACCACCAAGAGCCACATTAATACCTAGAATCTAGACCCACACCCCCAAGTCATGTGGGGGTGTGAGGATTTGAGGGCCACACTGCCACTGGGTCCATAGTAGAGCTGACCCTGTAGACTGAGATGCAGGTGATCTAGCACTGTGAATGCCTGTGGGAGATATGGCCCTTCATCTATAGTAGAGTAGGCAAGGGAAAGATGACCTCCCACGCCCTACATTGCCTGTGGATGGGTAGGAGAGCTGGCCCTGAGGTCCCCTGAGGTCATCATTGGTACTGTCATCCCCTGGCAGAAGCACTAAGGAAAACAGGCCCTAACACTCACCTAGGTAGCATAAATGAGCTGACCCTATTGGTTGGGATGCAGGTGAGTGAGCCTGGGGGAACAGAGGAGCAGGAAAACTGACTTTGCCTATTTCTCATCTGCAATATAGTGGCAGGGTGAGAAAAAAAAAATCCTCCCTCCCCTTGTCCCCTGCAACAATAGAGAGAACTGGTTGCAGAGCCACAAGAGTGGGAGAACTGGCCTTGTCCCCCACCAGCTACAGCACATGGGAGAGTGGGCACAGCATCTCACCTGGGCAGTACACTAGAGCTGATAAAGCTGACCCTGTTGGCCGGGGAACAGGTCAGCTGAGCCTGTGGGTGTAAGAGCAGATGAGCTGCCCCTGCCCCCTCTCTAAATACCATGGTATGACAAAGATAAAGGAAATAAGCTGAACCCTCTCCTTGCTGTCTGCTACATTAGGTGAGCTAGCCTGGGTGGTGACGATGAGGGAAAGCTGGCAGGCTGACCAACCCAGGCCCAGAATCAGGACTATGAGGGAACCCACCCCAATACCTACCCACCTCATCTATGAACTGCTAGATCATGTGAAGGGGACGAACCTATAAATCCAAAGCATCAGAAAGGCTGATGGGCACTGAAGAAACTTGTTATGGAATTTGCCTTCAACGTGACAAGGCTAGCCATTTGGGCAAGAAACTACTCTTGCCTGGGCTGCTTGATGGTATGCTCTATATAATGGACATGCAAGACTCACCAAAAAAAAGACATCTGAACTTGCCAAAAGGAGGTGGCAAGTTCTTCAGGGTTTCTACTTCATGAAAGAGTCTGCCAAACATTCTGCAGACCACAGATGAAAGTGACTGACAAAACAATATAAGCACAACAGTCTTTCAAATTTCCTACTTCATGGAAAAATCTGCCTAGATACTATGGGCCTGTAGGCTGAAGATGGATGACCCAATGATACAAAAAACCGTTGGGTGATTGTACAGGCACCTAAATGTCTCTGTCAATTCTATCTATTCTAGAATTTTGGAAATTGCTTACAATGCACTTCCTGTTTACTCAGGTAATATTATATCCTTCTGGGGTCTTTGATGGAGTTGAAGGCACATAGTTAAGAGTTTTGATAAAAGATAAAATAGATATAAACATTGCAACTGTAATTCTTGCTTGATAACTTTTGCCACATGCAATTTTACTAAGCTAAAGTTAAAACCTTCCTTTTTATTTAGACAAAAAAGAGAGGTGATGTGGGATTCCCCTCTGTAGTGCATATGTTTTATTACCATTGGTTAATAAAGAAGCTATTTTGGCCCATGGCAGGGCAGAATACAGCTAGACAGGAAAACTAAAATGAATGCTGGGATAAAGGAGGAGGAGTCTGGCAGACGCCAAGTAGCTATGAAAGGAGAAAGATGCAGGAACCTTACCAGTAGTCCACAGCTTCATGGTGATAAACAGATGAATGGAAATGGATTAATTTAAGATGTAAGAGCTAGTTAGGAATATGCCTGAGCCATTGGCCAAACAAGTGTTATAATTAATATAGTTTCTGTGTGATTATTCAGGTCTGGGAAGCCAGGAACGAAAGTACAATATCCATTTACACAAAGACACAGGATCTCCATGCCACAAAGTAACAATAGGATATCCAAGGGGAGTCACAGTGAGGGGCCAGTATGAAGGATGTAACAAAAGCCAGAGGCCTTGAACCAGACCAGTGAGACATTTAAATGAACACGTACAAGACATATGAACTAAGGCATATTGTGTGACTCATTGGGTTATACTACAGCTTCCATGCTGAGATTTTTTAATTATGTTGGTTTACTTTTAAATTTTGTTTTTGGGATGAGGTTGCAAGAGCAGAGGGCAGAAGGGAGAGGACAGGGAATCAATAAGAAGTTTAAAAATAATAAAGTGAGACTCCCCATTTCAGCTGGTATTGTGATTACAAGGGGACAGCAGTTCTCAAGTGGGGGAGAAGATAAGCCAGGAATGGAAGGAGGGCCTACACCAATGTAAAATGGGGGTATGAAGTAAAATTAAAAGTGCTATGTAGACTGTTACAGTGAGATTGCCTGAATGAAAACCTGACCTCTCCAATTATCAGTTAATTACTGATTGTTAACCCAAGAAATGCTAGATAATGTCCCCATCTGGCATAGCAGCGAGGAGACCAACAGCAGATCAAGGACTGCACACCTCCTGGTACACCTAGAAACCAAAGCGTGCTCACTGCAGTAATGATTGCTAGAAAACACACCACTTGTGCTCCCCTTAGCTCTGACGGCAGATTTCAGAAACACAATTCCTGAAGAAAGGGGAAGAATGATCCCTCTGACTGCTAGCTCCTCCAGAGAAATACCACCTTAATCCTCACAGGCTGTGGAAACTTTATTTGGGGAAAAGACCTCTGAAGAAATAATTAAGGACTTTGAGATGAAAGATGAATCTGGATTGTACAGATGGACCCACAGGGCTATCACAAGGGTCTCAGAGAATAGAGGACTGATAGACACTCAGAGGTCAAGATGAGGACCAATGTAACAGTGGTCACAAGCCACAGAGTTGCCAAAAGTCAGCAGAAACTGAAGAGGCAGGGAACCATTATGTCTCTGTGCCTCTTTGGGAATGTGGCACTGCCAACACTGCAGTTTGGCAATGAGGACTACTGTTCTAGGATCCAGCTCCTGCAATGATGGGTTGCAATCCAATATGGGGTAATTACCAAATTTCTTGATATGGTCCTAATTATACATCTGTCATTTTTCACTTCATAGGAAAAGTGGCCTTCTTGGCACTGATGACTATAAAATAAAGTTGAACATGCTCTACAGCCTGCAGTGCTAAATACTCAGCCATGATTTATTTATATAAAGTAATCAAGCATATTTATCTCATTATGGAAACTTTGCTTTTACCTTTAATAGTGAAATTATATGTATAGTAAGGACTATTTAAGAAAAAAAAAACCTGAAAGCCAGGTGGTGGTGGCACACACCTTTAATCCCAGCTCTCAGGAAGAAGAAATAGGAGGATCTCCATGAGTTTGAGGCCAGCCTGGTCTACAGAGCAAGTTCCAGAACAGTTACATCAACACAGAGAAACCCTGCCTTGAAAAGTCATAAGGGAGAGAGAAACTTAAGCCTTGTCATCAATAAATGTTTGTTCTTCCCATTTAAAGTATTGAGTGAAAATGTTTTTGGTCAAAAGAGACTATGAGCAACAAAAGTTCAAGAAATTTGACTGTAAACCACCAAATTTTGGCTTTGTTTATGGACACAGAAAAAAATGGGACTTTCGGAGGTATGCAATTGTGGGCCCAGAGATATGATTTGGAGGAGTGCCTGCCTAGCATGGAGAAAGTCCTGAGTTCAATCCCTAGCACCAGTGGTATAAGTCTGTAATCCACTCTGAATTAGTGACCAATGGGGTAGGACCCTGCCCATTGTAAGGTGGTATAAGAATCCAGGCTCAGCAAGCCATGAATAGCAAGCCAGTAAGCAGCATCCCTCCATGACCTCTGCATCAGCTCCTGTCTCCAGGTTCCTACCTAGTCTGAATTCCTACCATGGCTTTCCTCAAATGGACTGTGATTCAGGATATATAAGACAAATAAACATTTCCTTCCCCAAGCTGCTTTTGGTCATGGTGTTTATCACAGCTAAAATCACCCTAAGACAGTCTCCCATATTGTATTGGCTTTGAAGACAATGGTCATGGAGAACAGATGAGGCTTGTCACAAGGTAAAAGGTCAGAGATACTGAAGGGAAACAAGGAGAGGCCATTGGTACACCTTATCTGCAGCAGAGAAAGGAGGATACTAGAAACACCAGGACTATGGACCATCTGCCAAAGACAGTGGGCAGTTAGTTAAGTTCTGGAGCCGGATTAAGCCTATCCAAGAAACTTTGTACATTACAGATGGCAGAGCTGGAGAATTGGGAATATCATGAGTTAATTCCAGAAGTTGAGCTGACACTAGGCTGTTTACACTGTTGGATTTGAGTTTGCTGTGATCTGTTTATAATCATACCTCAGATATTTCCTACTGGAATAAGAAGAAAATGTAACTTAATTTGAGTTTTTCAGGAGTGTCTACAAGTTGGATTTTTTTTTGTATTGTCATACTCATATTAACATGCGCTCTCAAAGGACAAAGAAAAGGTCAAACTGACAAGTTATAGATTTTTCGTGGTTAATAGTGATTATCACCAGGAAAGAAGGAACCAAACTGAAGAACTGCCTCCATCCTATTGGTTGTGGGCATGTTTCTGAGGCATTTACTTGATTGCTAACTGAGAGGACCTAATCCACTGTGGGAAGCAACTAGGCTGATGGGCCTAGGCTTGAGAAAAAAAGTTAGCCGAACATGAAACACGGTTCTGGAAGCAAGTCAGCAAGCAGCATTCTCTTATGGTTTCTATTTCAAGCTCCAGCCTGAGTTCCTGCCTTGGCTCCTCTCAATTATAGCCTGTAAAATGAAATAAACCCTTTCCGCACCAAGTTGGTTGGTCACAACATTTGTTACAGCAACAGAATTCAAACTAGAACAGAATGATTATGTTTTGGTGACAGGTCTAAGAAAACTGCCTGAGTCAAAGATTTTCTTCTGGAACGTCTACAGTTTTAGGATTAATTTCTGGGTCTATAATACATTTTGAGTAAGTTTTTCTATAACACAGAAGTCAAAACATCTTTTTGCATCAAGAGATCAAATATAATACACCACAGGCATTTATTAAAACTTTACCTACTACACTGCCTCCACATTCACTATCAGTACTTAGTGTGTGTGCGTGTGTGTGCAAACACACACCTGTTCTAGGGATCTGGGCACCTACTCTTTTTCCACTGTCCTGTTGTATGTGGCTTTTTAGCAAGTCCTGAAATCACAGTAAGAGCTGTTCAATTGCATTTCTTTGAAATGATTGTTTTGGCGATTGTCTTCGCTTTGGGATTTCCACAAAGTTTAAAATTAGTTTGTTTTCTATTACAACTTTTGTTTAGATTTTGAATGATATTGTCTCATCTGTCAGTTTAGAGAGAACTGACAATACTGAAGTATTCACATTGTTTTAGGTCAGGATACCTTATATTTTGCTAAATTTATGCATAAATAATTCCTTTTCTATAATGAATATATTTTTATTCCAAATTCCAATTGTTCATTACCAGTATGCATAAATGCAACTAAATTTTAAGTATTGTATTGATTTTACATCCTGTACTCTTGCTGCATTTGCTTATTAGTTCCAAGGTTTCTTTTTGCCTTTAAAAAAGTTAAAACAAAAACAAGGTCTCTCCACATAGATTTGGCTTGCTATGCCCAGCACTTGGCATTTATTTAAGATATGCTCAAAGACAATCCTGTGACCTATGGCCAGGCAATTTTATATTATTCTTTCCTATCTACATGCCATTTTCTTTCTTCTTATACAGGCTATAATCCTCACAAAAGATTTGCTAATGTACATGAAAGAATTTAAAGAAACGACAGTAAGGTTTTCTTTGTTTATGTGGTGATTTTTGAGAGACAAATGAGTCTTGTAGTTACTTCATTGTATCATATTATGCTTTTAGCATATTATTTGATAGCTACATATTTTGTTTTAGGGGGAGCAAACAAGCATGTGTGTGGCTCATCTGCATGAGCATGGAGAACAGAGGGTGTCTGGTGTCCTGCTCTATCACTCTTCACATTCCTTCATTGGACCTGGAGCCATGCTGGGAACCAGCAAGAAGCCTCAGTGAGCCTCTTGTCTCTTCTGTGCACCCTAGCACTGGGGGTGCAGGATCCTCGCTAAGCTGTCTCCAGGTCTAACTGATGTATTTGGTCAGCTACTATTTTCTTAAGGCATTTTCACATAGCTCTTATGTACTCTTGCTATATATCACAGGTTATTCTCATCTATGTCAGTTAGTTTCAAGATAAAGCTTACTTATAAACCAGGATTTTCAATTTGTAACTGTAATTCTTGTTTGATAAATGTTTGTTATATGTAATTTTACTATGTTAAAGTTAAAACCTTCCTTTTTATTTAAATAGAAAAGAAAAGGTAATATGGGAGTCCCCTCTGTGTGATATGATTACCATTAATGAATAAAGAAACTGCTTTGGCCCTATAACAAGGCAGAACCTAGGTAGGCAGGAAAAGCTAGACTGTATGCAGGGAGAAAGAAGGTTGGAGACACCATGGATCCTCTGCCTGAGACAGATGCTGGGAACATTACCTGGTAAGCTACTGTCATATGGCAATACACAGATTAATGGAGATGGGTTAAATTAAGATGTAAGAGTTAGTCAATAAGAAGCTAGAGCTAATGGGCCAAGCAGTACTTTAATTAATATAGTTTCTGTGTGATTACTTCAGGTCTAAGCTAGCCGGGCAGCCAGGAACCAACAGGAGACCCTTCTTACTAAAAGGTTTTGCTTTTGTTTCCACAGGAAATGAGGAACTGTGGATTCATTCTGTTTTAAGAAAAATCAGGTTTGACCAAGAAAGACCCGCTGAGAAATCTCTTAATAGGAGGAATGGCCCAGATGTCTGAGTTCTACATCCGGAACAATTCAAAAAGCCTCAGATAATCAAGTCCCACAAGATACTCCAGT
Source organism: Myodes glareolus (assembly GCF_982192425.1). Lineage (NCBI taxonomy): Eukaryota > Metazoa > Chordata > Mammalia > Rodentia > Cricetidae > Myodes > Myodes glareolus. The sequence continues at coordinate 58,524,875 of NC_142032.1, read as the reverse complement.
CAGAACTTGATCATAATTCTAAATTCTACTATTCTTTTTCAAGTCAGAGTCGTCCTATAAGCCTCACAGTACTACTCAGTATGACATTAAACCATAGAGAAGGCAGGAAGGCCCCGAGGCATGAGCTGAAAGATAGCTGGGCACAACTGAGTAATACCTTACTATGCTGCTTACATTATTTAAAATATGAATTTCTGGGGAAGAAGGAGCAAGGTAAATTACAGATTCTCCAAATTATAACAGACTCAAAAGCATTGTTGCCAAACTGCCTTCCATTACTACTGAGATGAAGCAGGTCAGTGGCAGGAGTCAGGCATTTGGAAAGTGGGGCTGGTAAGGCTGCCTTCACTCTCACCCCAGAGAATATTTCATCACAAAGAGGAAAATCTGAAGTCCTGGCTGGCTGAAGGCTTTGCCTGCCAACCGAGGATGTCATTTTCTCTCCATGTTATCTGCTACACTGAAAGGGCCCAGTTACAAAAGGAAAAACAATGCAATTTCTGCATATTCCTACAACACTTAATCCAGTGGCTTATTGAAAAACATTCCACATTCATGAATATGACACAGAACCTTTTCCCTTAAAGCCTCATGCTGACTGCTCATCCAACCTCTGACGTGCAATACCCTCACAATGAGCCCCATAAAACAACAGAAGTTAGTTTGAGGATGGGGATTCAGAAATGAAAGAGTCCCTCCCTTTATCAACACCTGCCAATTGGACACCACCTCCTCCATCTTCATAAACACACAACCAATAGTTGTCTGGGCCACTGTCCATGTTTGGGGTTTGCTCACTTCACATTCATTTTGGTGGCATATAAACTACAGCAAACAAAAGCTGTACCAAAAACATGCTGATCAAACCACTGTTGAACTAAATCTCTCAACAGGTTGCACACACATGAATGACAGTAAAGTCTCTATTCAGCACCTGATCTTCAAAAGGCATGCTACTATAGCTCACCTAGCAAGAATTAATCTTTAGTTTTTAAGACATCTAAAAGTAAAACAGGATGGATAATTTAGTGAGATAAAAGGCAAGCTTACGTTGGTCGTCGAGTCTCAAGTAAAGTCAGTAAAATCTGGATTGCACTGACTATGGCTGATTCATTCTTCTCCTTGTGAAAAATATTTGATAGAAGCTGCTCTATAATTTCTTGCCTAGGGAAAGAAATCAATAGTCAAGCACTAATTGTAATGCCATTTAACAGTAACAACTGAAAATTTGCAACACAATCCCTATAAGCACTCATCCACACACGGGTATGTTTGCTTTCTACTTCAAATGTCACTCCCACAGCAATTCCTCTTACATATGAAGTTTATTCCCCTTATAAGGGTATAAGGGAGGACCTGTTTACCGTTGCAAACCTGGCTGAAAAGCAACAAATATTTCAAGGCTAGGTATAATATACTCAAAGCAGGGTGGGGGCAGAGGTGACAGCTCATGGTGATGAACAGTAAAAGTTAGAACTCAACACATCCATAAAAGAAAAAGTTTTCCACCAAATGGCAAAATAGAACCCACTCATGTTTGGCCACACTGGTGTGTGATTACCAAAAACCTAAAACAGGTAAAATGGGCCATTAACCACTGACTTTTACTGTACAGTTCTCAAATGATAAGTCAGTAGAAACAGCACTAAAAGTGTATGAAATACTGAGTAGAGGAGTCACAGCAGCCTAAGGACAGACTAGAGCAGTGGGTCTCAACCTTCCCAATACTGAAATCCTTTAATATAGTTCCTCATGTTGTGCTGACTCCCAACCATAAAATTATTTTCATTACTACTTCATAACTGTAATTTTGCTACTGCTATAAATTGTAATTTAAATATTTACAACCCCTGTGAAGGGTCATTAGACCCCGCCCCCAAGGGCGGTGTGCCCCATAGGTTTGAGAGCCACTGGACTACAGGTTTGGAGCTGTGGTGCTAGAAACTGTGTTCTTCAGTGATGGCTTTCCAGCTGGAATAACACTGATGGCTGTCTATCATGCTCAGACAATGCAGGGCTCTCACAACAGGAAAGTCACTTTTAGAACCACTGACATCTACTGGAAGACAATGGCAAATTGGCATCAACCATCTCATGCTATATGAGCTGAGAATTCTGTCACATCAGGAGAATTCTGATGGACAAAACAATGAAACAAGCAGCCAAAGCTTATGATTTAGCACTGGTGCCATATCCAGAGCCTTATCCAAACACACTGTCTCTAACTCAAACACCAGCAGTAGGCACAGGACAGAACTTGCCACACAGGATAAGGGGATATCTTTCAACCTCTGGATTAGGGGTGCTTTCTGACAAAGTCATGTTCCTGTTTTCAAACACAGTAGTAATATCAAGCATCAGTAAAATTCCTGATGTGTGAAGCCTTCTAGATCATTCATCCACATCTTTGGAACAAAGACTGGTACTCACTAAGTTTTGTTTTTCAAATGGATGACAACAGAAAGACATCTATAAAACTGACTCAAATTAACAAAACTTCTGAGTTCATTACTACCCATAATTAAGATACATAGTCTAGACCAAATCGAACTATTTTAAAGAATTTGAAAATTTCCAGAGATAACACTAGCTAGAATGCTTTTAATTCAGGCCCAAACTTCCTCTTAAACTTCATGTCCACTAACTCAAGATTTCTTTCTTGGTACTCCTCTCAAATACTCTTCCACTCAGGCTCATTCAAAGCCATCCTTGTGTACCTTTCACTCATGACATACATACACAGTGATACCAAACCTTTGGATTACTTAGCATTCTAATACAGGCAATTTCCTTTTCTATGTCTCACCAAAAGACTGGCTCTCTGATATCACTAGAATAGTAACTAAACTATGTGATCATTAAATAGAAACAATGTGGTGGTTAGAATGAAATTGAACCCCAGAGGCTCACAGCGAGTGGCACTATTTGAAAAGATTAATAGGTGTGGCCTTGTTGGAGTTAGTATTTAACTGGGGCTAGGTTCTGAGCTTGTCCAAGGCAGGTCCAGAGGCTCACTCTCTCTTCCTGCTGCCTGCCTATCTGGATGAACAACTCTCGACTACCATGTCTGCCTGTGTGCCGCCATGTTCCCTGGCATGAGAAGAATGGACTAAACCTCTGAAACTGTAAGTAAACCCCAATTAAAAATTTTAATTATAAATTAAATTTATAATTTAATTTCTCTTTTATAATAATTGCCATGGTCATGGTGTCACTTCACTGCTATAGAGCACTGGCTAAGACAATATATTTTTATATACTGCTATTGAATGTATTAGCCAAATATGTGGAATGGGAGACTATAGTTAATGAAGGTTTTCTAAGCTCATAGCAGCCTTCTATTACTGTATTTTCTCAATTCACAAATAAAAGAGCCAGCAGCTAGAAACTGCCAAAGAATAAAAGATATCCTAAAGGGGGTGGGGCAGCACTCATCTCCTCATCTCCCTTTGCTTCCTGACTGTATGCAAAATAACCAATTGTCTCATACTTCATACATTCATACTAAAGTCATGATGGACTTTACTGTCAAACTGCAAGCCAAATTAAACTCTTCATTCCTTAAGACAGGGAAGTGGGAAGGAAAGGGAGAGAGGAGAAAAAAAATCCACCATAATGCACATTAGGTTTTAGAAGGTCAGAGTGATACTACAGGCCACTAATTCACCTGGTCCATGTATCTGAGGAAATTCATTCCAACTTATATATTGACTATACTTCTCTTGATCTCAGAAGCTTGAGAGAACTAAGGTCCAGCATTAAGGATAGAAGCAAGCATAAACATGGGCTCTGGTGGCCCTACAGAGCTCAGATCTCACTGCTGACCAGTTCATCAGGTAGACCTACTCTCCAGTACTAATCACCCACTACATGTGGCCACCAACCAACAGTTAGAATATAACTTACTGACTCTGACATGTTCTAACTATAAATGCCAGCTCCCAAGACTTCATATTTAAAAATAAATAAAATTATGTTACTTTTGCTGTGTTTCTATTGGACCAGCAGCTTTGTAAATCGTATGAAATTTTGCTGATATTCAAAAGAGGAAAAGATTTTGGGTTTATTTGTTTGTTTGAGACATGATCTCACTATGTAGCCCTGTGTGCTCAAGCTCAGAAATTGGTCTGCCCATGCCTCCTGAGTGCTGGGTTTCAGGGCTGGCACACCCAGTCAAACATTCAGAAATTTTTTTAAAGTAGATTTTTATTGAGCTCTACATTTTTCTCTGCTCTCCTCCCTGCCTTTCCCCTCCCCTTCAGCCCTCCCCCAAGGTTCCCATGCTCCCAATTTACTCAGGAGATCTTGTCTCTTTCTACTTCCCATGTAGATTAGATCCAAATGTATGTCTCTCTTAGGGTCCTCATTATTGTCTAGGTTCTCTGGGATTGTGATTTGTGGGCTGGTTTTCTTTGCTTTATGTTTAAAACCACTTATGAGGGAGTACATGTGATAATTGTCTTTCTTGGTCTGGGTTACCTCACTCAAAATAATGTTTTCTAGCTCTATTAATTTGCCTGCAAAATTCAAGATGTCTTTTTTTTTTTCCAGGAAAATGTGGTACATTTATACAACGGAGTACTACACAGCAGAAAAAATGACATCCTGAATTTTGCAGAATTTTTAACCTACTCAAATGGCAGCTTTACACAGCTCAGCTTAATGAGCACCAAAATTGGTAGTATCTGGATGTTAGAAGATCTTCTATGTTTGAAAGGAATACATACATAAAAAGAGACATAACACCAAGAATTACTGTGTATGTACTATTCTCTCCCTTGGCAACAATTCTGGGAATAAAAATCAGCTTTCTCACAGACAGCTACAGCAAGCTGTTTTGTCTCTGGTTTGGCCCTCCCCTGTCTTACAGACACTTTGGCAAAAGATACAGAAGAGCCTCATTGCACTAGAGACATGACAGACAAGCCAAGAGCAATATACCAAAGGAGACCACCACTGCATCTAATGCTACCTGTGCACTCTTTTCAGCTACTCCTCCCACAGGCGAGCCTGTTTTTCCATAACACCACTTTAACAGTGTGGACATTAATTAGTCAAAGATATACTCATGGTAACAACCAACGTTATTTCTGAAAATGTGAGAATCCTGGAAATCAAAACAGCAGTCAGTACCTGAAGGACCTTTCCCTCAACATGAGCTTAAACAAGGCAACCTGAGTCAGCTGCAAAGACACAGTGGTCTGAGGAAGATCTTCAGAAGAAACCAACAACTTAAATGGGTCAAATGCAGACATACAGAAGACTATTTAAAAACAAAAACAAAAACAAAAAAACAAACCCCTCCAAGTTATGATGTGACTGTTTCACATCAGGACGGCTCTGTAAACTCAGCTTTGCAGGCACAGAGAAGTCGAAAGTCCACATATACATGCCGCTTGTTCCCCTTCTCACTCTTTCCGTCTCAGTGTCATCCATGGTAGAAGAAAAGCAGGCTTTCCTGCTTTGCATAGGATTTCCATAACACGATGCCCACAAAGGAGCACCTCACTTACCAGTCACTCACAAAGTAACAATCACACAGCATCAATGAGGAAAGTAAAAACCAAACGATAAACATACTTTTCTAGAGTGGCAAGCAGGGGATCTGGTTCTGTACTGTTCTGAACTTGTAACATCTGGTCTCTGCTCAGGCGAACAATTTCACAAAGTGATTGTGAGGCATTTGAATGCCGCTAAAGGAAAAAGGTACAATTTTAGCTATAGAACTTGTTAGAAGTTAACTTTACAGTAAAAAGTGAAGGGAGAAAGTTCTTGAGAGGTAACACAAGTTAAAATCATCTATAAGCTTCAATGAGCAATGCAGTCCCAAAGAAAAAGACGAAGCATTTGACTGTAGGCTGATGAGCTTCCCTTCCACAACTGCAGTGTAGATCACCATACAGACAAATGTCTTTGATTACGTGCTTGAAAAAATATATCCCACAGACAATACCTTTATTAGCACAGACAGATACACACACTACCTCAAATATTAAAAAACAAACAAACAAACAAACAAAAAACTAATATAGTTTTGTAGACCATAGAAGGTGGAATGTCCATCTACCTTTCTGGGAAGCTCTAGCCCAGCGTTCATGTCCTGTGGGAACAGTAACATTCCAAAACACTACCCTCCTGTAGAGATGATACATACTGGGAATCCACACCCACAGACTAGATTCAGAACCTAACACCTTTTAAAATGAGTATTAACCCCCTTCGACCCCATGTGTGTATTGTTTTTTGAGACAAGGTTTCAAGATGTAGCTTAGGTTGGCCTCCAACTTGTGCATCTTTCCTGCTTTAACCTTCATCTGCTGGGATTTTAAGCAGGAGTCACCAAGCTAATCATGCTCTGTCCTTCTCAAAAAAAAAAGTGTTGTAGGCTAGAGAGATTGCCCAACAGTTAAGAGCATTAACTGCTCTCCAGAGGACCCAGGTTTGATTCCCAGCACCCACATCATGGCTCACAACCATTGATAACTCCAAAGGGACTCCCTCTTTAGGCACCAGGCATGCCTGTAGTATACATACATACATGCAGATAAAACATTCACAAAGATAACATAAAAAGAAATAAATCTAAAAACATTATTTAAAAAAAACAAAATGTCAGGTTAAGCATAGTGGAGCAGAACCCGAGTACAGTAACCAAGAATAGTTTCCTACAAAACTAAACACGTACTTAACAAAAGAGCAGCAATGGGGCTGTCTTCCCAAAGAAATAAAACAAGCAGGCAAAACACCCATATACAGAAAATTAAATGAAAAGTCTAAAGAACTGAGCTTCTCCTTTACGGTTTCTGTTGGACTTTACAGACAAATGTAGCCCTGTAAGAACTAAATTCTGCTCAAGAACACAGCCTATTTTTGGAAATTACCCCCTACAAAGTGGCCAACTTTGCCTATGTCAACATGCACTGGCATGATTTTAGAACATGGGAACTGAGCTCCTGAAACTACTGAACTCCTAACCAGAGAAGAAATTAGTACCCTTCTAGACAGTTCTTCCTTAGCATCCACTATACACAAGCCCTGGAATGTATGAATAATACCAACTCTGGTAACAACAGCAGCTACTGCAATGGAGCATGTACTCCACAATCCCAAGGGAGATGGCAGAGAAGTTAAGAATGTATCTTAGATCTGCTCTAGTCATAAAAAAACTTTTTTGGATTCATTTTTTCTTTAAGTGCACCATGTATGTGCCTGGTGCTTATAGAAACCAGAAGAAGGAATGGATCACATGGAACTAAGTTAGCTACGAGTTGGCAGGTGAATGTTGGGAACTGAAGCCAGGTCTTCTGCAAGAGCACCAAGTGCTCTTAACTACTGAGCCATTGCTCCAGACCTATGGAAAATCGTAAACAGGCTATAGAAGAGGGTAAATCCACCTCCACAGAAAATCCATTTGTGAGTAACAAATATCCTCTGGCTAAAAGCCCAGCTTTCTCTGTCCTGCTCATCCATGATGTTCATTCCCCATTCTAACCAGCAATCTAGAAACATATGAAGAGGACCGAAAGCCTCAATCACACTCTGAACCACCCTAAAACCAACTTCTCCATGGACATGAAGTAAAACCATACAGAGCTGTCCTGCCTGTAGATAATGGTTGACTTTGGATAATATCACATAGCTTAGTGTGATATTTGAAGAGTAATGATTCAGACCTAAGGAACATACACCCTGACCACTCAGGACAGGGTTCAATGTGTAATAGTCAACTCAAGTTTCAGAATCACTGCCATATTTGTGTCTGATCTCCAGCACCAGGGGAGAAAGTGAAGAGATGGAGGCAGGACACATGGTCAGAATATCTGTCTCTAGCCCCTATACTCAAGTTAAACCTATTTGAGGCTTCAAGGTCAGGGCCAGGACTACAAAGTCACTGCTAGGCTCAGTGGTGACCCAGACCTTATTGTGATGCTTGCAAAGCTTTAGCCAGGGCTTTCAAGATGCAGATGTGGCCCCATCACCTAAGATAAAAAGTACGTATAAAACAAAAATAAGTGTGGATGGAGATTTATCACAAAGCAGGCGTGGCATGACCATAACTGTTAGAAGGAGATAGTGCTCTCTTGCTGCTCATAATGTAGGAACACCATCCCCTCTCATTCCCATTCACAGACACACATGTATGTTCTGTGGCCAATCAACAGTTTTTACATGAAAAAATAAAGTCATAAGAGAACTTACATCTTCTTCTTGCGATGGATGGACTATTTCCACAAGCCTCTGGATAATTCTTTCCTCATTTAGCCACTGAAAAACACATGGTAGAAGTGATCATAGCAATGAGTGGCTCCTGCTCAAGCCCCAGTGAAGATAAACATACTGGAAATAGCCATCACACTTTAAGTAGAATTTACAGGTTTCTCTGGACTTTGAACACTACAAAAAATTAAAAAGTCTCTCAAGGAAAATGTAGTGAATGTATCATTTTAAGAGTGACCACAAGCACCCACAATCCCAAGTCCCAACAGTCACACACTTAGACTCTATACTTAATAGTGGTGCTGACTGGATAATCAGTATGTATAGCATTTACTTTGGCTACTAGAAGCCTTGGGCAGATGGGCTACATACTATCTCAAAGAGAGTGTCATCTCTGAACTTCAGATGAAAAATAACACTTAGTATCAAGCCTCTGGTTTAAGAGAATTGTTGCGGAATATTTGTTTACATGATAAAGATGTGTCTCTGCCTAAGGAGCTTTCCGGCTGGTTTACTAGTTAAATGGCCAACAGCTAGGTAGGCGAGAATAGGTGGGATTTTCAGGCAAAGAGAGACAAACTGGGAGGAGGAATCTAGGCGAGCCATTCACGAGCAGACTGGGAGCAAATTGGATGTACCGTACTAAGAGAAGGTTACTGAGCCATGTGGTAGAACGTAGACTATAAAAATATAGGCTAACTAAACTATAAGAGCTAATTAAGAACAAGCAAGCTAAGGCTAAGCTTTCCCATAATTAATAAGTCTCTGGGTCATTATTTGTAGACTGGCACTCCAAAGATAGTCTAAGAAGAAAGCTTACTACAAAGAACCCAGGATGAAAGGGGGCTTTTTGATACCCAAAGCAAACCCACTATAGGAAATACTAGGGCCAGGTTGGGGCACCCTAGAAGCAGAGAGATGGTCATCCACCTGTTTCACAGGTAGAGCTGCTGGAACCATAACAATCTCTTTGTAACCTCTACATGAGATGTAGTGAACAGAGAGACAGAAGGAATCAGAGTGATTCATAACTAACTAACTAAATGAATGAATAATAAATAAATGAATAGGAGAATAGATAAGAAAATAAAGGCTAAACTGGCAGGCTTAAAATTAGTGCCCTAAAGGAGCAAAGCACCATAAAATATAAGGCGGTTGAAAAGCCTTGATTTACAAAGGTTGAAGACAACAGAGAACGAAGTTGAGGCCAAGAAACCAAATATGATTTGCTAAAAGTACAGAGATAAAACCCTGCTGCTGTCTCTAGCTCCTTACAGGGAACATAACCAAGGGCAATGCAAACATGTACTAATGGGAAGGGCTATGGATGAAGCCACCCAATTGCTATGTTTTATTATGGTTAATTGTTGTGTGTGTATGTGTGTGATATAGCACATGTGTGGAGGTCAGAGGACATTCTGTGGGAATGCATTCGTTCTCTTGCTCAATCATGTGGATTTGGGGAATAAAACTCAAATTGTCAGGTTTGGCAGCTGGTGCCTTTACCCACTGGGCCATCTTGTTAGCCCTTAAGATCTAGGCATGAGATAAAAAACTTCTCACAGTATTACCTAAGGTCACATTCTGATAGATAGCAATACCCTGAAGTATATGCTCCTGATCACAGGAAAGACCGGGACATTTGGTAGTGTATGTAAGTTCAATCTTGACCATCTATCTTCTGCAGAGCTATTTATAAGTATCTACATTCCAAGCCCACTTCTGGATCTTCAAGATTTTAAGGAGGGCTGGAGAGATGGCTCAGTGGTTAAGAGCATTGTCTGCTCTTCCAAAGGTCCTGAGTTCAATTCCCAGCAACCATATGGTGGCTCACAACCATCTGTAATGAGATCTGGTGCCCTCTCTAGCCTGCAGGCACACATGTAGGCAGATATTGCATGCATAATAAATGAATAAATATTTTTTAAAAAAAAGATTTTAAGGAATTTCCCCTTAACCTGCTCTCCTCTTACTGACCACAGGCTCTCCCCAAAAGCTTAACTCTTTGGAAACAGGCCCTAAAAAATTCAACTTAGAAGTAGCCAGAGGAATAGAGCCACTAGAGCAAATCATACTTTATAAACCTCCTCCTGAACTAATTCATATATAAAGTGACCATTATCCTCCTTGTTCTAACAGTCTTTCCCAGAATTTTGAACCCTCTTTGAAAAAAGATTCTACAAAAACACACAAAGTAGCAAGGTGCCTCCATTTGAAGGCTTGCCCTCCAAGTTCCAGAGAACCTGCTTGCAGAACTTAGCTGGGTGACCTGGGTCACCTTGCAGATATTGCCCTTATCTACCAAATAAAGCAAGCATGCCTAGACATCTTGTTAGTGCATGCCCTGTTGTAGACAGCCCCAGGTAGACCTTCCTTTCACAGACCCTCCAGTCTTTTTGGTTCCTTAGGCCTTTAAAACTAGAATTTCCAAAGAAACTCATTTTCAATGGGGTACAGCTTTTATTTCTTTTGGCCCAGGCTGGCTAGAACTTAAAATCCTCCTGCTTCATAATACAGAGTGTTGACATTATAGACATGTGCAACTACATCAGACTGGGATCCAGAGAACAGTGCTAGAAGGCAAGGAAAACTGGGGAGAGGAACACAAAGGGACAATGGAAAGCCTTATTTTCAGATTATTCAAACCTCCCTCAAGCCCATTTTCACCTTTGACATCAATCTACTTAAGATGCACAAATCCAAAAATTACCACCTTTCTGAACTTAAAAGTGGGCCCTTTCCACATACCACCATTTCCTTGTTTGACCCTCATATAGGAGGCAGGTCTGTCACACTCTTAGAAAGCCTTGTCCTGCTTACATTCAGACCCAGCTTTATGATAAATTCTCAATACATTCACCATCCACATAACAAACCAACCAGCAAAGGGCAAATAACACTGCATCTGATAGACCCAGAGGCCTATGCATCCTGAGGCCTGGTCCAGTAAAATCTGAATCTCAGCTTGTTGAGGTTGCACATGCCTTTAATTCCAGCACTTGGGAAGCAGAGATTGGCTGATCTCTGTGAGTTTGAAACTAGCCTGGTCTACATAATGAATTTCAGGACAGCCAGGGTTACATATATACTGGTCTCAAAACAATAAAATAAAAACCGATATCTTTTCTGTGTTGGGATAACTCCCTCCCTGCCTCATCCTGTAGGATTTTCTTAGCAAACAGGAGCCCAGATGCCCAAATAACAGCATTCCCAAGCCCAACCCCCAGCAGTTCAGATCTCTACTCACGTTCAGAACATCTTGCCTGGGCTGTGGAGGCTCAATACATGTCAAGAGCCTGAGCAATAAATCCATGATAGCAGAAGTTCCTATGTGCTTTATAATGAGGTCCACAAAATCACGCTTCTTTTTCAAGAAATCCACAATCTAGAGGAAAACAAATTAACCTGAAAGATGCATAACTTGAGGCATACAATCTAGAGTGACCAACATTCCCCAAATCCTACCAGTTAGCTTAAGGATAAGGAGGCACTGAGTTAGCAAGCAGATGTCAAACAGGGAGCCTGGCTAATAATAACAATATTCAAAATCCTTAAATAAAATCATCTTCCAAATTAGCATGCATCCCCACTACAAATAAAGCTAACAGAACCTTTGCCTTCTCTTTATTTTTCATGTTCACTATCCAAGAAGGAGGCATTTAAAAAACTCACAACCTTACAAACAGTCAAAAAACATACTATGTGGGGCTAGAGATGGCTCAGCAGTAAAGAGCACTGGCTTCGCTTTCAGAAGTCACAATAACCTGTGACTCTAGTTCCAGAAGATCCAATACCCTTTTCTGGCCTCTATGGGCACCAGGCATAAACACGATATACATACATGTAGACAAAACAACCATACACATAAAATAAAAACTTAAAATATATATACTACTTTATAATTTACATACATAAAGCAATCCCATTAAACTTAAATTTAAAATGTGGAATATTCAAAAAGATTTCTGTTTCTAAGTAGCTAGCTCGCCTGGTCCACAGGTGATTTAGGCTGCACTGCCAAATGTGTGACTAACAACAGGAGACTAGGAAGAGGTGGTTGTGCCGAAGGGAGATGAATTAGGGATAGAAATCATGATTCTATCCTGCAGTTTCCACAGTAGCCATTAGAACCCCACCACATGTGCTAAGGGCGCTTCACTGACTGGCAGTTTTTGTCACAAAATTTCACTAAATCTTGGAAGGTGGAATTCATTGTTCTAGATGAAAAATCCTAGGCTCAGACCGAGAACTAAAAGGTGGCTGCCCTGGAATTTAAACTCAGATCTACATGCTGCAAGAGTCCCAGGCCTTCCACAAACATGCACAAAGAAGCTTATCAGCCAGAACAGGTAGGACTAAAACCCCAAGTAATTTCAAAATGAGTCATTGCACTGTTTGTCTAGACAATGATGCCAAATACTCATCTCTTCGAGGACTGGCAGTCATGCCACTCACAGCTGAGTCCTATAAAAGTCTTTGAAAGGAAAGGTGAGAAAAACAAAAGTTACACATGACCAAACTACACAATTCCATGCATGGCAGAAACAGTGGTCCTGGAGCCTACATGTATAAACCTTAGTTGATGCTGTGAACAGTATAGCAAGGACCACATGGCCTGTACTTTAGACATTGTTGTTGAAAGCTAAAGTGTTCAACACTGCCAACAATTGAACACTCTGCTCTAAAAGCTAAAATAGTCTCTTTCTGGTTAAGCCACATGAATCTGGACTTTTGTTACCCTTGTAGTGCCTAAGTCTCAATACTATCAAGCAACAAGAAACACAATTCTCAAGTGTGACCTTTTTGGCAACTACACAAGCAACGCTGTTATCATCCAAGGAATCCTAGCTGGAGAAACAAGAAGCGACCAGATGAAAGGACTCTCCACCTGGGGGTTCTACTGGCACACACCATCACTGCCAGACAAATAACAGAACTGAGTCTCCGTGTCAATACGCAAAACCTCAGAAAGCCTTCCACATATTTTAATGTTTTACCTTATAAACACCAAAAATCATAACTCACCAACCTGGGTCCCAATAGCAGATATGAGGAGAAAAACATAACAAAGCATGTCTTAATAATGAAGGTAGCCATTTCTGACCTAACTATGCCAGGATGATGTGACAGCTTGCAATGCATGTGGAAAGGGCAGAATGAAAGACAATCTGTACTACTTAGACTATGATTTGGGGGTTGGACCTAAGGTAAAAGATCTTTCTCAAACACACTTGGAAAAGTGGCCCTATTCAAATAAGAACCTTACTTGAACACAAATTCTAGAATAAAATATGAACCTAGCCTCAGCAGAGGACAGAATACAGAGGGCCCAAAATAGTTTCAGTCCTTTCATGTACGCTGATAGCAAGACCTAGTAAATGGAAACTGTTGTCTACCACGAAGAAAGCCAAGTCTGACTGGATTGACCATGTTCATCTCTGCCTGCTGCAACTGATAATCTGTCAGCCTGCACTAAGCATCTGCTCCTTTAGCTGTTTCATGAAAGTGAGCTCTTGGGCCTTTACAGAAACTTCCACTATGGCAAAGTACTCCAATTTCAGCAAACATCAGTGTGAACTGAAAGATGTGCCAAAAGTCCTCACTGTCAGATTCCATCTAATTCTATAGGTCAGGGGTAGGAATCAAGAACATACACTGCTTTAAAAAAAAAAAAAAGTTCTCAGGTGATGCTGTCATCACTGGCCCAAAAGCCAGACTTGGCTAACCACTCCTTTGGGAAATGACATTTCCACACACACAACATGTGAACTGGAAAAAAACAGAACGGTCAAGGTGGAGGTACCTGTATAAACAGGGAGGTGTGAACTCTGACCTAGTGCTACAGACTAGGGATCCAGATATCTAAGTGAAATAAATGACCACTGTGTGCAAAACACTGGTCAGATTCATTTTCAGGAAACAACAAAGCAAAGCAACTGCTGAACCCAGAGAAGCATTAGCTATATACTCAGATTCAACCTGCTGCCCTCACAATGATATTTCTGATTACTTGTCCAGAAAAGAAATCAAAGCATGCTTACAGCTGAAGCCCTTCAAAGCATATGACAGAGGAAAAATACTACTTAATGTGTAAACCAGGGTTGCTTAAAATGCTAAAGACCTAAAAGACATTCATTCTCTTACTGAAACTAGACCTCAGGCAAATGCAGAAACTACAGCAAATCCCTCGAGTCAGGGATGCACAGCCCAGATACTTACCTTTGGAAAATAGTATTTACCTGTTCTGGTTTTCTGCTGATAAGAATACTTAGCACCTTGCTGAAGAAACTGGCAAGTAGTGGGTTCAGGGGGGACTCATTTAGGAGGAAGCTATACAATTTCAATAGCAAGGACTCATCTTCCCCCAGTCTATCATTCATCTGGGAAACATCAGAAGTGAGCAACTCACACGATATATTTGGATACCTAGAAGAATAGAACATTGCGTTATCATCTAATGGTAAGTTCATCACATCAAGCACAGCACACATCAGGAAGGTCTCCTAAAATTCTATCAAAACATCAAAATTATCTACTAGGAATTAAAAGCACCTTCAAACCATTCCATTCAACCTCTTAAGTCAAAACGAATTTTCTAATTTGCCTTTAAACCATGTTTTAGTAAGTTATGTTTTTGTTGCATCACAACTATGGTGCATGCATAGGACTCAAGAACCAAGGATGTCACACTGTAACATCAGAAATAACTCACTGAAGGTACAGTGTCTTGGCAGCCATCACATCCCATGTGGACAGAGAAGTGGAAGCTCTGAGAGACAAGTTAGGGTCTGCCAGTTTCCAGGAAACTGTATTACACACAGCTGTGGTGATGACTGCAGGTACCTGAACAGGTCACTGGTCAGCTCAGCTCAGGTGGGTTACAAGAGTATGATAAAGTTCTGAAAAGTTATCAAATGTTCAGTCTCCATCCCATCTAAGGAAAACACCTATCATGGTATACTGAATAGACAAACAGGACACCAGCCTGAGGTACTGGGAGATGAGGGAAGAGCGTTATATAAACCTACACTTTCTACAAGAGCCTTCCAGGACCTTATGAAGCTAGGGACAGGCAAGAAACCAGTCCACTGTCATTCTTCACTATGATCTCACTTGGTAGGCCACAGGCCCACAGGAAGCAGCTGGCATTTGCTCTGCCTTTATTTCCTCATGGTTTTAGAAAAACCTGCAACCTCAATCATGTTTATCTCCAACAGTCAGACCATTCACTTTGAAAACCAAGCAGCAGACCTATGTTCTCCACGCTCTGAATGACCTTTTCCAATGGTCACAGGAGACTCATCAGACAACACTATATGTGATCATAGTTCCCTTCTCTGCTCTAACACATTAACACATTCTTCTATCAACCAGCCAGGAGCAACAGGCCAAGCTAGTCATAGGAATGGCACTCAAAGGCTGACCAAATCAAGGAGACAAACTAACACAGTTACTATATGAGAGCTGACAGAGGGAAAGACTGTGGGCTGGAGAGTGTGACACATGTGGAGGTATCCAAGGAAAGCAAGGAACCATTGCACCTGAAAGGATCTGGGATGAAATGGGATAAACAGCATGAGTCCCAAAGGAAGCAATGCAGGAGGACGACAGAAAAGCAAGCAAAGTTGCAGGTGTGAAGGCATGCAGACTGTAGTTCCTAACAATCTCTTCTAGGAGGTTCTGCTCCATTAGTCTCCCAAACACTGTAACACAGGCATTCATCAATGCCACAGCAGACTTCTCTCCTGTAACCACCACCTAGTAACAGGAACACACAGCAGCTGTATCTGCAGCTATGGGATTCATACTAGAATCACTTCCTACCTCATCCACTTTCCAAGGTGTATTGGCCCTCTCCCTTAGTTTGTAGACTTTGAAACATAATGAGGAAGGGTTGACATTGCAAAGGTGGCTAATGAGTGACAGTAACTTGCATTACTCTCTATTTTCTAGGATAATGGTTCTCAACCTTCCTAAAACTGCAACCTTTTAATACAGTTCCTCATGCTGTGGTGGTGATCCCCCAATCATAACATTATTTTTGTCACTACTTCATAACTGTAATTTTGCTACTATTACGAATCATAATGTAAATGTCTGTGTTTTCTAATGGTCTTAAACCCCGAAGAAAGCACAGTTTAACCTCCAAAGGGGTCAGGATTCACAGGATGAAAACCACTGTTCTAGGATAAACTGTAGAAACTTTGCTAATTCCTCCCACCTGCTGTAGTACAGGGCACTCCTTTGGCTGACATAGCTTCCTTCCTCTTACTGCACCATTCCTGAGAGTGTACACATAAACCACCACTTCTTCTATTTAGGAAAACAAATAAAACACTCCTTTAGCTACCATGTGCTCTCATTGCTAGAGTAACTTCAAGGAGATGTCTTGCTTTGTCTTCCAATCTTCTTCAGAGCCATTTCAGCTGGGCTCTCAGGACCTGAATCAACAGGGTTGATATTGCCACACTGTAATTCCCTTAGCAGCAGCCTCTGATCATGGTTCCTCTCTTGTCATTGAAGCCTGTCTTTAGCAGCTTTCTGGGTGGCAGCCTCTACCTGTTTTCTTCTTGTCCTGGCCACACCTCAATTCCTGTGTGGAACCCTAATTCAGTTAACAGCCTCCTCCATCAGTTTCTGAGCCTGCCTCCCATCAGCTCCATGGGCAACCTCTGTCAGCTTCATGCCATCATATGGCACCCATCCACCTACTGTGAGTCCCTGTCTCTACTCCACACCAACCAGGCATCTCAAACTTGACCTTTCCCTTGACATCTATCCTCAATGTTACAGCTATTCCATTCTAACCTATCTGGAGTAAAACATTCAATATCCCTTCCTTCCTAATACTTCCTTCTTCTGACCTCACACCAAGGAAGCTTCTTCAGTTCTAACTTTATTTTATATGTCTAGATGCTAAAACCCTGCTCCCCCAAAAGGATACTGACATCTTTTTCTGCAGATTGCTACCAGCTTCTTAACTGAACTTCCCTTTCTACTCTGGTACCCCAGTGCCTAGAGCCCCAAAGTGGGGCTGTACTAGCAGACAAGGACAACTGTCAGTCAATATCCATCATTCACTGGTCAAAACCTTGAGTGGCTTGTTTTGGAGGGTGCTCTGATTTCACCCCAGACCTTCTCTCTTCCTCCTCACCTCCATTCATGAGGCTGCCTTGTTCTTAGAATATAGCAAGCACTCATGCACATTAGGGCTTCCACACTTTTGGTCTGGCTGTTCCTTGTCAAGCACTTGCAAAGACAATGTCTTCAGTTCCTACATGGCTCCAAATGATGCTTCCTCCAGAATCCTTCCACCAACCAACCTCAGGTGTTCTGTCCTAGCCTGCTTTCTTCTCCAGAGGGCTTCTCCGACAAACTATGTTTTTACTTCTTACTCTGGATTGCACTGACCACAACAATCAATCTGAATCCTCAAAATGCTTCAGATTCTTTCCAAAAGGTTCTCCATGCTAATACAGGTGTTCAGGTCACCCAAGGTGTATTTCACACCAATGTTGGCTTGAGCTGGGCCAGAGGCATAGCAGACAGAGTTCTGCTCCACCCAACTCAACCCCTGATCCTCCAAATGGAACCATCTAGCACATCTAGGAGCCGTGTGAGAGAGGTCGCTTGCTCTTACAGCGTCGAAGGTGACACAGCAGCACAAAGAAGCAGCATCACTGCCAAGCTTTCAGATCCATGCAGCAAAGGCAGTATGGAGCCTTTCCTCTCAGTAAGTAAGCAATTCATAAAGGGTATGGCATTAGACAAGTAACTTCACCCAGAAAAATATGAGGGCCAACCTAAAAAAGGAAACTACTTTTCTACTCACAGCTTCCATAAAGAGAGGGCCATACCACTCCAAGATTGCTTGATTGAAGGCCCATTATCCTGGACATATTACCACATCATTTCCACCTCTAATCTGGATAAGACCTATCTAACTTACATGCCAGCTTACTGTGGCAGAATTTCAAAGCAGCAAGGTGTTTAGGGGAATAAAAACAAACTAGTATTTTTATGCTATACATATTTTCCTTTATAAGATACTGGTCTCCACTGAATGCTGTGGTCTCTACTGGTGGCTGGGTGTCAATCTTAAAGGCTGGCAGAGAACAGAGCCTCCTTGAGAACCTAAATCACCAATAACTTTAAAGGTATGAAGCATTTTTTTTGCTGACAGCATAATATCTGAAGAAAGTTATCCTGAGCCAGGAAGGCCAGTGTCTAAAATCCTGTTCCTTCCATATGATGTCTTTAATGAATCACAAGAGATGTTTATTTCTGAAGGGATTCTTATTTCAGTGTGGGAGATGCTGGCTACTTCATTAATGTTGGATATGAAGAAATAACTGCAAGTCCAATATTGGTGTTCCCAGAAGTGTAAAAAGAAGTGTTACAAGTGGCAGCATTAAAGGATTCTCATTTACTGTGTCATGCTGTTTGTAAACAGATTCAATTAATCAGCCACGAGTAGATAAATCCACTCTATTTATTATGACATTTCCTGCTTGAATATAGCTTCACTGCTGTTTGCCAAAACCCACACCTAATGCTCAAGTAATGGAAGGCTGGCCTTACTATATGAGCAATACTATTTTTTTTTAAAAAAAAATATTTTTATTTATTTATTATGTATATAATATTCTGTCTGTGTGTCTGCCTGCAGGCCAGAAGAGGGCATCAGATCTCATTTCAGATGGTTGTGAGTCACCATGTGGTTGCTGGGAATTGAACTCAGAACCTTTGGAAGAGCAGGCAATGCTCTTAACTGCTGAGCCATCTCTCCAGCCCCGAGCAATACTCTTCAAACTCAAGCCCTGACTAGGCCTCTAGGCAATCCTGGCTTGTTATCTAGAAAAGTGAAGAAGATACTTACTTGAATGTCTTACTAGTATAAGAAGTTTGCTTGTCACTTAAAAAGCATGGTGTACTTCTGGCTGAGATTAACATTGAAATGCCTGTGATTCACTGAAACTGGCTCCAGAATGGACTGTGTATCCCATTAAGACTGGAGGTCTTGACCATCTTAACCTCTCAATGGCTATAGTGGCTCTAGGAAATTCGTAGACAATAAGAATAATCATTTTCTACTCCAGCCTAAGGCAAAGATGCCATTTTCTTACTTGTATCTGATCTTCTCATCCATGTCTTGAGGTGGCTCTTCTATAATGAATGAGACTAAGTCTTCGAGACATTCTGCTTTTAACAGAAACTCTATGAGCTTGCGGTTCTGTGCTTTACACTCCTGTAAGACGTCCTCCTCATCCATTAGCTCCTTCAATGTTACATCTTCTCTCTCTAGAAGTGTGTCTATATGGGATGATGAGTGAAGATCAAATTTCCAAAACATGCTGGTCTAAACAAAACAGAGAGTATTTAATAAAATTTCAGCTTTACTTACTGATTTTTCAGAAACCGAATTTCAGTTTAGTTTGGTCTACAATGTCAATTTGGCATTAACACAAAATTAAAGCAGTTTCATACTGAACCTACAAAATGATTTCCTTTTTTTTGTTTTTTTTTTTTCTGTTTGTCGAGACAGGGTATCTTTGTGTATCCTTCCTTGGCTGTCCTGGAACTCCTCCGTAGACCAGCCTGTCCTCAAATTCACAGAGATCCGCCTCCCTCTGCCTCCCAACTGCTAGGATTAAAGGCATACACCGGCACTGACCAGCACAAAATGATTTCTTAATGAGTAACACTGATAGAATCTTTTTAGCCCCTTTTTAAAAACATTTTTTTAAAGAATTTATTCATTAGCTTTCTTTTTTAGACTTTCTACAAATATTTTATTTAATTTACTCATTTTTATTTTATATGTGCAAGACCTGCAATGGAGTGGCCATGGAAGCCAGAAGAGGGTGTTAGATGCTTTAAAACTGGAGTTATTTGTGAGCCACCAATAGGTGCTGGGACTCAAAATTAGGTGTCAAGTGTTCTTAACCTGTGAGTTCTGTCTCCATCCCAGAAAAAAATAAATAATTTATTTACTTAAATTTTATGCGCAACAGTGTTTTGTTGTTTGTTTTGGTTTGGGTTTTTTCTTTTTCTTTTTCTTTTTCTTTTTTTTAAATTTATTTATTTATTATGTACACATTGTTCAGCCTCCATGTATGCCTGCAGGCCAGAAGAGGGCACCAGATCTCATTACAGATGAATGTGAGCCACCATGTGGGTGCTGGGAATTGAACTCAAGACCTCTAGAAGAGCAGTCAGTGCTCTTAACCTCTGAGCCATCTCTCCAGCCCCTGGTTTGGGTTTTTTCGAGACAGGGCTTTACTATAGCTTTGGAGCCTGTCCTGGAACTAGCTCTTGTAGACCAGATTGGCCTTGAACTCACAGAGATCCACCTGCCTCTGCCTTGAGTGCTGGGATTAAAGGCCAGCGTCACCACAGCCCGGTTACAATAGTGTTTCTGTCTACATGTATGAGGGTGTTGGATCCCCTTGAGCAGGAGTAACAGACAGTTGTGAGATGCCATGTGGGTGCTGGGAATTGAACCTGAGTCCTCTGGAAGAGCAGCCAGTGCTCTTAACTGCTCAGCCATCTCTCCGGCCCCATCTAGAAAATATTTTTAGCTGGGTAAAGCGTTGAAATGCTGAATAAAAAAAGCTGGATTTTTAAAATTTTTTTAATGCATTTATTTTTTGTTCTTCAAGAGAGGGTTTCCCTGTCTAACAGCCCTGGCTGTCCTCGAACTCACTCTGTAGACGAGGCTGGCCTTGAACTCACAAAGATTCGCCAGCCTCTGCCTCCCAACTGCAGGGATTAAAGGCATGTGCCACCATCACCTGGCTTAAAATGATTTTTATCCTGCAAAAGCAACTAATCCAAGCTCAGCTGGCACATACCCATAATTCTAGTGAGGCAGGAGGATAACAAGTTCTAGGCTAGTCTGGGTCACACAACAAGAAGCTGTCACCCCCCTGCCCCCCCCAAAAAAATTAACAGGAAAAGAAGTAGTTCATTCATACTTTAAGAATTCAATGTTTGGGTATGGTAGCCTGCACTTTTGATTCCATCACTCAGGAGGTGGAGGCTCTATGTGTTTAAGACTAACATGGTCTACACAGCTATTACAAGGATTACATAGAGAGGCCCTGTCTAAAACAAAACAAGCCTCGTCTACAGAGCAAGTTCTAGAACAGTCAGGTCTACACAGAAAAAACGTGTCTCGAAAAAACAAATAAACAAAAACAATGCTAAGGGAGGGCAAGGTGGCCCAGCAGGTAAAGGTGCTTGCTGACAAGCCTAAAGACCTGAGTCTGATCCCCAAGACCCACAAGGTGAAAAGACAACTTTTCTACGTTGTCTTCTGATCTCCATAAGCATGCTGCCCATTAATTTTAAAACGTTTTTTAAGTCAAAAAAAAATCATGCTCAAAATTTTAGCGCTTGGTAAGTTGAGAATTAGTGAATGCTTGTGTCCAGTCTGGACTAGCACAGCAAAACTGTCTCAAAAATCAACAACAAAAACCTGAAAATGGCAGAAAGCAACTCTTTTGAGGAATGAAGAATATATTCTTCACAGAACTGCCATCTTCAGCAACAAATAACAATTAACGAGGAGTACTCAGAATAAAGTAGTTGATGAGTTTATTAATAGCTAAAAGCCTGAGGTCATCAACTGCAAGAGCTAAACTTTAGAACTTAATTATTAAATTAATTATTAAAGAATTTGAAAAACTTACTATCCTAAGTCATTACGAGAAACAACTGACAGTCAACCTCCCACAACATTTCATGTATAGTCTTTCCTCAACTCGGTCTCCATGCCCACCACCATGAAATGATTGTTCTTCAAGTCACAGAACAAACTACAGTCACTCAGCACAAGCTTGGGTAGCAGCAGAGCCTCAAAGGTCAGAGACTTCTTTGAGAGTGGCGCGGCACAAAGTCGCATGTTCCCAAAACAAAAGCTCTCCATAGCTACAGCTACAGCTTCGACACCCACCAGTCAACTGCATCCACTTAAAACTACCACCAGAAAAGCTCACTAATGCCTACATGTTCTTACAAGCAAAAAAAAAAAAAAAGGGAAAGAAAGGTCCTATTCATGGAAGGCGGATCTCTTTTTTTAACTATGTATTTTGCTAAATTCATTCATACCTGATACTCTCCTGAACATTTACCTCAAAATCATTTCTTTAAAAGTAGAAAAAAAATAGTCAGTCATTGTGATACACACCTTTAATCCAAGGACTCGGGAGACGGAGGCAGGCAGATCTCTGAGTTTGAGGTCAGCCTGGTCTACAGAAGGTGAGTTCAAAGGTAGCCAGAGAAACCTTATCTAGAAAAAACAAAATCAAATAATGAAATAAAAATACAAATAGAGAAATTATAGGGGCAAACTTTATTCACACTCTTAGTCACAGTGACTGACCCCAAGAATGAGAAGCTAAAAAGCTGTGCACAGTAGGTTGTTCAGGAGTTTCCATTTCACATAACAGATAGTCAGAACTGAGCCTGACTGCCCAGCATGCAACCTCATTAAGAAAGTTCAAGAATTCTTAGGGAACAAGTTTCAGAAAGCAATACTGTCAAGTATCAAGTATTACCAAAGTCATCCCTTCAGTTTATAATGCCTTACCATGCTCTCAAGGACACATGACTATGTGTTCAAAATCTTGAGAGCAAGAAGAGTGAGAGCCAAGGAAGGACAAACAGTAGTTGTTCAGTTCACATGACCCAGATTCACACACCTCACTTGAGAGGGATACCTGGGGGACAGGACGGGACACAACAACACAACACAAAGACACAGACCAACAATACAGTTTCACTGAGAAGAAACAAGGTCCAGTGTAGACCCACCTTTTCCTATATATACAACATGAATGAAAAAACAACCTAGAGAAATACAATCCCTAAGACAAACTGCAACAGACACACAGCAAGTAATCTTCCTCATCTATGATGGGAGGAAGGAAAGGATCTATAGAAGACCCCTGGTAGATAGCAGAAGGTATTTAAGCAACTGTCTAATTTAAATACATTGCTGAATTAGCTCTGATTAGGAAGTCAAGGCAAAGATGGCAACAAGCAACAAAAGATATACAGAAATAGAGGAAGGTAAAAGCCTAGAGGCAAAAAGTAGACAGAATAATTTAAGTTAAGAAAAGCTGGGTAGGGCTGTAGAGATGGCTCAGAGGTTAAGAGCACTGACTGCTCTTCCAGAGGTCATGAGTTCAATTCCCAGCAACCACATGGTGGCTCACAGCCATCTATAAAAAGATCTGGCGCCCTCTTCTGGCATGCAAGCATACATGGAAGGAATGTTGTATACATAATAAATAAATAAATCTTTTTTTAAAAAAAGAAAAGCTGGGTAGAAATAAGTCAAACTATGGATAGCTGTTCATAAGTAAGAAGAAGATTCTGTGTACTTATTTGGGAGCTGGGTGGCAGGCCCCCAAAGAATAAAGGAGTTAAAAAAAAATTACAGTTCAGGCTTACTAATCCCCTAGCCCAAATCTGTGTTCTGAAGTACTTATCTAAAATTTAAGCTATTTTAAATATGAAATTTAACACTGAGAAAACATTTTAGCATCTATTATAAAACGATTGATTTCTTCACCACACTGGTTAGTACATAACGTGGAAATAAGTACTTCTACAGTGAATTTTCTTTATATTGCAAATTTATTTATTTTATTACTTATATTGCAAAATTATTTATATTTCAGCCAAGCATGGTAGCCTGAGACTATAATCTCAGCACTTAGGAAGCTGAGGTTAAAAGACTCTAAGCTTGAGACTAGCCTGGACTACATAAAAGGATCTTGTCCTAAAAACTAGTAAGCTAAGATTTGCCCCCCCACAAAAAAAAAACAAAACAAAACCACCACCACACACACAAAAAAACACACAGACACACAAAACAACAACAACAAAAAGCACATACACATACAAAACTGGAGTCAGACTGACAATAATAAAACAAAAAAATACTAGTGGTGGGAGAGATAAAAGGGTTGAGAGTCTCATATAGCCCAAAGTGCCTCAAACTCACTATGTTGCTAAAGCTGGACTTCAACTGATCCTTATACTTCTGCCTTAAAAATTCTACGGTTACACATTATGCACCATCATGTCTAGACCTAATTAAGTGTTTGGAGTAGACATAAACATATTTAAAGTACACACTTCAGCTGATTGGCACTTAGCTTCTAGATAAGCAGGAATTCAATCTCACCTAGGAAGCTGGCCAACAAGCTGGCCAACAGGTTGTAGGCTTCTTTTACAAATTGGACCAAAAAGTTTTGAAAATGTTTTTTCCCATGAAAGGACTAGATATTTTAAGCAAGCAGGTCGCCAGGGAGTCACCTGATTGCACCGAAGATGATTTCTGCTGGTCTTCATCATCCTAGTGAAAACTGCCATCTACATATATATAAAAGAAGAGCCAAAAAACTCATCATCTCGTAAATAAACTTACTCATCTCAGATAAAGGCTTTAATTACAGATCCATTAAGACTGTTACACTAGTTTCACACTACCAAGTTTGCTCTGGAAGGCAATCTCTGACATTTCAAAGTGTGTCAGCACTGACATGACTGTGATATGGGTGCTCCTCTGTTCTAGGCAGACGTGAGGAGCCATCTGCAAGGGGTGTTATGAGAACACCAGTCTCTTTGTAGACCCTACCAAGGTTCTGCTCACAGAACACCAGCACATCCAAAGAACTTAGGGATGACTGACTGAAAAATCACTTGTTTCCATCAAGTAACATTACCCTTTGTGCTGGCTAGTTTTGTGTCAACTTTATATACAAACTAGAGTTATGTGAAAGGAGGGAATCTCCACTCAGAAAATGCCCCCATAAGATCTGGCTGTAAAGGCATTTTCTTAATTAGTGGTTGATGGGGGAGGGGCCAACCAATTGTGGGTGGTGGCATCCCTGAGCTGGTGGTCCTAGATTTAATAAGCAGGCCATTAAGCAGCACCCCTCTATATCTCTGCATCAGTTCCTGCCTCCAGGTTCCTATTCTGATTTCCTTTGATAATGAACAGCAATATGAAGTGTAAGCCAAATAAACTATTTCCTCCTTGCTTTTGGGTCATCGTGTTCCATAACAGCAGTAGTAGCCCTAACTAAAACACCCTTGGAACCTCTTCAGTGTCAGTGAGTATCCACAGAGACCTGGATTCTATTGCCAGCTGCAGGGCTGCTGGAATTTGCGGTCCTAAGACCTCATCTCAGCACTTTACCTTCAGTAGTTCATTACATTAAATGATTGTGGAGGTTGAGCAGCTGGCACTTACTACAAACAGAAGCTACTTACTATTCAGTCAACATGCCAAAATGTCACCTGGGAGTTTAGAGCAGTGCTTCCTAGGCTTTCGTGGGCAAAGAATCACCTAGGAGTCTGTTTTCTGATTCAGGAAAGAACAGTTCCAGTTTGAGACTCTGCACTATCTACCTGATGGCCATTAGTGTAAGCTAGTGCTGATCAATTGTTATTCAAAGTAACAACTAAGGACCAGTTTAACTTATATTTTCAAAAACTGTAGTAAACATGCTTGAATACAAAAACATGAAAAGCACACTAACATAAACATGCTGGGAATATATGTTGCTCTTATTGGTTGATAGCAAAATGCCAGCAGACTGCTAAAAGCCATGGCCATGTAACAATACACAGATTAATAGAAATGGGTTAATTTAAATGTAAGAGCTAGTTAGTAGCTACTAGTAGTAGTAGTAGTAAGTAGTAGTTAGTAGTATAGGCCAAGCATTCTGCAATTAACATTAAGCCTCTGAGTGATTATTTAGAAATGGCTGCAAGACAGGACGAGACAGAAAAGGCTCTGTTTACAGGACTGTGCTCTTAGTTCCAACAGGACACAGGAGCAACATATCATATTATTTCTCAAACAATGACACCAAATGCTAAAAGACATAATAGCAGAAGCTACTAGTTTCTCTGAAAAGAGAAACTGCTGATGGTTGCCCTAGAATTAACTATGCATGCAGGAATAACAAGAACTATAACAACATCAAATTCAGAACCACATCATCATCCAAAGAGGTCTGCTTCAACTTAGCATTCTTCTATGCAAGGAGTGGGCTCTGCAAAGCTCCTAGTCCATACCCTGCCCTGTGTCAGCTATACCCATGACTGGTTAGATTAGAGGTAAAAAAATCCTCAAAGACTTCAAAAACAACTCAAGATGATAAGAGATTTCTGACCGCCAACAGTGGAGCATTAAAGGAAGCCCTGAGCACAAGGCTCTGTGAGACTACACACTGCTATGGGCAGGAGAAAATGGGTGGGAGAACCAAACTAGGAGAATACTGAGAAGTGTCGAGATGCAGAGAAGTTACCAGACAGCCAGAGTAAGCAAGACATGTCCTGTCTTGTCTAAATGCCACGAGATTTGGGACAGCATACAGACTAACAGAAATACGTTAAGTCATAAATTAGTGTTGTGGGAGTAATTCCCGCTGCCTCAACCAATAGTCGCTGAAATACGAGCCCATAGTGCAGCGGGGAGCGACTTCCGTTCCGTCAGCCAATAGCTGCTGAAATATCAGCCCATTGGGGCGTGGTATATTTCTCTTATAAAAGAGAAGCAGTTCCGAATCAGGCGCTCTCGGTTCCGGCTCTTGGTTTCGGTGCTTGCTCCTGGCTCCTGCTCCTGGCTCCTGCGACTAGGCTCCCTTCCTGACGGTGTATGGTGTATGTAAGTTTTACCCCCCAAAATAAATAACCCCTTAAAACATAACTGATGTGGGATTGATTCGCCGATAATTGACGCCCAACGTTTGGTTTAAGAACTGCCCCACTCTCCCACCCCCAGCTCAGGCTCCCAGGATACACAGGTCCGGACAAAAAAAAAAAAAAAAAAAAAAAAAAAAGAGGGATAATTGGATTATGGGATAATAGCTTTGTACTTATGAGTTATTGTTTTTAGACAAATATATTGGTATTGATTCTTATATATTGATACAAACTTAAATTATGTTGACTATTTTATACATGCATGCTTCTACCTCTGTTTAAAACATTCTTATGTATTGACATATATATATTGTATTGATATATGTATATTTTACCATATTGCATTGTACACTTCTACCTCTGATTAAGATACTTATATATTGTTTATGTATTGATATATATTTACCATATTGCAATGTATACTTGCACATTGTTTATATTTGGAGGTCATATTGTCCCCATTTATTGCACAGTTGTTTACTATTTCAGTCTTTAAGTTAGATAGATATTGAGAATAATATAGATCAATAGTCATCTAAGTTTGTCATTTATAATTAGACTAATCAGGTTCTTTAGATACATAGACATTATATTCAATATAGATAGATAATCTTCAACCTCTTCAAAGAGCTGTAGAAAATGGCCTTTAATCTAACTCAGAGTTCTGTGGTAGGGAGACACAATCGCTCCTGGCAACACTGATCTATTCCCGAGAGAATGTTGAGCACCAAAAATACTTCACCTGGAGCCTTTCTTCTTGGCAGAACCGGCCTTTGGGTAAAGAAATGCCCATACCTCAACTACTGACAGAGTTACAGAGTATCCGTAAATGAATAAAACAGGACTGTCATATCCTGCCAAGACAGGGTAAGATAGTTTTAAAAAGTTCCTTGCCTTTAAAAATGGTATGTCAGTTGCGTTAGGCCTTAGCCAAAGTTGGTTGCTTCAACGCTGCAAACATGATTTTGGGTGTTTGCCCAGATAGCCAGTTGTCTATATGATTTGTTACATGTTCTGAAAGTTTGATTGCACTTCCTAATTACTTAGGTAACATTATTTCCCTTCTCAGATCTTTGATGGGATTGAAGATTATATAAACGTAGTTACTTTCCTTTCATGAAATGGCCAAGTTATTTCTTATACAAGACTTAAGCTAGTTAGAATAGGATATTTGTATTTATTATTTATAGTTGTGTAGGTTTGTACTTACTATATATAATTTCGTAGTAGGCTTAGAACTCTCTTACTTAAACAAAAGGGGGAGGTGTTGTGGGAGTAACTCCCGTTGCCTCAACCAATAGTCGCTGAAATACGAGCCCACAGTGCAGTGGGGAGCGACTTCCGCTCCGTCAGCCAATAGCTGCTGAAATACCAGCCCACTGGGGCGTGGTATATTTCTCTTTTAAAAAGAGAAGCAGTTCCGAATCAGGCGCTCTCGGTTCCGGCTCTTGGTTCCGATGCTTGCTCCTGGCTCCTGCTCCCGGCTCCTGCGACTAGGCTCCCTTCCTGACGGTTTATGGTGTATGTAAATTTTACCCCCCAAAATAAATAACCCCTTAAAACATAACTGATGTGGGATTGATTTGCCGATAAATTAGTGACTTAAATGCTAGTTATTAATAAGCCTGAGCTACTGGCCAAGCATTAAAACAATTAAAACAATTAACTTTTTGTGTGGTTATTTGGGAATACTGCCATGTCAAGAAAACTCTACTTACAACAAAGTAACATGCCAGTCCATGTTTTATAGACACAAATTTGTCTATATATAATTTTAGAAGAAGCTCCACACAATTTCAAGTCCAAAGGGAACACCAGAGCAAATCCACTGGGCTTGCAGTAAACATTGCCAGGACAACTCCCATTTCAGTGGTTGTAATTACCTAAGCATGTGGAGCACAGCACACCAACAGTACAGAAATAGGAGCAGCTTCTTCTGTCCAAGTAACAAATGGGAAAAGCCTCACCAAACAAAATGTGTCTGAAACTTTTTAATATTATTTCAAGAGTGTTATGAAGGGAATATTTTAAAACACCAATTAAATGCATTCAAAAGCATGGAAGCACACAATGCCCCAATTTCAAACCCATTCCTATATATCCCAAGTCTCCTTTCAATCCTCCCAGGAGGCTCCTAGATACCAAGTGACCTACCTAATACAAACACCATGTGAGCCACATCTAAGTGTAAAGTTTTTAGTAGCCACATCAGAAAAATAAGGTTTGCTTGCTACACAAGCATGAAGACCTGAATTGGATCCAAGGGGCCAATGGTATGTGCTTATAATCCCAGTACTGAGGGGCTAGAAAAGGCGACCCCAAGGAGCTTGCCAGTCCGCCAACCTAGGCTAATCAGCAAGCATCAAAGCAGCAAGAAACCCTGTCCCCAAACAAGGTGATTCCTGGGGAATGACACCTGAGATTGTCCTCACACAACCACACATATGCACACACAAAAGTAAAGCAGAAAGCCTATGGAAATTCAACATGTACTTTACACCTATAGCACATAAAATCTGGGCTTCTCAATTTGAAATTCTCAAGATCCACATGTTACCTACTCTACTGTGCTGTGCAATGAGACTCTGCCTCATTTAAGATTGTTGCAGTTGCCAGGAGGTGGAGGTGCAATACCTCTGATCCCAACACTCGGGAGGCAGAGGCAAATGGATCTCTGTGAGTTTTAAGGCCAGCCGGGCCTACAGAGTGAGATCCAGGACAGTTGGAACTACACAACACAGTGAAACCCTGTCTTGAAAAACCAAAAAGCAAGCAAACGAAAAAGGCTGTTGCAGTGACAGACCAAAATTCCTCTTGTAGTACTGAAATAGTCCCTCCAATCTTTCCACAGCCAAAGTTAGTCAATTTTTTCCATATAAAGTCAATGGAGGCAAGGCACAATAAGGCACACCTGTAATCCTGGCATTTAGAAGGTAGAGGCAGGAGGACCAGCAATCTTACCTACATGACATTAGAGTCAATACAATGGTGGTTTGTAGTACCAGGCCTCTTGTTCGTCCCGGCTGCCCAGAACCGAAATAATCACACAGAAACTGTATTAATTAAATTACTGCTTGGCCCATTAGCTCTAGCTTCTTATTGGCTAACTCTTACATCTTAATTAATTTAACCTATCTCCATTAATCTATGTATCGCCATGTGGCAATGGCTTACTGGGTAAATTTCCCAGTGTCTGTCTTTGGTGGCAGCTCCATGGCTTCCCCTCTGACTCTGCCTTTCTCCCAGCATTCAGTTTAGCTTTCTCTGCTTACCTAAGTTCTGCCCTATCAACAGGCCAAGGCAGTTTCTTTATTCAACAATGGTATTCACAGCATACAGAGGGGAATCCCACATCAGTGATTTTTTTGTTGTTTGTTCATGAGACAAGAATCTGGAGACATAGGCCAGGCTAACTTCAAACTCCATATTGTCCTACTTTCACCTCCTGAGAGCCCAATTACAGGAAGTAGCAGAAGGCATTTCCTTAGAGAAAGCAGAAATCATAGCTTGTTGCTATTATTGGCTCCAACATTTCTTCAGAGGTGTCAAAAACAATCAGCTTTGTCACATCCAGGTATCCCAGAACATTGTTGATATCCTTCCCTTTTTTTTTTTTTGAAAAAGGAGATAAAGGAATTAAATCCATGAAACTTCTTAAATGTTAATTTGTACTGTATCAATAATACAGGAATAATCCAAATGGTGCCAACTGATTGAAAATTATAAGACACAGAGAAAGTCTTAACAAACAAAGGAAGCAAAACCTCCAAATTTGTTCCACAGCAAGGATACCTGGACATGGAACTCCATTATATAAGTACGCCTCAAAGGAATGGGACCAGGCATGGTGATATAGGCCTATAACCCCACTCAGGAGGTCAAGGTTCAAATTCAAGGACAGCCTGAAATACGGAGTGAGACCCTGTCTCAGGAAAAAGGGAGGCTAGAGGATAAGTGTCTAGGAGAGAAAAGAGGCACTTCAGATCTAACTGCAAAGATAGAGACAGGAGACCCACAAGACTTCAGCAACCTTACAGCAGGAAAGCAGGTCAAGCAGGCCAGAAGGACCAAAAGGCAGAAAAAGAAAAGACAATGCCAGGCCAGACCTTGAAGGGTTCAGTATGAATCCATAACATGCTCAGGTTTGCTGTAAAACCAGAGAGATCAATGAGTTTTAACCAAGAAAAACTGACATCTCATCATCGACAGCAGGGACCACACAAAGTACTTTTCTGGCTTTCAGCAACACTAGTGAGTGGGAGTGGACACACTGAAGCTGAGTAATACTTCTCTGTAGCAATACAGAGAGGGAGGAGAACTGAGTTTGAACCAAAAGGGATCATTCCAGAGAAGATTCTGCAATGGCTCAACTCTGAAAAGCAAAACTTAAAAGTTTCTCCTTATTACCATGCCTCCTTCATTGCTAACAAATTTCTACCTCGTCAAAACCTACCTAGTTTCCCCTTTTCATTCCTGATTGCACTTTGGTATCAATGACAGACTTAATGCTTACCTGTGGAATTCTTAGCCACCTGAGAAACACAATGCTCAAAGAGCAGATGCTTCCACATAACATGGTCCAAATGTGCTGCTGCAATGCTGAGAACAATGCAGCAGAAAGTCTCATCATCCAGGTCACTTTTATGCTAAAAATGTCAAAGCCCAGAAGCTGGAGAGATGACTTAGCGGTTAAGAGCACTGGCTGCTCTTCCAGAGAACTTGGGGTCAATTTCCAGCACCCACATGGGGGCTCACAACTGTCTGTAATTCTAGTTCCAACGGTTTTGATGCCCTCTTCTGGTCTATGCAGTTACCAGGTATACATGAGGTGTACAAACATATATGCAGGTAAAATCAACAAACATATATAATAATAATATAGTCTGAGGAGTAGGTGGCTAAAGAAATGGTTCAGCAGTTAAGAGCACTCAAGGAATAGGAGGCTCTTGGCTTTGTTTTAAAGTGAGGCTTGAATGGCAAGGAAAAGGGTAAGTAAGACAATGACAAATTAGGAGCAAGGTTCTC
Organism: Myodes glareolus; assembly: GCF_982192425.1. Lineage (NCBI taxonomy): Eukaryota > Metazoa > Chordata > Mammalia > Rodentia > Cricetidae > Myodes > Myodes glareolus. The sequence goes on along the minus strand of NC_142032.1, from coordinate 58,492,904 downwards.
CCAGAAGCTTTTGAGAGAAAAAAGGAACAAAGACCTAGGAAAATGGTATGGTCTATTCTGGAGGGAAGGAAAGCTGCAAACACCAGAAGAGGGGTGAACAGAAGCAGGAGAGGAAGAAATATCCACCCAAATATCCAAGGCTCTCCAAACCTCTAATCCACCAAGCAGGACTCCTGGCATCAACAGATGATAAGCCACGCAGGAGAAAGGAAGCACCATGCATCCAGACAACAAGAGGCACGGTGGTAACTAGTAGGGCTATTCTTTCAAACAACAAATGAGTGTGCAGTGGCTTAGTGGGGTAAAAGCACTTGCTATCTATCAAGCCTGACAACCTAAATTTGATTCCTGGAACTCAAACAATAGGCAGAGAGAACTGACTGCAGCTACATACCCGTTGTGCATATCTGCAAGGGCAGCTTCCATTCTGAAAGAAGGCTGTACTACATGATAATCACAGTGCCTATCAAAACTGTTTTGATGTAAATGGTACAAGTTATAGATATACATTGATGACATGGAACCCCAGAAAGTAAAAACAGGAAGGTTCTGCAGCTTCTCACAGGCTTAATGGCATTGGTCCCATATAATCCTTCTCTCCTATGGCAACTTTAGTGAAACATAAAGGCATAAAGAATAAGAAATGACAGGAAACGAACGAAAAGACAGAAAACAAACATTTGGGAAGTCTAGTATTCAAATAAAACAGGTTTTAGTATAACATGCTCATAGAGTTTTCCCTTCTTCTCTTATTGGGGGTGGGGTGGGAAATGAACCTAGGGTCTTTGGCATGCTAGATAAGCACTCTAACACTGGACTATATTCCAAGACTATTCCAAGCCCTAATTCTTAAAACTCCATCTTCATGTATGTGCATCATGTCCCTGAAGTCCCTGTGGAGGACAGAAAAGAACTCAAAGTGTGCTTCACAAAACAAGGCAAACACACAAGAAACCAGAAGCCAAGATGCCACACAAAAGAGAGGAAGGCACAGTATCCAGAGGAGGGCAAAAGGCAAGGGGTTCTAGACTGGATGTATCACAATGAGAAGGGCAGACAGGCTGCTAGATGTATCTGACTATGCTGAAAAATTCTGCAAATAGGTCATAGCTTTTAGGAATCATTAGCCTAAGTATACCCACATTTAATACTGATCTCAATTAAAAGGTGTGTTTTAACTGTTGGAAGATAAAGGGAGGAGGAGGAATGCATGCAACAGAGCCAACCTCCTTGTTATAACCAAAGTGGAATGGACTTAAAATACACAAGACAATGAAGATACCAGAAGTGAACAGAGTTAGTTAAGCAAGCAGGTCCAAGTCCATGGGGAATGAGAAAGGTGAAAAGACTGCTACTGTTTTTGTCACAAATCCGATGCTTTTTGAGGTTTTAGCCTAACAGTCTTCGTGAAACAGCCATAGGTAGGATATTTTTCAAATCACCTAAAACAACCTGCTGTGCATGCTACAATTCAACATCTACAGCTTAAAAACAAAACAACAAAAAACAGACAAAATGATGCATGAGATACAAAAAAGGTTTAGTAGTGCAAATTTATTGAATTTCTAAAAATGTGAGTTAATTCAAACTATGGCCATTCTCCTACCACTCGTCAGCAGGCACTGGACATGTTTAAGCTGTCACAGGTGTTTTCACAGTGAGGTACATGTTCTTGTTGTAACATATGTCATTAGTTCATGACTTGTTCTACCACAGAGTAATGGCTATGGAGATTATGATTACACAGCAAGTGATCCGGGGACCTCATACTCCAAAGTCATTCCCTAGCTACGTTCATCACAGGGAGAAGTAAGCTGTTCTAGATGCCTTCTGTGTGATATTATAAGTTACATGAGAAGTGTGTCTGCCAAATAAAAACACGATAGATTAATTTTCTAAGCTCAAATCACAGTGAAGTAATATTTTTAGATTCCGGCACAAGAGCAAAGGAAGTTTCCAATTTTGAAAAGTCATCTGACTGTTACGGTAAGGAGCTCTCTCTCACTTCAGTCTTCAGTTGGGAATTTACAATGTAATGACAACTGACAGCATCAAAAGATCTATTAGAACTCAACACACACCATCCAAATACTGTCTGAACACACTCAACTGAAGTCAGCTGCAACAACACTTGTCTACATAAAAGGAAACTCTGAGGCCATGAGATGCTGAGGGCACTTACCACCAACCTGACAGTCAGAGTTCTATCCCCAGGTACACACACAATTTCAAAGATGAAATATGTAATGTCACTGATCAACATTAACAAGAGAGAGATTGATTTGAGATAGCTGAGAGGGCAGTTCTGACTTTGAGAACTATTAGGTGAAGTATTACACCCTAGGAAAAAAAAATCAGTTCCCTCCATAGACAAATCTGAATCAGAGAAAACAAAACATAACTGTGGTGTGGGAGAATTATCTGTATTCTGTCAATCATGTATTTTAATAAAACGCTGACTGGCCAGGCAGAAAGCATAGGCAGGTCAACCAGACAGGAAGTAGAGGCGGGGCGATGTGAATAGGAGTATTCCAGGAAGGAGGGAGTCCCTCCACCATTCCTGCCCAGACCACCGAAGACACACCATGTGAGCTGATAGCTGGAAAAGGTACCAAGCCGTATGGCTAACATAGATCAGAATAATGGGTTAAGATAAGTCATAAGAACTAATAAGTAGCCTGACCTAATGGGCCAATCAGCTTTATAACTTATAGAGATCTCTGTGTGATTGATTTTCTCTGGGACTTGCCGGCTGTGGGTTACTGGGCGGGACAGATACCCCAACAAGCCGGCCGTCATCACTACACAACTGTTACATTTTTAATCTCATCAATGGAAGTCTAAACATTTACCCCTTTTGTCATAAGGATCTGCCTAACATTCTTTTTGGCATTCTGGCTTTGTCTGCAAAACCACAACTATTTTCTAACTGGTCTGTTATAACATAAGTTTACGTAGTTGCATTCTAAGAATTCTCTTTAGCCACTTGCCAATGACTCCACGACCATTAGAAACAGCTAACTTTTCTTATGTTTCCTCATCCCAATATAGGACAGCATGTTGGTGAGCAGAAATGATAAAGAAAAAAAGACTAGCTGGGCAGTAGGGGCACAAACCTTTAATTCCAGCACTCAGGAGGCGTGGCAGGCGAATCTCTGTGAGTTCAAGGCCAGCCTGGTCTACAGAGCAAGTTCCAGGACTAGCTCCATTGCTACTGAGAAATACTGTCTCAAAAAACCAAAAAAAAAAAAAAAAAAAAAAAGAAAAAAAGACTAACCAAAGGAAATAAATCATTCTATACACTGCCAAAGCTAAGGACTCTCTGTTAACAAAGAAAAAGAAAAACAGAAGACAATGAAAAACTATCAGAAATAATCTCTCCAGAAATACTTCAACCTACCAAAAACTACTAGTGAATTTTGTTAGTCAAAAAGTACTAACTAGAGGATGGAGAGATGGCTCAGTGGTTAAGAGCACTGTCTGCTCTTTTAGAGAACCGAGGCTCAGTTCCCAGAACACAGCACTTCACAAGCATCTACAACTACAGTTCCAGCGGATCCAATGCCCTCTTCTGTCCTTTTAAGGCACCATACATACATTATTGTTCACATACATACATGCCTATAAAACATGCATATTTTAGAATATTTTTTAAAAAGTACAAACCATATAAAACAGCATTCACAACTCTTTGCTCAGAAAATACTTAAAACTCAACTTAAAAAACCAACAAATATTACACTAATTTAATGAAATACTCTAGAAATTCACAAAGCAATGAGCACAGTCCCAGCACATGAGAGAAGGATGATAACTAAGAGTTTGAGGCAAGAACAAGAGAGAGACCTTGTTTCAAAAAACCCAAATGAAATGAAATGCAGATTAAGCAAAGAGAGGAGAGGCTAAAGGAATCATACAGGAAGTGCCCACACAGAAGTCACAGGACAATAACATATAGACACAGCTGGAGAAAATGGCAGAGAACAAATGCCATTAGGGAAGTACAGGGGCTACCTCCTTCTTTGGGGGGTGGTGTGTGTGGCAGGTCACAGGCAAAGCATCAGTCTGTATGCTTTGGGATCAATTCACTAGCATCAGAATCAAAGGGCATCACAGCTCCACGGCTATAATAGAGATGAATGGAGCAATATAGTTCCAAGTGTCACAAAGGCCTTGGGAGACAATGCCAACCAGAAGATACAAAGGGAAGTCATCAAAGAGTAGTCAGCAGAAAATCTGAAATGTAGATGAAAAGCTCAGTCTGAGATACAATGGTCCCGTGTGGAATTTCCTCTAAAGTGCCAACTAAGCCAAAGTCAACTATGTATATAAAACCAATCTCTGATCTTCAATCAAAAGTGCCAGTAAAGAGTTAGGGCAATTAGGACTCAAAAAATGCAAGGTGTCTGGTTAGAAGCCATTGGTACAAAATGAACTCTCCCCCACCGCCTGATCACCCAAGGGTCAGGCAGTCTAGGCCTAAGGTCTCATGCTCTTCCTCTGAACACTACTCTAGCTTGCAAGGCCTGGCTGCTTCTTGGTGACTAGCTCAATCCCCATGGGAAACAGGGAACCCATTGAGCTCTGCAGATAAAGCAAAGCCAGCTACACTGGCTGCTGTTTAACTTCCAAAAGACATTGTACTACACAGTTCCCAGTGAAGATGGACTATCTAAACTGGCTGCCCCATCTCTACTTTCAAGAAAGAACATATAACTGCTTTCCCATGAGCAAGAATTCCAGGAAGGAAACACTGATGATCTTAACAGTCTTACCTTTCAAACCAAGGTTTAAAACTAAAAAAAATGTTTTCTTCTCTGTGGCTCCTTGCCCATTACAGGTTATCCTGGTGACAGCTATCTTCCAATTTACCGCATCAGCAGATCAGCAGAAGTAAGAGAGGATACTGCATCAAACAGAGTATTCCTGTAAAAACAAAAACAAAACAGATAATCACATGTGTTGTGTTTTGGTCTGATGACAGCTACCCTTAAAAATAATACTGGCTCAAGGTCTTGATTCCCTCAGAGCTGTACCTTAGAGAATTAAAAAGCCCAAATTGAAGTTTTTCTATGTGAACACAGAAAAAAAACCCAGATAATCCTATAGTCTAGTTTTTATTACACACTGAAGAATAACCTAACAGAAATAACAGAAGCCACAACAGCACTGTGAGGATGAACCATGTCCTTGCTATCTATGAAATGATATTCACAGAAGGCTGACTACAAAAGCACTGCACTTTAATAAGATATTAAGCAAAAAACTGGGAAGATGACTCAGCAGTTTAGAGCACTAGCTGCTCTTGCAGAGGATACCCTGATTTGATCCCCAATACCCACCCAGTGACACACAACTGTCTGTAACTCCAATTCTAGGGGATTTGCTGAACTCTTTGGTTTTTTCACACACCACACACAGTGCATACATACTGGCAAAAAACTCATACACAGAAAATTGTGTGTGTATATAAGTGAGAGTGTCTATGTAAAAGACAGTAGGCACAATTTAGAAGAGTCTCCTTCATATGTCCTGATATGTCTAAATGAGAACTTACTAGATTCTGTATAGGGCATTGTCACTGATGTGTCTGCCAAGTCATAGTTTCTAATGTCAACTAAGCAAACTGTAGAAAAAAATGAACACCAACTATACAAAGCACTTGTTACCTAATACTGCAGAAAAAGACAACCTGGGAACTCTACACTTATTATTAATGAAGTCTATAAGGCCATTACAAAAAATGTTCCTTACCCAATGCCTTATTTCAGTTAAACTTGTGCCACATTGTGAGCAATACTTCCTTCTCAAGACAAATGGACATTATACTGAATGCATGTTAAAACAAAATGAATTGACAAAAACGTTTAATAAACCCAAGTTTAAAAAAATGGGAAGGAAGAATAATGCTAAAACCAAAGCATGTCACCATTTAAATGCTTTTTGAACACACACTCAGAAAAGCATTGCTGATCGTCTAGATTCTGCATGCACCACTATACACTGCTAGAGTCCTTAGGCCAAACTTAATATGGTAGTATAAAAATTGTATTACTGCTAGGGGTATAGTTCAGTACAATGCTTGCCTAGCACAAATGAGTACTCTAATTCAATCTCCAGTTGTTGTTGTTGTTGTTCTTCTTCTTCTTCTTCTTTCTTTCTCTCTCTCTCTCTCTCTCTCTCTCTCTCTCTCTCTCTCTCTCTCTCTGTGTGTGTGTGTGTGTGTGTGTGTGTAGACATAGAACCTGTCACCACTAAAGGTTAAGTCTAGTTCCAGCTATCATTCTCTGTTAAGGTTCCAGACAGCCCTTCGCTATACGTGGTGGCACACCCTTTAATCCCAGTACTCAGAAGGCAGAGGCAGATGGAGCTGAGTGAGTTTATGGCCAGCCTGGTCTACATGTTGAGCTCGGACTGTCAGGGAGCTGGGGGATGGGGGGACATGACACAGAGACCTTGTCTCAAAAAAGCAACAAAAACTAAGTTAAGATACTCTTCAAATCATATATATATATATATATATATATATATATATATATACACACACACACAAAAATTGGCACTAAATTTGTCTATTTCCAAGTCCCTCCAGTTAATCTGCAATCAATTCTAAATTCCATCAATAACCACCTAGTCTGCCCACTTGCAAGCAAAATACCAGGTCCACTCTTAACAGGTTCCCAGCAGTATCATCAACACAGTGCCTATAGTCTTTCCTATTTAAACACCAGAAGCAACAGTGAGATGGGTCTACACACTGTGAATCCAGACTGAGCTAAAATGTCTACAGATACTAGGGCATCATCTATCTCGTCGAGAAAGAAAGGGCCTACGGATTTTCACTTAGACTGTGTCTTTGTTTTGTTTCCTGTTGCTGTGAACAAAATCAACTGGAAGGAGGAAGGGCTTTCTTCAGCACACAGTTCCTGGGTACCGTCCAGCAGGGGGAGGGAGTCAAGACCACAGGAGCCTGAAGCAGCTGTTCACATGGGATCCACAATCAGGAAGCAGAGAGTGATGGATGCTGCTGCTGCTGCTGCTGCTGCTCAGCTCCCTCTCTCCACTTACACAGTCCAGGACCCCAACCAGGGAGTGGTGCCATCCACAATGGCCAGGTCTTTCTTCCCACCTCAAAATAATCCCCACATGTATGGCCAGAGACCTGTTTCCCAGATGACTCTAGAGTCTGTCAAGATAACAGTTAACATTACAAACTGATTAAGGGAAACTCTAGGTGTGTGTTTAATACCCAAAAAATTTGTATATTTAAAAATGTTAGAATAGTAAGAAATAAGATCCAGAAGAACAGAACTGTGTGCCAGAACAGTACTGAGACTGCTGGGTAAAGAGAAACAATCAATGTGCACTGAAAATAGATCTACAAAACAGCAGCAAAAGAATGCCTTTTGTTTTTGTTCATGTCTACTCCCTAAAGCACAATCTACAAGCAAAAAGACAGTAAAATCAGGACTGCCAGAAAGAAAGAAAACATTGATCAAATAATATTATGCTGAGATCCTAAATCTCATCCTTTCCTTCCATACGAGCAGATACCCATAAGCTAAAAGACCGTTCTTTGAATTGAGACAGCCTACCTCAGTCAAAATGAAAATTAAAAGAGCTACAGAACCAATGCCAGGACAAGGAAGGTCACACCCCATCATGGGGTGGGAAGAGAACACAAAATGACTTAAAATTTTACTGGAGCTCACTAACCAAATGAGCAGGACTAGTGATCACTATAATGCCTAACTAATAAGCCCTGCCTAACACTGAAGCTGTTGCCCATCAGCCACTCTCATCTGTTAACCTTAAAATAAAAGTTCAAGTTTGGTGTCCCAGGGGTGGGGTGTTCGATGGTTAAGAGCCTAAGTTTGGTTCCCAATATCCAGGTTAAATAGTTCCCAACTGCCTCTAACTCTAACCTCCAGGGGATCTGACAACTACTTCTGTCCTCTAAGGGCACTTATATTCTTATGTGCACATACCGAAATACTCCCCCACACACATGCAAGTAAAAGCAAAATAAAATGTTTAATAATAGGAAGTTCCGTTTAAGTAGTTCAAGAAACTTCAACAAAACAACTGAACAAGCTCCTATGCATGTATTCAGGTATGCTACTGAAGATGAAACCTAGGTCTCAAGTATTTCACATACAAGCTCTACCAGAAGTGACCCTCCAGTCTCTCCTTAACTCCTTCAGAAACTATTTGCTGAGTTTATTCTCTTGCACAACCCTGAATATACACAGGTGAGGAACTGCTGAACCATAGCTGCTCAACAGTAACCTCAATGACAATGCCTATGCTTCAAGTCAGAGTCACACGCAATTGAAACCAGGTCTCCTATCATCTAAATATATTTTTAAAACCTTAAACAAGGTTTTTTCTGTCTTCCATTTCAATTTTGAATGCTGGGTATAGATTTCTGGCAGTAATGATAACTAGATGAGGTCAACTTATCTCAATACTGTTGATGATCTTAATCAGCTAAGGTGGTAGTAAGATTTCTTCACTGTAGAGTACCCATTTCTCTAGTGACTCATCAGTATGTAATCTGCAAGAAGATATGAATAGTTGACACTCTTAGAGCATTCACTCAAGAGTTTCAGGACTCACTGAAAGCCTAGCGTGAAGAATATCACAGTTGACAGAAAATTGCAAAAGAAAACAGAATGATACAAACATACAATGTACACTTAAAAAGTCATTGCTGTTCCAGGACAGGCTCCAAAGCTACAGAGAAACCTTATCTCAAACAACAACAACAACAACAAAGTCATTGCTACCTCCAGAAAGATCAAGATAATGTCTCACTAAATACCAAGTGCCACTGGGGTGGGGGGGGGGGTGGCTTCAAAATTTAAAGACTCAGAGAGGAAACTAAAAACTGAATAGAAAGGCTTTAAGATAATGAGAACAGAAAATAAGGAAAGAAATTAGAGAGTTCCTGAAGGAGACTAGCAGAAGAAACTGAAATCACTGAAAGTTCATGAGCCAGCCAGGAAGAGTAGCCTGGGGCTTTCACAAAGAATCAAAAAGATAAGAAGTTTTGGGTTTCCTCAAAGTCACACTAGAAAGCCAAAGAACTGTGAGAAGCTGGGTGAAGAAGGAGAGGAAGTGAGTTTAGCATCTGTTAGGTACCTCTATCCAATACAAAGCTGCCCTAAAATACCCATACTCATTAGGATGGTTACAATTTAAAAAATAAAAAATAAACTCAAAGAGTCTGTGAGGATATGGATAAATCAAATCTACATGCACTGCAGAGAGAAATGGGAAATACTATAGGGACTTTGGAAAATAGCCTGTTGGCTCCTTAAAGTAATTAAAAATACTTACAAAACAAACTACATAAGAAAAGAATTACCAGATAACCCCACATTTCCACTTCAGGTTCTATACAAAAGAATGTTAAGGGCTGGGGATTTAGCTTGGTTAATAGAGTGCTTGCCTAGCCCCATGATGTCCTTGGTTATCTCCAGTATTGCATAAACAGTGTGTTGGTGCCTTCCTGTAATACCATCATCACTTAAGGGAGGGGAGATCAGAAGTCCCTGATTATCTGAGCTACATAGCAAGGTTAGCCTAGGCTTCATGAGTGCTTCCATGGGGGGAAAAATGAAGAAAGGAAGGGAGGAACGGAGGGAGGGGACTGGAACGATGGCTCATCAGTTACGAGCACTAACTCTTCTTCCAACAAACTCAGGTTCAACTCCCAGCATACACTCAATGGCTCAAAACCATCTGTTAACTCCAGTACCAAAGATCTGGCCTCCTCAGGCATCAGGTGGTGAACAGATATATAGTCTAGAAAAACATCCACACGCATAAAACTAAATTCATAAAAGGGAGCTCTGAACCAGTCTCAATGGTACATCTGTACAACCAGGTTCACAGCCACATTATTCCCACAGCTAACATGTGGTGCAAACAGAGGCCACCAACAGCTAAATACAAAAATTATATTCAGCTGTAAAAGAAAAGAAAGAGGCTGGAGAAATGGTTCAGCAATTAAGAGCACCGGCTTTTCTTCCAGAGGACACAGGTTCAGTGCCTAGCACTTAAGTGATGGCTTACAACTGTCTGTAACTCCAGTTCCAGCGAATTTCATGCCCTCTTCTAGATTCTATAGGCACCAGGAACACACCTGGTGTACAGACTACATGCAGAAAAAACACCCCCACACATAAAACATAAAATCTTTTGGGGGAGCATGGGGGTACATGCCTTTACTCTCAGAACTTGGGAGACAACAGGAGGATCTCTGCAAGTTACAGGCAACCTAGTCTATGTATCAAGTTCCAGACCAACAGGGCCTGCAGCAGCTATGTGGGGCTTGGTGCGCTGATGAGAGACAATGCCACCAAGCTGGTGTCCTCTCGCCCTTGATGTCAGCCCTGCAGGGACGCTCTGTTGCTAATAAGTTACTCTTGCTATCGCTTTACTGCCTTATTTAGAAATTAAAGTTATCATGGATATGAATGATAGGCACAAGCAGTACACCTAGGAGCAAGTACTGTCTGCAGCTTCAGGTAATATTGGATCACATCACCAAAGAAGAAAGGGCTCTGACAGTTAAAATTGGTAGGAAAGGAGAATGGCAATGGCCAGGAGCCTACAGGAAGGAGGAAGAATGGTAAGTAAGATCTAGAGGATATAAGTCACACAGATGGTCAGCAATGATGATCAAGCATTATAAATGAGCACACCACCAATCAATAGTATACTTATAAACAGGCTAAGACACCTGGCTATGGTGGTATACACCTTTAATCCCAGTACTGGAGATATGAAGAGGCAGGTGAATCTCTTTTGAGTTTAAGGCCAGCCTGGTCTACATACTGAGTTCCAGGCCAGCCAAAGCTATAGGTTCACCTTATCTTAAAGGCAGTTGGGACACTATATGCTAATTTCTGTTAAATGCATTTTATTATTTTTTAAGGAAAAAAAAAGACAATGAAGTAGGTTCTAGAAGCACACCTCTGAAAAAAATGAGGGCATGAACACTCTTAGGTATTGTTGAGGAGAAAGGTTTGAAGGTAGCTATGAGGGAGAGTTCAGCCAAAGGCACCTGGAACAACTCAGGCTGGGTCATGGAGGGTGGGGGAGGAAGAGAAGAGAAAGAGAGGAGGATAGGATAGGAGAAGGGAAGAGAGGAGAAAGGAGAGGGGGCAAGGAGACCAAAGAGAATGCATGGCCAAATGGCAGGTTTATATAAGAATGAGAAGCTGGGGAAAGGAAAGCCCAGTCCCTTCCCCCATATGGCTCTCAACTTCTTTGATGAAGTCTTATGGATCAAGCAGTTATCTTAGTAGTATGCAGATAACTATGGTTCAACAAGGTCAGTATCCTTATAGGAAGAGCACCAGAATAATTGCTCTCTGAGGAAAAGTCAAGTAAGGACACCAAAATATAGTGTCTGTAGATCAGAAGGGGGCTCTCAACTGAAATCTGCATTGCCTAAAACTCAGATCTTGACTTACAGTCTGCAGAACTGTAAATAAATCCCTGTTCTTTAAATGCTCAGGCTATAGCATTTTGTTATAACACCCTATTCTAACAAAATCCAACTCAGAAGCACATCCCTAAAGTATCATTCGAGTGTACACAGAGGGGTCAGACAGATGGTTCAGCTAAGACAATGTACACTTTCTTGCAAAAGACCTGGATTTGGTTCTTAGCCCCCACATGAGGTTCACTGCTACCTGTACCTCCAGTTCCAGGGATCCAATTTCCTTTTCTGGCACTAGCATGACTAAGGTGTACATAAACTTATGCAGGGAAACACATGCACAAGGACATAAATTTTGAAAAATAAACATTGTGGGGTTCCCCCCCCCTTTAATGTGCACTGGTGTTTTGCCTGCACGGATGTCTGTATGAGAGTGTCAGATCTTCTAGAACTGGAGTTATAGTCACAAACTGCCATGTGAGTGCTGGGACTTGAACTAGAGTTCTCTGGAAGATCAATCAGTGTTCTTAACCACTGAGCCATTGTTCCAGCTCCCAACATTGTGGATTTGTGTGTGTGTGTGTGTGTGTGTGTGTGTGTGTGTGTGTGTGTGTGTGTTTTAAGAGTACACAGAAGCCAGGCAGTAGTGGCACGGGGCTTTAATCCCAGCAAGAGGCAGAGGGATCTCTGTGAGTTCAAGGTCAGTTTGGTCTACAAATTGAATTCTAAGACAACTAGGGCTACACAGAAAAACTCTTATCTTGAAAAAAAACAAAGCAAGAGGGGGGAGGGGGGGGAAGGAGGGAAGGAGGGAAGGAAGGAAGGAAGGAAGGAAGGAAGGAAGGAAGGAAGGAAGGAAGGAAGGAAGGAAAGAGGGAGGGAGGGAGGGAGGGAGGGAGGGGACATAGAAAGCTGGACATGCTGGTGTTCATCTTTAATCCAGTATCCAGGAGGCAGAGGCAGGTGGATCTCTGAGTTCAAGGCCAGTCTGGTCTACACAGCAAGTTTCAGGACAAAGAAACCCTGTCTTGAAAAACAAAGAGTACTAAGAGGGCTGGGATGCAGCTCAGTCGTGAAGAGCTTACCTATTATGCAAACAGCTCTACATTCCCCTCCCAAGAGTTAAGTACATAGAAGCTAAAGAAATAAAGCAAGACAAGCCTCAAGAGGTTTGCTTGTTTTCTCAGAAAAACAACTGCAGACTATGTTCCTCAAAAGGAGAGGGAGCAACAAGAGACAACAAAGACTCCAGGGATATAATCACCCATGTATAAAAGACAAAAAAAAAAACAACACAAAACACAACAACAACAACAACAACAACAAAAACACTTCCAGGTTAGGACGGGGGAAGAACAGCAAGACCTCAGTCCACAAGCAAGGATAAGAGGTCTAGACTGCAGGATGAGAAGTTCCTCAGAAAGGAAAATGGTGTACCTGAGCACACAACAGAATCTAATGTCAAATCACTGACAAGTGCATTAAAAAGACCCATTTCCATGGAATGTGTAAAGGTCATTTAAGAGAAATATAAATTTATCACTTAACAATTATAAATAATATGACAGTCACAACTGTCCTACTTAGTTTCTATTGCTGTGATAAACACCACAACTAAAACCAATCTGGGGAGAAAAGGTTTATTTTAACTTACAGGCTATCACAAATCTGGAAGTTAGAACTGAAGCAGAGACCATGGAAGAATTCTGCTTACTGGCTTGCTCTACCGGCTTCCTTCCTCCTTTTTTTCCCCCTTTATTGAGATAGGATTTCTCTGTGTTGCCCTGGCTGTCCTGGAACTCACTTTGTAGACCAGTCTGATCTCAATTCACAGAGATCCACTTGCATCTGCCTCTCCTGAGTGCTAGGATTAAAGGTGTGTACCCACCACCCACTCAGCTCAGCCTGCTGTCTTATACCACCCAAGGCCACATGCCCAGATGTGGTACCACCCAGAAAATGCCACAAATATTGCTTAAAGGTCAATTAGATGGCAATTTTTAAATGGATGTTCCTTCTTCCCAGATGACTCTACCTTACATCAAGTAGACAAAAAAACTAATCAGCACAATGATAATGCTAAACACTAATTAAAAACAAAGTAAGATCTAGTAAGATCTACATTGGAAGAATGAGGAATACTGGCTGAGAAAACTGATACAACAAGAGGGCTGAAAAAAGCTAACCCTTCTCCATTTTTCCATAAATGAGAAGCAGCAGAAACTACTCACAACTAAGATCTCAGGAGCTATAAACCAAGCATGAACTCTTCAAACATGCCTGGTAGTTTTTTTTGTTTTCTCTTTTTATAACAGGCTAAAGAGTCCAAAAGTACACACTCTCTTCAAGAAGGGGAGAAAGAGTCTGGTAGTTAAGTTCTGCTATAGGCTATAAAATAGAAAAATGTAAAAATTTAACACATTTTGTAAACAAGCTCTTAATTCTGAACAGAGAAGAGGCCCTAGCTACTGAGGTCACAAAGGCATACCAGCTACTTTCTAGCAGTTATGATCAAAGATAAAGATACTTCATCTAACCTGAGCATCCATTTCTTGATTATAAAATAAAGATGGAATAAACAAATTGTATACTTTCTTCCTGGTTTAGCAACTCCTGAATCTAAGATGACAACCAAAGCACAGTATTAGTATGACAACAATAGTTACAGGTATTGGGCAAATTAAAAACTTTCAAAGGAGGATACTGAAGAAAGAAAGAAGCAAACTGAAAATTGGGTGTGTGTTGTAGAATATTATTTTAAGGTGTATTACATCTGTTTATGTTCTGGAACATTTGTTTAACAATGTAAAGATGTGGTGCTTTCATGCTGCATTTTTTTTTAACTCTGTGAAGTTTTATTGCTGTGATTGTCTAAAACATCTGATTAGGCTACTAAAGAGCTGAACAGCCAATAGCAAGGCAGGAGAAAGGATAGGTGGGGCTGGCAGGTAGAAATAATAAATAGGAGAAATCTGGAGGAGGAGAAAGAGTAGGATAGAACAAGGAGAGGAAAACGCTAGGGGCCAGCTACCAAGCCACACAGCCAGCCAAAGAGTAAGAGTGAAAGTAAGATTAAGAAAGGAAAAAGTTCAGAGGCAAAAGGTAGATGGGATAATTTAAGATGAGATAAGCTGGCTATAAACAAAACAAGCTGAGGCCAGGCATTTATAAGTAATAATAAGCCTTCCTGTATATGATTTATTTGGGAGCTGGTTTGCAGGTGTCTTCCCTTACCAAAAAAAAAAAAAAGTCAAAATATTCAAAGAGTAAAGAGTAGTGAAGGTAACAACCAACTACATATGTGTGTAAAGATTATCGGCTTTATGTCAGTAAGAACTAAATAAGCAGGATCACTGGAGCTGCCACTGACTAAAATGGAGAAATAACCTGGGTTTCAAAGGAGTGGCAAAAGCTAGGACAAAATTACTGAAGAAACAAGACAAGGGTTCAGATGCCAGCCTGGAAAGAACTGAACTGAGGGTATCCAAACTCTGACATAAGATCACTGAAAAAAGGTAACAAAGCTCCCTCTCTGCCACCACCCCCAAAAAAAGTCTGTCTGGGAAGGATGAACTGGAATTCACAAGAGTGATACAAGGCTCCCACCAAGAACACAAAAATGATGGGGGTGGGGAATCTTCCTAAGGATCTGGTCTAGGAAATCAACGTTTTACATCAGAAAGCATAAAATGAGGAAGAAGCTCTCTTAGAGAGCAAGACTGCTGGGGAAAGGTAGTAAGAACAGGGCCACAGGGGGCTGGAGAGATAGCTCAGTGGTTAAGAGCATTGCCTGCTCTTCCAAAGGTCTTGAGTTCAATTCCCAGCAACCATATGGTGGCTCACAACCATCTGTAATGAGATCTGGTGCCCTCTCTGGCCTGCAGGCACACATGTAGGCAGATATTGTATGCATAATAAATGAATAAATATTTTAAAAAAAAAAAAAAAAAAAAAAAGAACAGGGCCACAGCAGCTGAGGGAGGCAGTGCTTGCTGGTTTTTTTTTTTTTTTTTTATTAAACTCTACCTTTTTTTCTGTTCTCCTCCCTGTTTCTTCCCTCCCCGTCAACCCTCTCCCATGGTCCCCATGTCCCCAATATACTCAGGAGATCTTGTCTTTTTCTACTTCCCATGTAGATTAGATCCATGTTTGTCTCTCTTAGGGTTCTCATTGTTGTCTAGGTTCTCTGGGATTGTGATTTGTAGGATGGTTTTCTTTGCTTTATATTTAAAAACCACTTATGAGTGAGTACATATGATAATTGTCTTTCTGGGTCTGGGTTACCTCACTCAGTATGATGTTTTCTCTGCTTGCTGATTTGATAGCTAAACAGCACACAGTTGGGCCTGGTTGGATCCCAGCACTCAGGAAGCAGAGGCAGAAGTATCTCTCTGAGTCAGACTGGTCTACATATCAGGTTCCAGCATAGCCAGGGTTACATAGTGAGACTCTATCTCCAAAAACAAACAATAACAACAACAACAACAATAACAGTCATGAAGTTTGGGTGCCCATTAATAATAATAGAAGCCATGAAGTTTAGCTGCCCATTACTGGGTTATTATTCTCTCATAGAAAATGGACCCAAAGACCCATCCCCTAAAAATTAAGACAGCAAAGTTATTATGCTTTCATTTTTATATGTCTGTCATGCCTTACAGGAACAATACTTTTCTCAACAGACATAAAATTCTTCCTCTACCATAAATCTTACTTTCTGTCAGTACTACTAACTGTGATACGGCTAAAGAATGCAACATGGCATACTTATAAAAATGTCAGGTAAAGTTTTAGTGTTAAGAGATGTAATTCATGGGCTGGAGAGATGGCTCAGAGGTTAAGAGCATTGCCTGCTCTTCCAAAGGTCCTGAGTTCAATTCCCAGCAACCACATGGTGGCTCACAACCATCTGTAATGGGGTCTGGTGCCCTCTTCTGGCCTGCAGACATAAACACAGAAAGAATATTGTGTACATAATAAATAAATAAATATTTAAAAAAAAAAAAAGAAAAAAAAAGAGATGTAATTCAGAGATAAAAGTCTTAGATTCAATTTCAAAGACAGTTCATACCCCATAGAAAACTGGTTTAGCCAAAAACATAACAGAATCTCTCAACTGAACTGCATCTAAATGTATGTGCTTAATCACAAAGTCTGAGGAAACAGGATAAACCCTCACCATTCACAAACACTTAAAGAGAATAGGAAAGGGGTCATCCTAATCTGCTCTTTTATGGACATCAAATTTACTAAAATCAAAATTATTTGGGGGGATTCCCTGTACTCTGTACTCATATAAATTTTAAAAATACAGACTATACCAGTGATGTTAAGTCACGGGAGAAAACCAGAGCTGCTACATAACATCCAAGTAAATACTGTCTTTCTGTACAGTATCGGGCACAACAAAACTGTGCCAATACTACAGACAAGTGACAGCCTAGAGTCTAGACACACAAAAGCAAAACTCCACCCCTGCTATACCAAAAAATCCTCAGGCCACCAGCTGAGGATTTTTTAATGTGGTTCAATGATCCTACTGTGTACGTTTCAAAATACTCAAGTCAGAAGGGACTTAAGACAATGAACTAATCCATCTACACAAAGGCTGGTTATCACTTGGCCATCATGTCTAGCATGCTGTAAATAAAAACTCATCTATAAAGTTTTGAATACAAACACCATCAATACCGTTTGTGGTAACACACTTGTAACTCCAGCACTCAGAAGACCGAGACAGGAGGAGCTCAAAGCCAGTCTTGGCTATACAGGACACTCAAGGTCAAATTAGCTGCATAGCAAGAGCTTGTCTAATAAAAATTATAAAAACATCAGTAATTAGGAGACACATAAAACTTAAAACCTCTACATCTTCAGAAATATCTCCCAACAATATATAGACACCTATAACTCTATCAGGTAACTTCAGAAACACCAACCACTAAGCCAGGAAAGGATACCAACACTTCAAAGCCATTAAGCAAAATAACCACACCAAGACTACCCTGTAAAGTACAAGCCACCCATGGTAAGCATTCCCTACCACCTTAAGAAGGTCATACCAGTAGGTGACGTAAGCAAAGACCTTGGCACCTGACTGGATTACATCACTGTCTGGCTATGCTCACTAGCAGAACTCACATCACTTCAGACACAAGAAGCCAGCTCAGTCAAACTCACCATGAAAATACAGTCAAGTCATAAATTAGTAAACTAACATCCAAAATAAAGACCAGATGAGCACCTATGCCTGTTACAACCACAGCGGGTAAAGAATTGTGACACAACCCGGTACTCAGGCCACACCTCACCAACCCATCTGAGGGACTTTATAAGATGACACTTCGTCAATGTCACCAAAACATATGAGCAACCACATGGTTAAAGCTGTAGGAGAGTAAATTTCTTTCTTTTCTCTTTTAAGACAGTCTCACACTTAGTAGCCCAAGTTAACCTGAACTCACTACTTATATCAGGCTGGTCTCCAATTTGCTGCCATCCACCTGCCTCTGCCCTCCCAAGTGCTAGGATTATTTAAATGAACTAGTGTAGTTCATAAGCTGGTATTCTTCAATGAGCGGTGTCAGTATAATCAAAACCACATTCCTTTAAAGTCCAGCAGGCAGGACCTAAGATGGAACACATATTCAGTTCTGAACAAATCATTTCTTCTCTTTGTATTTGGTCTTACCTACAAAATGGGAGACTTGAGACTAAATCATCACTTCTCAATCTTACAATTCAGTCCTGTGGATCTAATAAGGAAATATGGATAGGCCAATCTGATGGAGACAATTCCTTAACTGAGATTCCTTGTAAGTCTGTGGAGATAACAACCAAGATTACCAATCACAAGAAGCATGCTTTCTGAACTGCTGAGCCATTTCTCCAGATCCTCAGAAAAACAAGCCAATGAATAACACCAGTCTCAAATTTTTAAGAAGTTATTTATATAAATTTTAACTGAAAATGACAGAGACTTTAAAGTTCCACCAAGCCAGACTTGGTAATGTACACCTTTAACCTCAGCACTTGAGAGGCAGAAGCAGGCCAATCTCTGTGGGTATAAGGCCAGCCTCATCTTTGTAGTGAGTTTCAGGACAACATAGTGAATGAAACCTTGGCTTAAAAAAAGTTGCTAAATGCAAGGTTCTCTGCTGTAAGACAGTCTGTTTGGTTGTGTCAAGTCTCTTACTTTAAAAGATAAATAAAAGCCCAACTGTGGGACTAGATAAATTGTACAGCGATTAAGAACACTGGCTGCTCTCCAGAGGTCCTGAGTTCAATTCCCAGCAACCATCTGGTGGTTTAAAACCATCTATAGTGGGATCTGATGCCCTCTTCTGGCATAAAGGTGTACATGCAGACAGAGCACCGATACACATAAAAATAAATAAATCTTGAGCTGAACTAGTGGTGTAGTGCACACCTTTATTTAATTCCACTACTCAAAAGGCAGAGGTAGGCAGATCTCCGTGAGTTCAAGACCATCCTCATCTACAGAACTAGTTCCAGAACTGCTAGGGCTGTCACACAGAGCTAGTTCCAGAACAATTAGTGCTGTTACACAGAAAAACCTTGTCTCGAAAAACCAAGAGCGCGCGCAAGAGAGGGGGAGGGAGGGAGGGAGGGAGGGAAGGAGGGAGGGAGGGAGGGAGGGAGGGAGGGAGGGAGGGAGGGAGAGAGCACGCAAGAGGGAGAGAAAGGGAGGGAAGGATGGAGGGAGGGGAGGGAGAGAGAAAACAATGTAACAACCAATCTTACTTGCCTTGGATTTCCCATGTAATCAACATTTACTAGTGACAAAGTCAATCATGCAAAGAAGGCCCTGCTTTCCATCACAGTCTATACCAAACCAAACCTTCCCCTCACTATGCCTTCCCCAGCTCACTAAAACATGTCTCCAGTTGTGAGAGACAAATTTGGCTCCTCTCTGCCACACAACCACCTGAAACCCAGTTCATTAAACTTTATAATTCTAACTTCATTCACCCCTCCTCTCAATTTTCTGCCACTGCCTTGAAAATGAATACAGCCCCTAATTCAGTTCTACTTCTAATTTGGGTTCTTTCTTGGTCAGGGTTTCCCACTGCTCACATGTACAGTTTGTGGTCTACACTTTCTCTGTGATACCCCACATAAGGCTTCTGAACATCTGAATCACAATGCATTTCAACAGATACGTGGCATGAATGAAAACCATGCAATGGACTTCAAAGACTAAATAAGGGGCCAAGCAAATGGTTCCGTGGCAGAGTGCTTGCCTGGCATGTTTGAATCCCTAGGCTCAATCCCCAACATAGCGCCAAGATTAAATAAAACAGAAGTTAAAAGAAAAACTCACTTATTTCTATTGATCACATGCTAAAATGATTAATATTTTGCAGCTGGACAGTGGTAGCACACACCTTTAATTCCAGCACTCTGGAGGCAGAGGCACGTGGCTCTTTCAGTTTGAGGGCAGCCTGGTCTACAGAGCAAGTTCCAGGACAGCCAGGGGTATGCAGAGAAACCTTGTCTCGGGAAAAAATAAAATAAAAGTGCTGGGCAGTAGTGGCATATGCCTTTAATCCCAGCACTTGGGAGGCAAGTGAATCTCAGTAAATTCAAGGGCCTGGTCTATAACGAGAGTTCCAGGACAGTCAAAACTGTTACACAGAGAAATCCTATTTCAAAAAAAACAAAACAAACAAAATATTTTTGGACATACTGAGTTACATACACAAAATTCAAATGGCTGGAGATACAGTGCAGTGGCTGAGCAAGACCCATACACACCACCCAATACACACACACACACACACACACACACACACACCCCGTGTATGTATATTACCCTATTTTTGCTTTTCATATATAGTAACGAGGAAATGTTAATACACAGCTTGCACTGCCATTCTGAGAGTTTCCTGAACATTACAGACAGCATCAACCAGACCCATAGCCTCTTTCTTTCTGTCTGTCTGTCTGTCTGTCTGTCTGTCTGTCTGTCTGTCTTTCTTTCTTTCTTTCTTTCTTTCTTTTTAAAGATTTATTTATTATGTATGCATTGTTCTCCCTGCAGGCCAGAAGAGGGCACCAGACTTCATTACAGATGGTTGTGAATCACCATATGGTTGCTGGAAATTGAACTCAGAACCTCTGGAAGAGCAGCCAGTGCCCTTAATCTTTTAGTCACCTCTCTAGCCCCACAGTCACTTTCTTTAACCAGGTATGGTCAAAGCAGAAAACACTGGATCTAATAAAAGAGTTATTCAGATACTTGCCAGATGAATTATGGCTAAAACTGGTATAATCTGTGTACATTCAATCAAAGACAAAGTATACTGGGAAGTAGTGGCACTCGCCTTTAATCCCAGGACTCAGAAGGTCAAGCAAGTGTATCTGAGTTTAAGGAGAGCCGGGGCTACATAGTCAGATCCCATTTTCAATATAATTTAAAACAAAACAAAAAACTTTTGATTAAAGCCCAAACAATAAATTTTCAATTATTTCTTAGTTGAATAAATATTCCTTTGTTTTGTTCCCTCTCCATCTCCCAGACAAGGTTTCTTTGTAGCCTTGGCTGTCCTGGAACTTGCCCAGAAATCTAACTCAAACTCAGAGATCTACCTGCCTCTGGGATTAAAGGCATTCAACACCTCCACACGCATACCCCCTAGCAAAATGAATATTCTTAAAAGTGGAATCAAACAAAACATTTACAATTAGCTTTTGGATATAAATACACTAAAGAGCTGTCTACTTCTTTAATATTAATCACCCTGTCACTGGTATTTCTAATTTTCACATTAAAAGTCCCATTAGGATTCAGAGAGTAAAGATTAGGTATTCAAAGTATAAAACCTTGAAAAGAATTTCAAAATTTTGAAAAAGAAAAAAAAAATCAACCCTCAAATATTTATCATCACAACTCAAAAAGATCCAAGAGTCAATGCTAATAGGCAGTGCAACAGAAAATAAGTACAGCAAACTTGGCCATCAAGTAATCAGGAACTAGAACACATGAAACTATCAGAGAGGGTATAATCCCCAAAATGACAGGACTGTCACCTTACAGAAGACACGAAGTTTTTTATATGGCCTTTAAACAGATAATTTGAGGCTGAGATATGGCTCAGCAGATAAGAGCACTAGCTACTCTTCTAGAGGACCCAAGTTCAGTTCCTAGTACCCACAAGGTAGTTAACTGTCTATAACTACAGTTCCAGAGGCTTCAACCCCCTCCTCTGGCTTCTGCAGGCACATTTGTGCAAGCAAAAGAAATCTAGTTAGGTGGTGGCAGCGCATGTCTTCAATTCACATCCCCAAGTTCCTGACCCACAGAGTTGCAATGCTTAGTGTTCATTTCTGTCTTGGGTTGCTGTGATGGGGTAATTATTACAGCAGTGGATGGAGAACTGATAGTAAAAAGAGAGTTCTCTGTAAAGCAAAGGTCCATATGCACACTTTATCAAAAAGGCTATCCAGACAACCAATGGAACTATGAAAAAATATCTGTGAGCTAGGTGCTGTCTGGAGAGGCTGAGGCAGGAGGATTATCTGGGACTTTTTAGGCTGACTGATTATTGAGTGACTCTGATTTAAAAGAAAAAAGGCCAAGCAGTAGGGGCACACACCTTTAATCCCAGCACTTGGGAGGCAGAAGCAGGCAGACCTCTGTGAGTTTGAGGTTAGCCTAGTCTACAAAGCAAGTTCCAGGACAGCCAGGGCTGTTACACAAAGAAACCCTATCTCAAAAAAACAAAACAAAAAAAGTAGACATTGTCTGCACAAATGATACCCAAGGTCTTTGACCTCCAAGTGTTCACATTCAGAAAAGGCTTGACCTCACTTATGCAATTTAAATTTCCTTATGGGGCTGGAGAGATGATGGCTCAGTGGTTAAGAGCAGTTGCTGCTCTTCCAGAGGACCTGAGCCTGAGTTCAATTCTCAATACCCACAATGGGTGACAAACAACTGCCTGTAAATCCAATTCCAGGGAATCCAATACTGTCTTCTCATCTCTGATATTACCCACACATGGAAAATGCACAAGTGCACAAGCACACATGCGCATGCACACATACACACGTGCACACACAAAAATAAATTTAAAAAAAACTACCATACAACACAGTAATGGCTGGTTCAAGATGGGAGGAGGGAGTGTCAGAACTTAAGGCTTCTTCTCAGCTCCATGAATGCATTGAAAACAGAAAAAAGCATGCTTTAAACAAGTCTAAGTCCATGTCTGCCAGCACTGCTTCTGAAGAGCTTCAGCATCTGCGTCATGCTTTTTGTAGTCTTGACTGGCCTGGAACTCACAGAGATCTGACCAGAGTGCTGGAATTAAAGACACGTGCCTCCACACCTGGCATGCACATGCTTTATTTACCAAATATATCCATGCGTTTTCATTTGGGCTTCACAACAATCTAGTTATGTTTATCAATTTTCATACAGTACTGACTAACCCAGTGTTACAGTTAGGAAACCACTAGGCCAGCATTCAGAATGCCACTGCCTTTTTGCATGCTGCTGCTTTCTGGTTCATTAGAACCAAAGTTTACACTCCATGAGCAGCTACCATGGCAGTTACTGTGTTTCTACAGAACCTTGCATATGCAGGCAGCTTTTATTCTTTCTCATGCTTGACTCTTGCACTTACTGAATAAAGCTCATTTATTAGTATTTTCCATTAATTCATTTATAGTTGAAGATACTTACTGTAAGAAATAAACCAATTCAACCTCAACAGTGTAATGAATGTGTATGACACAGAATTTGTTTTGGGGGTCTGGCTGTAGTGCCTAGGGCCCAGAGCTACCCAGTGGGTCCAGAAGCTATCCAAAATGAAGCCAAAGACACACAGAGAAACCTACTCTCACAAAACCAAAAATTAAAAATAAAAATAAAAGAATTAGTTTAAAATAAAGCCACGCGGGGCTGGAGAGATGGCTCAGAGGTTAAGAGCACTGACTGCTCTTCCAGAGGTCATGAGTTCAATTCCCAGCAACCACATGGTGGCTCACAACCATCTGTAATGAGATCTGATGCCCTCTTCTGGCCTGCAGGCATGGAGGCTGAACACTGTGCACACAATAAATAAATAAACCTTTAAAAAGAAAAAAAGAATTTATTTAAAATAAATAAAATAAATACACGTAAAGATGGAAAATATACAGAGAGTCTGGATACTGTTTGTTATTGTATTGTATTTGAATTGTTTGAATGCTGAGGAAGGAACAACAGCTGCTAAATAAAAGACATTTGAGGGCTGGAGAGATGGCTCAGCGATTAAGAGTACTGCCTGCTCTTCCAAAGGTCCTGAGTTCAATTCCCAGCAACCACATGATGGCTCACAACCATCTGAAATAAGATCTGATGCCCTCTTCTGGCCTGCAGGCAGACACACAGACAGAATATTGTATACATGATAAATAAATAAATAATTTTAAAAAAAAGACATTTGATTACAAATGTGGCTGGATTAATACAACATATATATTTTGAAAATGCCTTGACTTCAAAATTTAAGTCAAAAGATGTGTTAGTACTTTGGAGAAGCGGTTTTGCTTTTGTTTCCACAGGAAATGAAAAGCTGTAGATTCATTCTGAGTTACAAAAAATCAGGTTTGATCAAGGAAAACCCCTTGAAAAATCTCCAATAGAAGCGGATGGTCCAGATGATCCAACATTTCAGAAGACCTCTGTTGAAGTTTCCTCTGAGTTCTATAACTAGAACAGCCTTAAGACTGCTGGTTGAGATGATCAAGACGCACAGAATATTCCAGTCAGGACATGAACATAATTCTCAATTTTCTTTAGGTCCCCATAAGATAATCAGCACGCCCAATCAGCATGAAGTAGCCTGGAAAACTATACCCACATTCCCCAAAAATGGATTATGGATATTTATCTTTGTTTAGAGTGTTGGTTACAAGTTGTTATGCATAATGGTCTGGAAAAAAAAAACTAAACAAGAGATTAGATTCAGAGTTCTTGTTTTGGAAAAAGGGGGGGGGGGTGCTGTGGGAAAATGGTCTTGTACCCTGTCATTTATATTGTATTGTTTTAATAAAACGCTGATTGGCCAGTAGCCAGGCAGGAAGTATAGGCGGGGAGACCAGACAGGAAGTAGAGGCAGAGCAATGAGAGCAGAATTATGGGAAGAGGAAAGAGTCAGTCTGCAGTCTATACAGAGCAAGCCAGACACAGAGGAAACAAGATGAGAACACCTCACTGATTAAGGTACCAAGTCACGTGGTTAGCATAGAAAAGAATTATGAGCTAATGTAAGTTAGAGTTAATAAGAAGTCTGAACTAATAGGCCAACCAATTTATAATTAATGTAGACCTCTGTGTGTTTCTTTGGGACTGACCGGTATGGGACCAGGTGGGACAGAAACCTCTGTCAACAACAGTGTGTTCTTAGTGAAAGAGTGAGAGGAAGATGCAACAGAGGAGTCAGAATAAGACACAGACAAAAACAAGAGACACTTTCACAGCAAGTTGGTCAGCAAACTCAAAGCATCTCTGTAAATATTCATTTACTTTACATTTTGTGTGCATATACACACACAAAGAGTTCAGAGGATAAACTGCAGGTGCTTGTTCTATCTGATGACAGAACTCAAGTTTTCAGGCATGGTGCATAGGGTTATCTGCTGAGCCATCTCACTTGCCTCAGAGGATCATTCCTAAGCTTGCACAACCACTCAGTACAAACCAGTGACACAGAAACTTACTCATGTTCTGAAGATCTGAACAGGGCACACGTTCATGAAGTGATGTCCAATAGGAATGAGTAGATGAACAAAGGTGGGATAGAAACATACAGTAAGCTATAACAGACTTAAGAAGGAAATAAGTTTTGAAATATGCTACATTGTAAGTGAACTGTGGTGACATGAGGCTTTAAGCCAGTCACAAAGCACAACAGTATTCCACACACGTGTGGCACTCATAGCCAGTGGCAGTGGAGAGAAGAATGGGGAGCTCAATGAGCACTGAGCTGCAGCTTGGAAAGGTGAAATTTCTGGAGCTGTATGGTGGTGATGGTTGCATAACACATCAAAGTATTTAATCTCTTCGTAGTAAGTGAAGCGTTGAAGAAAGAAACTGAAAACAATTTCTCCTACATCTGTAAGGAAAATAAAGGCACAGAACAAACTACTGTGCCCCAGAAAAGTAGAGGTAGTAAAGCAGATACAAAAGATCACAACTAACCAGCAGAGAAAGGTAAAAAACAAATATGAATACTATATGAACTATGGAGGCCTGGCATGCACAGCTTTGAGGATTAAAAATTCCAGGACAGTCCCTGTGATGGGGCGCTTAGCCAGGTACTGAAAGTGAATATCCCTCTGCCTCTGCCAGAGGATGGGGAGAGGAGCCACCTGAAATCTGTTTCTAGGGATACAGACTAACTAACAAACTAAGACCTAGTCCCAAGGATTAGAGTGAGCCTCAGTGTCCTATAACTTACATTGATAAAGGGCCAAGATTCACTGAGGTTCCTTAACCCAGCACATCATGTCTACTTTTCAACAAAAACAAGCACAGAACACACTACAAAGGAAAAAAACAAACAAACAAACAAACAAAAAAACCCACAGGACTGAACCCGCTTCAGAACCATAGTTAAGCATGAAAAAAAGAAAGACCAGAGAAATGTTAAGTTCATGATTAATTTCTTAGGAATTTAGTAGAAAATGGTAGACAGTATGTAGAAGCAGAGGAAGTGCCAGCAGGAGAAAGGAAAGTTTGAAAACTAAAAAGAGCTAGCACTTGAATACTTTCACCCCTACTGCCCCCTATGCTGGAGAATAGCTTGGGTTCTCACACTAAGCAGTCGCTCCAGGACTGAGCTGTATCTCTAACCTTCATTATGGTTTAAGATTTATTTATTTATTATGTATACAGTGCTCCTCTGCTGGCGCACACCTTTAGTCCCAGGTAGCAGAGGCAGGCAAATCTCTGTGACTTTGAGGCCAGCCGGGTGAATTCCAGGACTACACAGAGAAACCTTTTCTCAAAAAACCAAAACACTAAAAAGAAATATCAGTCAGGCAAAGGTGCTGCACACCTAACACTCTGGAAATGGAGACAAAAGGATAAGAAAATGTCCAGGACAGATCAGGTGGTTACCCCTGCTGGCATCTGTGATTCGCAGCATGGCTCCTGCTAGTATCAAAGCCTAGAAAAGTAGTGCTGGAAAGAGGCCGGCATGAGAATTCATAGAACCTGCTGCTACAATCACAAATAAGCTCCATCACTAGCTCTGGTACCACTTTTGTTCCACATAGTCTTTTTCAAGTTTGTTAGCCAAGAAAAGGGGAGGGGGAGACCTTTCATTGGAAAGAAATAAATATGATTTTGTATAGAAACTACAAAACTTAATTTAAAAACCAATCGGACCAGGGAGATAATTCTGCTGGTAAAGTGCTTGCTACACAAGTATGAGGCTGAGTTTGATATCCACCCCAGTATCATAAAAGCTAGATGTGGTAACATGTGCCTAAACTAAAGTGGACATGGGATCTCTGTGGTTCAGCGGCCAGCTGGTTTAACCTAACTGGCAAGATTCAAACCAAAAAGAAAAAAGAAAAAAACAAAAACAAAAACAAAACATGGTGGCCCAGCTCAGTGATATACATCTTTAATTCCAACACTCAAGAGAAAGAGGCAAGTGAATCCCTTTGAATTCAAGGCCAGCCAGAGCTATAAAATAAAGGCCCTGGGGAGGGGGGACAGTCAGAGCTATAAAGTGAGACCCTGTCTCAATAAATAAGTGAATGAATAAAATAAATGAATGAATAAATAAAGCAAGGTAGGCAGCACCTGAGTAAAGAGACCATAAGTTGATGCCAATTTCCACACACAGATGCACATATATACATACAAATGAATGAAAGAAGGACGAGAGGACCATCCATCCGGCTTTGTCATCTTGCTGAGAAAGCAGGACTCCTCTTTCTGTCTTTCATAAAGACCTGCCTCGTGTCTTATTCTTGAGTTGCACACACAGCTGTTCTCTGGAGTGTTCTAGTGTTCTGTACATGGTCAAAGTCACACACAGATTGAATTGTTTTGTTTTGTTGGTTTCTCTGTGTTAGCCTGGCCATCCTGCAACTCACTCTGATTCTGCCCCAAGTGCTGGGATTAAAGGCATGTGCTACCACAGTCCAGCTTCAGCCTTCTTTCTTACAGAATCCAGGACCCACCATCCTTAGGATGGCACTACCCACAATGGGTTGGGCCCTCTCCTATCAGCCACTAATTAAGAAAATGCCCTACAGGTTTGCCTACGGCCAATCAGTGGTAAAGTGCTAAAGCCCACTGAAGACCCAAAGACTGCAGCCAGCTGGCATTCTTTCTTACCTACCAAATACATGGCATATGGAGACATGTCTGAAACATGCTACAGATCTACACTTAGGAAAGAGACTCCCAATAAAGAACCAGCAGACTTGAAGAACTGAACAGAATTTAATTTATTAAAAACCATAATGAGGGCTGGAGAGATGGTTCAGTGGTTAAGAGCATGGGTTGCTCTTCCAGAGGTCCTGAGTTCAATTCCCAGCACCCACATGGTGGCTCACACTCATCTGTAATAGGATCTGGTGCCCTCTTCTGGCGTGTAGGCATACATGCAGAGGAACACTGTATTCATAATAAATAAATAAATCTTAAAAAATAAAAACACAACATAATGAAGGTTAGGGATACAGCTCAGTCCTGGAGCGACCACTTAGAGTGTGAGAACCCAAGCTATTCTCCAGCATACGGGGCAGTAGGGGTGAAAGTATTCAAGTCAATCAAAAACAAAAAAAAATTTTTCTTTGCGGTGTGATGGCACACATCCCAGAATTCAGGAGGCATTCAGCGGGTTCATCTCTGAGTTTGAGGCCAGCCTGGTCTATGAGCTCCAGATTGGCCAGGGCTACAGAGAAACCTCTCAAATAAAATCAAAAAGAAAAAGAAATTCAAGTTGGTCAATGAATAAAATTCAGGATAGACAATGCTGGATCATTAAGCACAAAGATGGAATTGAAAAAAAGAAGCACACAGTGACACAGATAGGGACACAGAAAACATGAGAGAGCACGGAAAACTGGGCATATTTGCATAGCAGTTCACTCTGCACCAACAGGATCCAGTTTTGGCAGGAGCCTTTAATTCCATTATTCGGGGGCTGAGGAAGGAGGATCCAGTTTTAGGCTACTTTAACTACACAAAGAGACCTGTCTTGATGACAAAAGTCAAATTCCACTGACCAGCAGAAGTAGTGTCCTAACAACCCCCAAACAGAAATGATGAACTGTCCACACAACAGACTCAATAGAAGATCTAAGGAAATACAGAGCTAGGAGATGGTTCAAATGGTGAGCTGCTTATACAAGTATCAGGACACAAGTTCAAATACCCAGCAAGTGTCTATTTTATCCTACAGCTAAAGATCTCTGGGGTTAGCAGGTCAAACAGTGAGCTTCAGATTCAGTGAAAAGATTTGTCTTACAATATAAGGTGGAGAAGCAACTGAGGAAGACATCCAAAGTCATCCTCCAGCCTTCACATACACGCATATATATGTATATATGTGTATAGTGTGTGTATACAAAATATATGTATATACACACACATACACGAAAAAGTGCCAGTTCTGATACATACTAAAACATGGGAGAATCTCAAACTATACTAAATGAAGAAACCAATCACAAAAGATTACATACAACTACTCACAAGAATGTCCAGACCACAGAGGAGATAATGAAAACATTCTTTTTTGTTTTGTTTTGTTTTCCTACACGGATCTACGGTGGACGGTGGAAGTCCGTGGGTTGTTCTGCAGGCCGGCGGAGGGCACTGACAGACAGTATGGAACTACTTGCGCTGGGCCAGGAATGGAACTCGGGTACTCGGGCGGAGCGGTCGGGCGCTCTACCCCTGAGCCGCCTTTCCGGCTATGAAAATATTCTTAATTTAGACTGTGATATTTTTATACAATTCTGTGGGATATTAAAGTCTATTAAATTATACAGTTTATAATATTGTATTTTTGCACTGTTTATGAGATAAGGTTTCATGTGGCCCAGACTGGTCTTGAAATCAATTAATGAATGATGACCTTGAACATGCTTAATCCTCCTGCTTCTACCTGCCAACATATTAATTAAGCTAATGTTTATGGATTTGAGTTGTTATTTTTAAGACTCCTGAAATGTATAGCTCACCAAACTGGTAAATATAAAATGCGGTTACAATCCAAAGAGCCAGCAAGGAACAGTCAAAGTTTGCACTACTTCCTAAAATTGAAGCTGGACATGTCCCAACAGCCTCAGCTCTCCGGTCTGTGCCCCGGAGACACACTTTTGCAATTTTGTCAAAATTGTTGACAGCAGCTTTCTCTTCCTGGAAACTAATCCTATTTTCCAACAACAGGACAAAGGATAAAATGCAACACATCCAATCAGAAACATAACACAGGCAAAGTGGAATGAGCTACAGCTGTGTACATGACTGGACACCCCTCCTTAGTTCCCTTCCTCAACTCTAATAGCAGTAATCACCCATCTCTGTAGTCCACAACCCCTGTTAAAGAAAGCACTGTGCTGTCAATTCTCAATGTAGACACACCCTCACAGAAGCCATTATGTGACTAACCTGTTCACATTCCACCTTCATCCTTTCACCTCTCTTCACACCCTACCCATCAACTCATTCTCACTTCCCTTTCCCTGGGGAGAACAGGAACAGTAAAGAGAATATCCACATGCCCCATTGCCTATCCTACCCCCATTCCACTTCACCCTCTCCCATCAAGGAGGAGCAAAGAGGGCCAGCTCTTCAGCCCAGGGCTAGTGCCTGCCCAAGACATGGAGAGGGTGGGATGAGCCTGCAAAAAGTGTGGACACTTCTGCTTGACCAAACTGTTCCTCCTGCACAGTAGTACTTCGTCAGGCACATTGTGGCCGTCTGATTGAGAATGACCCCCCCACTGGCTGGTGTTTGAATACTTGCTCTCCAGCTGGAGGTACTGTTTGGGGAAAAGGTGTGGTTTTGGAGGGGGTATGTCATTGGCAGTAGGTTTTGAGGTTTCAAAAAGACTCCAGCCATTCAGGGTATGCTTCATCGTGTGTGGATCTGGATATGAGCTCTCAACTACTGCTAGTGCCATGCTTACCTGCCTGTGGCCATGCTCCCCATCAAGATGGTAATGGACTCCCATCTCAGAAACTGGAAGCCCCAAATAAACTCTTCTTTTCCTTAGGTTGCCTTGGTCACGTTGTTTTATCACACCAGTAGAAAAGTTAACTAACTCACACACTAAAGCACCTAAGGCACACCCACATCCTGATTTACACATTTCAGTAAAGCCCTAGACATCCATGCCTTCTACCCCAGACAAGTCTCCAAGACAGAACACTGTCTACTTTCTGTTCATCCAGGTTTCTCATACTTCCTTATGGGAACTACTCATTAAGATCACTCATGACTTCTATGCCACCAAAGCCAGGAGATATCTAAAGCTCTCATCACACTTGACCTTAAAAGCCACACATTCAGGCAGGTTCCCACCAGCCTTCACAACAGGACTTTCCCTTGCCTGCAGTCACCACCCTAGCCTGGTTTCTCCTTCCATCAGTGTACTTGCACAACATGCCCTCAATGCCATCTAAACACAGAAGATCACACTGTGAAGCCCAGCCCTTCCCTCTGAACTCTAAATGTTGTGTGCTCTCTAAAAGTGTCCTAACTGAACAAGACCAAATCCACCTCCTAATGTTACCTTTACAACCTGCTCCTGTAGTCTTCCTCTTTCTGCAGCAGGCAAAAGTCCCTACTATCATCCTTTACTTCTCTTATTATCCATATCCAGTTGGCTAGCAAATCTCGTCTGCTCTCACTCCAAGAAGGATCCAGACTCCAACCACTTCTCAATACCACTTCCTGGTCCCCTTCAGCCCAAGCTACCATGACTGCTTTGCTGGATCACTGTCACGATCTTCTAAAGCCTCTCCTGCCAGCTGCACAGGGACAGCTATTCTTAACTTAGCTGCAGTGGGACTTTTCAGAAACCAGACCATGTTAAACCTTTGGCTCAAAACAGACCTATTTTACCACTCCCCTTTGGGCTCTTCCCTCCAACACAACAAGCATATTCTACTTAATAG
The DNA here is from genome assembly GCF_982192425.1 of Myodes glareolus. Taxonomy (NCBI): domain Eukaryota; kingdom Metazoa; phylum Chordata; class Mammalia; order Rodentia; family Cricetidae; genus Myodes; species Myodes glareolus. The sequence goes on along the minus strand of NC_142032.1, from coordinate 58,461,286 downwards.
CATCTCAGGCATGCTGAACTCTCTACCTATACATAACAATACCCCCACAGTCAGTCTCTTGCCTTAACCTTTCACCTTCAAGGCAAAGGGCCCTTCTCAGGTAGGCCTAATCTGAGCACTGTCTTTCAGTCTGAAAAGGGCCCACTCCTTTCCTCTTCTGCTGGCCCCTATCAGTATCCAGACGGCCACTATATCATTTACTCTCTTCCTGAGACTAAAACCATGCAAGGCATGAGAATAGAAACATGGTTTGGCTCTGCTCATTACTAAGGCAGTAAGTACTCAAGTGTAGTAAGGAGGAGCTGCTTGTTTGTTCCCGACCACTCAGTCCTGAAATCACCAATTGTAAAACAAAATAGATCTGGAGAACAATGTTAAAAAGACAGACATCACAGAATAAAAGATTCAATTTATACAGTTTAGTGACATTCAAAAATTAAGTCACATTATTTAAGGAGCCACTCACAGATGGCAACATAGAAGTAAAGGGATAAAATGCCTTGAGGAGGTCAGAAAGAAGGTGTTAGAGAGGTCACACAGGACCAAAGGTAGTGACAATACTTCCTGAAACTGGCTAGTGCCAGTTCCAATTTTTCTTATTTGTACACACACTCTGAATGAACTCATTAGACTTAAAACAAAAACTAAATATGAATGGGTACTGCAGGCTACAGCACACAAGTGAACCTAGCCTACCACTTGTCCTCAAAGCAAAACTCAACAGACACACAGCCAGCCACCTTTGCTACATTTTGACTGGGGCTGTTTTCACACACAATAGCCAAAGAGTTGCAGAGACTAAATACTTGCCAACTGACCCTTTAAAGAAAATGTTTACCTATCTCAACAGAACTTTGAAATCATAGGTGTGAAATTTGTGAAGGAAATGAGCACAAAAACTAAAGACTGGTAGGGCGGTGGTGGTGTACGTCTTTAATTCCAGCACTTGGGAGGCAGAGACAAAGACTGCATCATCATCTGCCAGCATGGACCAATCCTTCAAGGCATATGTGCTTATCCACAGCACGTCGAAAAGCATACAGCTCAGTGGTGATTGCTCACACCTTTAATCCCAGTACTCACGAGGCAGCGGCAGGCCAGCCTGGTCTACAAAGCAAGCTCCAGGCCAGCCAGGGCTACATAAAGAAAGCCTGTCTTGAAAAAAGAAAAACCTACAGAGCTGTGTTTATATGGTTCTGAGAGTCAATAAGAAAGAGATTTTCATTTTATTTTTTTATTTGTATGTGTGTGCCTGTGTGCAGTTGTGCATATGAGCACAGTGCCTGCAGAGAGCAGAAGAAGGTGTCACAATCTCCTGGAATGGGAGTTGCAGGTGAGCTGCCTGCTTGCAGGTGCTGGAAATGGAATTCCAGTCCTCTCAAAGAGCAGCACACACCCTTAAGCATGAGCTATCCCTTCTGCTCCAATACAGAGATTTTAAAGATAAATGTTTTAGAAATCATACTTCAAACTGGGTGGTGCTACACACCTTTAACCCCAGGACTCAGGAGGCAGAGGTAGGCGGATCTCTGTGAGTTTGAGGCCAGCCTAGTCTACACAGTGAGTTCCAGGACAGCCAAGGCTACATAGAAATATCCTGTCTCAGGGCAAAAGAAAAAAAAAATCATACTTCAAAAACCTCAAATTTATGTTCTCTACTTCTGCTAGAGAAAGGATATTACATTTATATGTGTGGTTATCTACACGCAAAATAAATGTAACATAATCACAGTTTAAATGGAAGAAACTTACAAATAAATACTCCAAAATTGTCCTCAACAAAAATCCCCACCAGTCAGAACTCCTCCAGAGTCTCTGGTTGGCTCTCACTGGCCTTGAAGAGCTGTTTCCATACATAGCTCTACTGTCAGAATGAGACAGTGAGTGACGAGAATGACATGGGTGTGACTACACTCAGGTACCACACTGAAGTCAATACTATTCATTCACAGGTAGGGGACTAAAGAACAGACAGGAAGACCAGTACTAGAGTCACAGTTGGAAAACTGCATGCACCAGAACACAAGCCTCGTGCACTCTTGACCACAATACATTCTGAACTGAGGACAATGTCAAGCCCTGCATGAAAAGTTAAGTACTGTAACACAGGGCAGGTGCCAAATGCATAGGTGCTGAACCCTCCTGAAAGTTACATCAATGAGAAAGGCCTATAACTCAGCTGACTACTAAGAGGCTAAGGCAAGATAAGAGTGTTACAAGTTTGAGACCAGCACGGGCTTCAAAGCAAGATCCTGCCTAAATGAATAAAAAGTATTTTAGTCCAGAATATGCTATCTTCAAGAGAGTACCTAATTGCTGCTTGGCTTTCTGGTCAAGACCAAATGCACTAAGCACTCTTTAAAAAAAAGTCCACACCAACTAGCTGTAAGGTGTAAGTAATCAAAAGCCTCTGTTGGGGCGAATCAGGCTCTGCCAAGCTCATGATGTACAGATGTCCCAGTTGAACATAAAATTAGAAGCTTCTACGTGCTTAACCAATTTGCTCTCTTAACTGCCATTCCAACTAGTATCCAGATGTCAGTCTCTAATCTATTAAACCTGAAATAAACTGATCATTGTTCTAACTGGTAAATATCTCCCTTTCCAGTAAAGAGGAAAGGGCTTTCTTAAAAACTAACCAAAGGTGCTTGTTTTGGCAGCACATATATCAAAACTGGAACAATAGAGTAACCATTATAAACCCTGTGAAGCAGTCCACATTTGCCAGACTATGGCTCCAAATCCTGAGGCCATCAGAGTCAGCACAAGTTGAGGAAGAGAAAAGAAAGGAAGGTAATTCAGTGGTGTATGGCCGAAGTTCGCAAAAGGATGATTTTGGAGTTACTTGGTTGGGGAGGCCTTTGCAAAACTGGTACTCCAGGTAGATGAAGCTAAGACCCAGGTTATAAAGGACATGACTAAAGTCTCAGTGAAAGAGAGGCTAAAAAGGCTGAGAAAAGAATTATTAGAGCTCTTGAAACTGACAAAAAGAACCAAAAGTCAAGTTGGCAAAAGTGATGGCTTTGTAACATTCTAACAGTTGTAGAGAAAGGGCTCATTCCACCTAGAAAAGGAAGCTGATACCTGATGACTAAGGATAACCTCCACATCTACTGCTCTGACATCAGTTTTTATTTGATCTTGAAAGCCAGGAGAAAACGTGGACATCTTGTCATAGGAAGGCTTGCTACCTACAGAAATCTGATCAACAACCTATCAGTTGTGATCAAGCTGACACTTGTGGAAACTGTCCTCTGAAATCTGTCACTTAGTCAGTCAAGGATGCTGCTGTTAACAACAAACTGAATCCAAAGCAAAAATAACCAAAACCAAATCAAAGTCTATTTCATAAACTTCTACTAATGCTGCTAATCTGTCTGATGATCAGGATTCTGATGAAGCTGCAGTAATACTAGAAAGAAATGAAAGAGAGGCAAAAATTGAAGAGAAGCAGTGCTGAAGAAAAGGATCTCAATGAACAAAATGCAAAGAGAGCCATTACTCACCAGATTACTAAAAATAGGGGACTTACACCTAGGAGAAAAGAAACTGACAGAAATCCCAGAGTAAATAGGGAAAAGTTCAGAAGAGCCAAAGTTCGAAGATGAGGTGAGGTTCATGAAGTTCATAGAAAGAGCAATGGTATAATGGTGAACTATCTGGCATTTGCGCTGCCAATTTAAAAAAATGATTAAGTTGCCACAGCACATGCTTCTAATCCCAGCACTCAGGGGGCAGCAGCAGGCGGATCTCTGTGAATTCGAGGCCAGCCTGGTCTACAACGAGAATTCCAGGACAGGCTCCAAAGCTATACACAGAACCCCTACCCCTCAAAAAAAGAATAAAGGGAAAAAAGTGTACTAAGCTTAAGTAAAATTGCTACATAGTCTAGTTTTTTTTTGCAATTATTGTAGATCAATAAAAGTATTTAAACTTTGAGGCCAACTTGGTCTACAGAATGAGTGCCAGAGCTACACAGAGAAATCTTGTCTCTCCTGCTTCCCACAAAAAAAAAAAAAAAGAAGCAATAAAAAAAGGCGAACCAAAGTTTAAAAAAAAACTTCATATTACATTTTCTTTGTTGTGTAAAGGAGAAGGAGGCACCAAGATGTCAAGGCATATGTCTGGAGATAAGAGGATAACTTGCTGAAGTTGATTTTCTCCTTCCACTATGTGAGTCCTGAAGAGCAAACTCAGGGTACGGCTTATCAGCAAGTGCTTTTACCATTAAGCCACCTCACCGGATCACTCCTTAGTCTAAGTCCCCATACTTCCAGCACCACCGATTACAAGGTCTGCGCTCAAGGTGTTAAGCAAGAACCTACAGGAATTTGGCAAGCTGAGGCAGGAGACTTTAACTTTATCTCAATTTAAAAGCTAACCTGGGTCACAGCACAAGACACTGCATAAGGCGGGAGGGAGGGGCAAAACAGAGACAGGAAAGACAGAGGATGGTAAAAAACAACATACAGAATCTAGGGGAAGACTTGATAGGTCTGGAAGCAGGGAGCTGAGTGATTCAAGCACCAAGTATCCATCTTGTTATCACACAGCTCTTCACCAGCATGGAAGGACCTTTTTAAAACACCCAAATCAAGGAGACCAGTCAAAATAACATCATGAAAAACAAAAATGCAACCATTTTTATTTTTTTCTTGGTAGCACTGGGGACTCAAACCTAGAGTCAAAAGCTTACTAGGTAAAAGTCCTTTTTAAATATTTATGTGTATATGTGCATGAGCATATGTATGCTTGTATACCACATGTGTGCAGGGGCCTGTAGAAATCAAAAGAGGACATCAGATCCTCAACTGGAGTTAAAGGCAATTGTGGATGCTACGAACCAAACCCAAGTCTTCTGCAAGAGCAGCCAGTACTCTAAACCACTGAGCCACTTCCCCACCCTCCAATTTAAGGAAGTCTTGGTACACTGCCCAGCAGGCTTTGAACTTGCTATCCTACCTCAACCTCCCCAAGTAGTTGGGTTATAAAACTATACCACCAGGTTTATTTGTTTATTTACAAGACATCTGGCAACCTAGAGTATCCAAAGTTCAAGCAAGTAAGTCAGTCAACCAATACCAGCCCTTTTCCCTGAGGCTTCTACTTGGACCTTATCTGGCCATACCTCACTAATGTCAGAATACACTGCTGGGCAACGTTCTGCATCCTTAAAATCAATACAATATGATACTACGTGTAACAGATGTTATTATTCAGGGAATGAGGGGAAAAATGAAGTCTTCCACATGTTCAATTACAAATGCATCCAAAAGCTAGGACACAAGCCACTGAAAGCAGCACTCAAAGTACTGAAGTGGCAGACACTGAAGATCTCTAAGAGCCCACAGCAGAGCATATCTACATTCACATTTATTAGAGGGACTCGGTGAAGTGCACTATACCTGTGGCAAATTCAAATTTGGCTTTTAAGAACTTTCTGGAATTTAATACACTTAATCCATGATGTGTGAACCCACAGATGTGGAGCCCAAGGATACAGAGGGCTGAGTATATAATACTAACAAGTCTGTTAACTGTCTTTGTAATTGTAAACCCTAGACTGCAGATCCTTAAGGGCTGTTCATCAATGAATCTGAATCTCTAATAGATTTCTGACAAAGAAAAGATTCAATTGGTACACCTGCTGATCAAAACCTCCTGGTGACGGGGGGGGGGGGGGGGGGGGGGGGGGCTGGAGAGATGGCTCACTGGTTCAAAGCACTTACTACTCTCGTAGATGACCTGGGTTTAGTTCTCAACACTCACACAGTTGCTCACAAATGTCTGTAACTGCAATTCTTTTTTTAAATGATTTATTATGTACATAATGCAGGCCAGAAGAGGGCAGGCACCAAGTCTCATTACAGATGGCTGTGAGCCTCCATGTGGTTGCTGGGAATTTAACTCAGGACCTTTGGAAGAGCAGGCAAAGCTCTTAACCACTGAGCCATCTCTTCTCCAGCCCATGTAACTGCAGTTCTAAGGGATCCAATGTCCTCTGTGGGCACAGGATGCACATAATACATACATGCAGGCAAATACTCGTACATAAAATAAAAAGAATCTAAAAATTAAAATTATTTAGGAAGATTAGAAGTAGATGAAAGTGGGCATGTAGCTTACAACTATAATCTCAGCACTTGAAAGGCAGGGACAGAAGGATGTCAAGTTCAATGCTAGCCTGGGCTACATGGCAAGACCCTGTCTCTAAACAAGGAGGGGGTAATAAATGATGGGAACAGTACAGTGGTTGTTAAGAGTTGTGGGTGGGTTGACTGCAGTTCTCAACACAACCACAGGCTGAGATTCAGGACAGAAGTCAGAAACCATCTCCATGCCTCCTGTCTTAAAGTATGTGCCAATAGTACCATTGAGTGCTGAATAACACTCCTCACTTTAACCAGTCACATCATACCAACTTTAAGTACGGACAAGGACCTCTGTTCCTCCCTCTACTGTCACACCACATCTCTCCAGGAAGAAAGACATTCCTCCACCTGCATCAGAGTCCAGGACACAGACAACTCCTTTACAACTGAGCATGGGTGCTAAAAGCAGAACATACCATATGTTCCCTCCCTTTCACCCTCAAAAGACAGAACTGAGTAAACTGATCCAAGGTTAACAACTCTAGGGAAAGGTTTTCATTTTAAAAAGAAGGGGCAGGGTTAGAGATCTAAAGACAAAACTGACAGCTGATCACAAGATGATGGCAAAAGATTTTTTTTAAAAAATAATAAACTCAAGAGTGGTATGTTATTTGGCACTGGAGAAAATCATAACTTGCTAAATTTTAAGCTCAATATGACAATGTATTTTCATGAGATAAAGAGGGAAACTTTCAAAGCTGTATTTGCAAAATATATTATTTTAAAGCTAAATCTTCAGGCATCTGACATGCTACACATCTTGTCTTCCTGCCACTAAACAACCTCGGAGGCAGGATCCAGGTACTGCAGACACAGCTCCCAACCCACAAAAGTCCTGGAACTCAGCCCGTGAATTTTAGAACCAACAGTGTAGGTTCTAAAAGGCAGTGGCACTCCAGTATCATCTAGGAAGGCTTATGAAAGTACATTCTCGTGCCTGCAAGATGCATCAGTGGTAAAGGGTGCTTTCCAAAGCCTGTTGATCTGAGTTTCATCCCTGGGACCCACATGGTAGAAGGGAAGAACTGACTTGCACAAGCTGTCCTCAGGTATACATATGGGTGCTGCAGTATATGTGCACCTACAATTACACACTTGCGAACTCACACATATGTAATAATTTTTTTAAAAATTAAGCCTCACACTGGCACCAGTGGTGCACATCTTTAATCACAGTACTTGGGAGGCAGAAGCAGGCAAATATCTGTGAGTTCAAGGCCAGCCTAGTCTACAGAGTTCCAGGACAGTCACAGCTACACAGAGAAACTCTCTCGAGAAAGTAAAGTCTCAACTCTACCACAAATTTACAGAGGTAAAGTTCAACATTCATGGTTTAAAAATATTTCAAATGATTCTAGTGTGTATCAGTCTATTATAATGCCAGCACCGCTGATATGTAGGACTAGATAGGGAGGAGAGCTTACAATAATCTGTGTACCACAGGTTTAACCTCTACCCTCTACAGCACACTGGAGATGTAATATAGGCCAAAAACAATGCTTCCTGAGAGGACAAACAGTTGAAAGACCCTCCTCACCTAGAGTAAATTTAAAAAGCAGATATGGGGTGAAACTAAGTGTAAAGCACTTGCCTAAGTAAGTGAGGCCGCAGGTTCAATCCCCAATACCACAAGCAACAAGGGAAAAAAAAATCACTTTTACTGATTTTTTTTTCTTGAAGGGGGGACTGCGGCGGTCTCGTATAGCCCAGGACAATGGCCTTGAGCTCCAGCTCTTCCTGCCTCTGCCTCCCAACTGCTGGGATTAAAGGGATTGCTACTATGCCCAGTTTTACTAGTTCTTCATCTCATTTGGAATACTATGGCTAGATGCCAAGGCCTCATGCATCCTAGACAGGTGCGTTACAGAGCTAGACCCTCAGTTACAAGGAAATCTTTGAGGCAAAGAAATATGCTTCAATTATTCTGATTTCTCAGTCCAGAATCTATACACAGTATTATCATGGGTCAACTAAAACAAAAGGAAAGTCAACTGAGATCTTGAGAAAGATGTAAAGCTGTTAAAAGTCAAGAGGTCTGGCCAGTATTTTCAAGTACATTTTAAGAAAAAGCAGCTCCTCAGCCTCCACAGCAGCTCAGATCTTGAGGCGAAGGAGCCAGGCCAGACTCCCTGCCCTCTTCATAAAGTAAATTCAGTGCTGAGTTTTAGCTGAACACACAGTTGGAAGAACTTTTTTTTTTTTATCATTTGTTCTTCTGAAGTGTAGTAAATGCAAAAATATAGATCAACATACACTGGTAACGTCTGATATGAAATCTAGACTACCAACTACAAGGTCCAAGTTGATCATAGAAGTAAACTGAGTTATCAACCCTGACAAATACTGGTTTAAGGAAGACATGCTTACTTGTAACAGCACATTTTTTAAAGGAAACTCATAAAAGATTCATCTTAAAGCAACTAAGTAAACCCCACTTAAAGTCACAATTCCACTGCTACCTATTTTCTGAACAACTATAAACTTAATCACTTGGTTAATGCAAACTCCTTTTGTTTGTGTGGTTTGTGGCTGGTTGTTTTGATTACATGCAGTTGGGAGGGGGTCGATATACTATACTCAAAAGTTTACATCTGTTAACACAATCAGTGTATTCAAGTCTACTTATGATGGAGTTTATCAAACACTCTTCCCCAGTACATAAGCCAATCCAAGTCACAAGTAACTATCACCAAGAAGACAAGCCTATTTTCAAGTACCATGGAGAAGGAAAAAGCTGATTTCAGGTATGACTGAATGAGTGAAAGACACTGCTAAATATTTTAGACTCCCTGGCCAAATACAGTAAAGTGCAGATTAGGTGCCAAAGCACCCACAGCTACTCCCCAAGTTACATACTGAGCACACCGTATCCAAAGTGGTTGGGACTACAACAACTTCAGTTTCAGATCTGAGTCTTGGCACAGATTTTACCAGTTTTGCATCCCTAATACAAACTGCTCACAATCTGAAAGTTTGATGCTAAAAAGCCACAGCGTTTTGATGTGAGGTATATTTAACCTGCACCTTTGCTGAAGCTCTTAAGACTGGATGTAGTCTTCCAATTGCAGCAACAAACCAGGGGAAACCTAAGAAACCATGAAGTTATTGATTTGAGGCCACCACACAGAAGCATCAGAGGAACCATGCTATTTAAGTTCCTGGGGGTGTTTTCTATACATAAGTACTGATTTAGACAAAACACTCTCAAGTGTCAAGTAGGTGATTTAATGAACCTTCACCTCCCTTCTAATGGAAAAACTTGAAATAACTTCCAGTTCAGTTTTTTTTTTTTTAGCCCACCTGATCATTCAACACATGGCTTTCCTAACTGTACTTAAACCTTTAAAAGTTAATTTTAAACTAGGTGTGGTGGTATGTGCCTCTACTCACCCATAAAGCTTGTGAGGTAGAGGCAGGAAGATCAAGAATTTAAGGCTAAACTTAGCTGAAGAGAAAGGTCAAGAACATCCTAAACTACAGGAGACCCCTATCGTCTCAAAAAATAAAGATTAAAAAAATTAATAAATAATGAGCCAGGTGTAGTGGTCCATGACTTTAATCCCATTACTCCAGAGGCAGAAGCAGTAAAGATCTCTAGCTACACAGTGAGACCCTGCCTCAAAAATAAACAAAATTAAAAAATCAAGTTGACTTTGGTAATTATGGTCACTGGTGGACTGAGTCGATGTGGTAAGCACGATTCTAACTGCTTTGTGGGAACTTATTTACATATATCCTCAGTTACAAGTCTAACATGTACATTGGTTGGGAAAAACTTATGGGACAGAATTGTTTTCCCGGGTCAAGGGGGCAGCAAGGATAAGAAATCTGCCCAAGGTCACAGGGCTAGAAAGTGGCAAAGCAAGATTAAATTTACAAATTTCCCAAAAGAAAGTTCAACCACGACTGACACTTAGAGATCTAGCACCTTACTACTTCAAGGCACATTTTAGCCGTAGGCAATCTGAAGTCCCTTTCTCACAGGCTGCCTCTTCGGCAACATGACCTTGACGACAAAAACCAAAGTAAACTTGACTTAAGAAAGTGAAACAGTATCCTATTAACAAGTGCTCCGAGGGAAGGAAATCCGTCGAAGAGCCCTCCTCCCCGGGGCGGAAAGCAAAAAACATAAACAAAGCTCTGACCCGTGCTAAAGAGAACACAGCGGGTAGGGGGAAAATGACAGCAGGTCACGCGGTGAAGCCCCGCCACAGAGCTAATCAAACCACTCATTCCGTCCCACCTACAACTCGAAGTTCAAGTTCTGAAAAAGGCAACGGCCTGGGGGGGGGGGGGGGGACACCTCCAAGTTAACACTGAACCGAGCTTCTTTAAAAGGGAGATACCTGGAGTCACAAAAATAAGCCCTCACCCCAGCTCCAAAACACCAAGGAGTCTCGAGTGCCCCCGGTCAGCGGAGGCTGAGGATTCACCGCGAAGGCCCCGGGAGACTAGGAACTGGTTTTTGTGTATTCCGATGACTCTGCGGCTAATGCCCAGAAACCCACAAAACTTGTTCCTCGGAGGACAAGAGTCCAACAAAGGCTTTCGCGAAGGTCTCCGACGAGTTGACAAGCTCCGGGAGACCTCGAGAAGTCGCTGGGAAGGCCCCGGCGCGGGAGCCCTGGAAGCTCGTCCCGGACCCCCGACTTGGCTGTGGCTCTCGTCGCCTTGCCCGGGCTCCCGCCTCGCCCAGCCCGGAGAGTCACCTCGGCGTCCAAAGTTCGCCGCCGACTCGGCGGGCTGCCAACGACAGGCTGACAGGAGCTGGCGACGCGGTCCCGGCCAAGGCTGGACGCCGCCTCCCGGGCCGCCAAAGCAGCCGATTCCGGGGGGGAGGGGAGAGGGGCCGGGACGCTCCCTCCCCACGCCGCCTAGACCCGACCATCACCCCGTCGGTCGGCCGCCCGCCCGCGCGGCCGGTGCACCCCGCGCCGCCACCCCCTCCCCCCGAGTTACCTGGAGGCGCCCACGACCCGCAGCTAGTCACGCTCAGGCGGGAAAAGGGCTCACCGACACCATCAGCAAAGCGCCCAAAATGGCGGACGTATCAAGCAGGCCTGGAGTTACCCCCGCCCTCCCTCCGGCTGCCCCGCAGCCAATCTCGGGCAAGACTCCGCCCCCTTCCCGAAAATAATTGGCCTGGCTCTCCCGCCCCCGACAACCTATTGGCCCTCCCAGCGGGTCCCTCGCCTCTACTCCGATTGGCTCGGGACCCTTGTCAGTCAAACGCGAGAGGCGCATTCTTTTTCCCATGGTCTTGACGGATCCGGAACCTCTAGGACCCCGGTGTCTGAGAAACAAGTCAGAAATTGGGAGAAGCTTGGGCTGGGTTCCTATACGCCGTAGCAACAGTAGTGCCTCGCGTGACGGACGCTTCGGACCACCAATCCGCGTAGCCAGTGCATTTTAAAACAAATGAGCCAAACCAATCCCGGCCGTGTACCTTTAGATACGAGGGAACCAATGAGATAGCACAATGACAACAGGCGGTGGGGCAACGGCCGCGGAGAGGGAAGGGGGGAAAAAAAATACCGGTGATGACGTGAGTCACAACAAGACCTGAGGCGGAAGTCACCTATAGTTGGGGAATTAGCTCAAATGGTAGAGCGCTCGCTTAGCATGTGAGAGGTAGCGGGATCGATGCCCGCATTCTCCACTGTATGGTTTTACAAAAGTGTGTCTGCTTAAATTAATCACCTCAGAAAGACTAAGGGACTAAAAATGGGATCAAAGTTGAGGTCTTTCTAAGACAAAACAGACTCTTAGGAAAGAATGCCAGGTTGTGATTTTTGTCGCAGAAAAAAATTTACACATGAATTTCTTCCAAATGCTAGTCCCACCAATTGAACCATACATTTGTCCCACCTCAGAGCTGAGGTCCTGGACCTCGGGATCCCCATTTGCAAGCCTTCCCAATACCCCGCTCTTCCCACTTTGATAGTTAATCGCGGTTGTCAATTCTCCTAGGGCTGTTTAAAAGGAGAACTTGAGCTGAGCACACGCATTCATTCCTCTACCAACTGGCTGGAAGTGCTGTGACCTGCAGACTCCTGAACCTGCTGCCTTGACTTCCCTGCCATAATGGCCTAGTACTCTAGTACCATGAGGCCCAACGAACCCTTTCTCCCTAAAGATGCTTCTGTCAGAATGTTCTACCCCAGCAGGATAAGGTACTAAAGGAAAGGTACTAAGAAAAATGTACTAAGATGCTCCCCTTATGCCCCCACTATGAATAACATGCTCTATTCAGAGTGTACATGACAGAAGTTCAGGGGCACTGCAGCCTGGCCACCAAGGTCAACAAACTCTCCCACTCTTGGAAGCCTTTCATGAAGCAGGCCTTCCCATGCCATTTGGAAAACAAGTGACCAGATGATCAAACTGAAGGACAGACTCTCCTGGGAAGGTATTATTTTGTAAGACAGGCCAGCGCTCCAGATCCCTAGGGTGTTGGTGGCAGGAATAGGCAGGGTATCACAGAGACCCCAGGATGGGACTTTGGAGCTCCCAAGTATTTGGAGACTGAGTAGCAGAGGTGGCTGAATCACACAGGCCTGGATTGAGGCTCACACCTCAGACAGGGCCTACCTGCACATCTCTCTCAGCAGTAGCTACAGTGGTTCTGACTTGTTCAGGGATTCGCTGAAGCTCAGAGAGCACATGGTGTGTCTCCTGAGTATCTTCCCTAGGCTGCCTCTAGGCATCCATCCCCTGGGAGGAGTGACAGAGACTACTACTCCCTGGACTGGAGGAGACAGGACCTGCATTCTTGGGCACTCAGGACTTTTCCAGGTTCAGAATCTCTGAACCTCCACCCCTTTACGTGGGGTCCAGTTGGCCTGAGCCCTCCACCTCACTCACCCTGGCTCTGAGCTCCACTACCAGGGTAGTAAGAGAGGGTTGTATAGTCACACAAACCCACCATGGCCTCCAGTTTTTCCAGAGAGTTACTGCTGGAGGCAGCTGCCAGAGTTTATTGCTAGAAGGTCCACAAGAGCATTATAGTCCCCATTTTACACACTAGCTATCTGTCCAGAGATCATTTGAACACCAGAGGCCAAATAGGGGTTGGGTGACCTTGGTCAGGTAACCACTCTCCAGCTCTCAGAAGAGCAAGAGATAATATCTACCAGCCTGTACCATGCCCACCACTCCAGGCAGTTATGGAAGTCCTCAAAAGTTAACTCTGAGAGACTAGAAGTCTTGCCTGAGGCCATACAACTAGTGACAAGGGGTGTTAAAACTGAGACCTAGTGACAAGTGTTAAGTGTTAACCTAGTGTTAAGGAGGCAGAAAGCTCAGGGGAGGGCTACAGTTAAAGGGTGGGCCATGATTGGAAGGGGCAGCTGTCTGTGCTATCCTCGAAGGAAAAGCTCAGCTTCCTCACTGACCAAACCAAGCTCCTCACACTACCTGGGTGAGTCAGCCTGCGGCCCACCAAACCAGCATCCCTTCATTCATTTGTAATGAAAGCACCTGCTGGCATCTGTTCCGCATTCCTTTCTCCCAGACTCCAGTGGGTTCCCGGGACGTGCACACCCGTTACAACTAAGAGATCCCCTACCATCTCCCCCAGGCCAGGCAGGGTAGTTAGCGCGTAGGTTGTCAGATGCAGTGCACACATTCCTAGTCTAGCCAGACACACTGAAGTCAGAGAGGCCTTCCTGGGGAAGGAGGGACCTGATCCTGAAGCCCACCTGCCAGCCCTGCAGAGTCATGGACAGGCCCGAAGCAGGGGCAGACTTGCGAGCTTGCATAGGACATGCTCGGCATCTGAAAACTTGCAGGTTTGATGGATCTCCTCTTTCTCCCTCTCCCTTTGCCTCTCTCTCCTTTTCTACCCCCACCACATCCCCATCCCCCAGCCCACTCTCCTCACCCCACTTCCTTCTGGAGCTTAATGTTTTACTTTTCCATACATTTTGAAGAACACGCACACACACACACACACACACACACACATACACACACACACACACACACACACACACACACACCTACGCTTTGTTTTTAAAGCATGACCTGTTAGAAGCGTAGTGGAATGAGCAAGTGACTGTCACTCCTTAAACTTCAGAAACAAATACAGAGCTGCCTCTTTTGAATTCAATGAGGTAACAATTTAAAAGCAAATGCTTCACAAAGGACACTTTAACATACCGGTTATATACTGCAATGAAAAGAGAGCTCTGCCTCTTTAAAAATTGAAATTGGTTTAGTTCAAACAGAAGACACCCCAGCGTCTTTCTGCTCTCTTCCCTTCCACTCTCTGCTGACACAGACTTGGGATGGAATGGGGCCATTACTGCCCTGGCAGAGGACAAGGTCCAGAAGGACCTGGGCTGCTCTCCAGGAGCCTTGTGTCTAAGCTGTTACTGGGTCAAGTCAAGAAATCCTGGGGCTCAACAGGGGGAATCAGAGTCTCCTAGGAGACCTGAATCGTCACCCCCTTAACCTGGATGTTCAACCCTCTTTCCCTCTTGTTTTTATAGTGTCAGGGCTGGGGAGGAGCAGGACCTCCCTAAAAGGATGCCTGGTAGTTGCCAAGTCTGTAGAAAGGAGACCCTCTGAGCATTTGACCTCTCTGTGGCTACCACGCCTCTGGAGAAAGAAAAGGAGACATTTGGGTGGAGAGACTGTGGCTTGGGATCGACACTAGACACTAGATCACAGGCAAGAAGTCAGTGAGGGTCTTGAAGGGTGAGACTTCACCCCATTCCCATCTCTTTTTTTTATATTTTTTTAATTCTTTTTTCAAGGTTTATATATTTATTATGTATACAGTGTTCTGCCTGCATGTATTCTTGCATGTCAGAAGAGGGCATCAGATCTCATTATGAAATGATTGTTGCTGGGACCTGAACTCAGGACCTCTGAAAGAGCAGCCAGCAGTCTTAATCGCTGAGCCATCATCTCTCCAGCTCTTGCATCTTTTGAGAAGAGTAAGCTGATTGGAACCTAAACCCAAGAAATTTCCAAAATGCCCAAGACCTGGTCACACAGATTCTGTTTAGCCATTCAAGATGGGCACTGCCTTGGTGGCTCAGGGTAGCTGTGGACACAGGACAGACCTTAGACACACTCTCATGGAGGAGGGATACTCAGATCTGCTGAAGGAGGGGCTGTTACCAATAGGAAACTCTTAAGGTCTCAGGGAGGTGTGAGGAAGATGTGGAGAGGTGGCTGTCACCAAAAGCAGAGCAGCTGAACAGAGGGTAGAAGATGGCAGGTGAACAGACACAATTCTGCTTCTCAATCACTTGGTGCCCAAGCCTTGGTTTCCTCAACATCAAAAGGGGAACACCTGGCTGGGCTGCTACAAAGTTAAACAGTCAGGTGAATGTCACCCTTAAAAAAAAAAAAAACAAAAACAGTCAGGTGAATGTCACCCAACTCCTTCAAAAAAAAAAAAAAAAAAAAAACAACTAAACAAACAAAAAAACCCTCTTGGCTCAGGGTCAAGATGCCTCTTGGGGGACAGAGCACAGCATCAGCCCAGGGCCTGCCTTGGGGTTTTGAAATGTCTCTGATCTCTGGATGGACTGCCACGTAGCTGCTTTCCTCCAAATTGTAACATCCCTTCTTGGGAGCTCTGGAAGATTTGCAAAGGATAGGAAACTTAAAAACTCACAAGACTCAGGAGGCTCCTGGATATGACAGAATTCACAAGACCCCTCCCAAAGTTTATACAAACGTAATGGCTGGGCAGAGGAGCAGCTACCTCCAAGTTGAATTCCAGGAGTGCGGTATTAGTGAGTTAGGGCCCATGCTGAGGTGGGTTTCTCAGTGATAGTTATTTTTGAGTCACCCCCACTGCTGTGAGCAACCCTAGCAAATTCACTGGTTTGCTAAGCGAGACAGGTGATATGGTTCCTTTTGTCCCCACCAATTTCTTATCTAGGCTAAAGAGATGACATTCATATCCTCCCAGGAATATTCAAAGAATGGTGGGGAGGGGACTGAGCAAATGCCTTTAATCCCAGCACTTGGGAGGCAGCGACAGTCAGATCTCTGTGAGTTCAAGGCCCAGCCTGGTCAATAGAATGAGTTCCAGGAGAGGCTCCAAAGCTAAAAAGAAACCCTGTCTTGAAAAAACAAAACGGGGTGGGGAGGGGGGAAATCCCCACTACCTGAGGCTCCCAGTAAGCAGATTATTTAAATGCAGGACTGTCCATCAGCATGACCCTGCCTTGGTACCTAGTGGGTGATGACCGGACTGACTCCTGGCTTCCTCTAGCTGACCAAATAAACAGGAAAAGGGTCAGAGATAAGGCCTCTGAGCATCAGCCAACAACCTTAAGCATGCAATAACCCTATTTAGGGAATGGGATCCTTAACCATGTAATAGCTCTATATGCAGACGGTATTGCCCACAGTACTGGGGGAAGGAAAGGACGGCAGAAGGTGACTTGACCCTTTCTCTGTTCAGACAGGCTTCCAGGGCCAATAGCCCAAGTTCTTCCTTTCCCACCCCTTGCCCAACCTTGGGCTGCATGCATGGATGGCAGAGGGAAACCAAGGATGCTTGCTGCACCCCCATCCCCAATGCAGGCAGGGTCTCAAAGTCAGCTTAGTCAGACAGAGACTAGACTGGGAGCTGAACTTCAGTAAGTGCTTTCAGGTGATTGGCCCAACCAAAAGGTGAGCAATTTGGGGGACTTTGGCCTCACAGGCAACTTGGTTGCAAGAAATATAGCTTTTGGGCATAAGAGTTTAGATGCCACTCTCGCTGTGCCAGTCTTTGCAAACTTAGACCTGTCCATTACCTCTGAGTTTTATTAAGTCACAGTCTCTATTCTACCAAGGACCAGGCCTGCCATGGGCCATCTCCTCATTGTTGCACAGAACCCTTAAGAGGCCCACCAATAACAGGAGTCAACACGATCCATTCCCTACTGCCCCTCTCTACAGAGGACCCCGAGATAGGCCTATACCCCCAGGCCAAGCTCTTGGTGGTAGAACCAGCAAGTCAGCCTGCCTTTGACACAACCAAGCTGACTATTGTCCTAGGGACTCCTGATCTCAGTAGAGGCCAGGGGAGCAACTCTGGTATGCTCCAATGAAACTGGGTGCCTGCAGTTCCCTAGGCCTCTTTCCTGCCAGTCTCCCTTCCCTGGGCTGCTTTTATCCCTCTTTGCACTTCCAGTCCCCTAGGAGTAGGTCAAGCATTCAATTTCAGGACTCTGTTGGGAGAGACCTTTGAGATTTTCTCTTTCACTTCACAGGAACTGCCACACCCAATACTGAGT
This sequence comes from Myodes glareolus, assembly GCF_982192425.1. Lineage (NCBI taxonomy): Eukaryota > Metazoa > Chordata > Mammalia > Rodentia > Cricetidae > Myodes > Myodes glareolus. The sequence goes on along the minus strand of NC_142032.1, from coordinate 58,443,885 downwards.
GTAGTCTTTCTCGGTCCTCTCTCCAACACCACAATTGAGGTCAAGCTTGAAGCTGATGTGACAGGACCTTACCCTTTGACCTTCAGGACACAACAGTCACCCACCCTCCTTATACTCCATGCTACAGCTTATTTTATGACCTGTCACAGATAGGAGATCCCTCCCCAAGACAGGGACCAGCCCTCTCTGTATGTTTTTCAGCACCTCCCAGATGAACATGCAGACAGACCTCAGATTCTGCTGCCTCAGTGGCTCTGCGAACAAAGTGTATTGTGTAAGACGTGACCAGAACAATCACAATCTGGCAGAGCGAAGCTCACAGCTCTATCCAATGGGGGCTACACAAACGGAAGGGTCAGATGAGCTGCCCTGGCCTCAGACCTCATGACTGGCACCAGGCTGAGCCAGCATGCCAACCCAGTCTGAACCCCAGAAATCCAGTACAAAACAGGAAATGCCCTGAGCCTTTTGCAGAATATGATATGCTGTTCTGTACAGGTCAGTTCGCTCCACTGGCTCAACCTATGTACTGGCCTGTCTCTGCTTGAGGGGGCTTGACAAAGGGATACCCATGCGTAGGAGAACACACACACAACACCACCAAGTGGGAGAAAGTTCATTCTTTGGAAACAGGCAACTTAAATATTTACAGAGCACAAAAGAATGGCAGTTATGTTTTAAAAAATTAAGTTTATAAATATTTCTCCACTGTACAAAGTTTTCCCAGCCCTGCCCACCCCCATCACTGTTCACATTTCTCATTTTTAAAAAAAAATCCCAATTATATTTATTTTTTAAATCATAAAATATATTTTTCCTTTGTTCATATTTAAAAATATTTACAGGGAGGCAGCGAGGCTGGGGTGGGCAGCCGAGGTCAGGACGAGTCCGTGCAGGGGGATGGAGGAGGTGGGAAGAGGTGGCAGTAGCTTCTTTCGGTGACAGGCGAGGGTGGGCAGCTGTCCTCTGCAGACAGGTACTGGCTGTGGGGGGTGGGTGGGGGTGGGTAGGGGTCTGAGTCCGAATTCAAGTCCAGGTAGTATTTGCTGGTCTTCCAGCGACTGGTGCTGTAGTCGCTGTCACACACATCTGTGCTGCACGGTGTTGTTGGGGGTGCCATGCCCCGGATGATGTAGGGTCTAGAGGGAAAACAGAGGAGGTTGGCAGGTGTGCCTATACGAGGCCCTGGAACTGCTTGTCCTCAGCAAGCTTTCAGGGGCAAGGTCCTGGGTGGTATAACTTGGAGTTCACTTTCTCTTTCTCTCTCTCCACCTCCACAGCCAGGGCTTAGTAAGAACTAGGTCCCTGATTCCTTTCCAGACAACAAGTCAGTAGAACCTGTTCGCTGACTTTGGGAGGAGCTCACTTAACCTCTGAACTTCCGTTTCTCAAAAGGAAATTCTCCTGCTTTGGGTATGTGCATGCATATTCATATGTATGTGTGAGGCTGCATGGACCCGTGTATGGAGGTCAGAGGTCGAACTCAAGTGTCTCCTCCCATTTTTCTCCACTTTATCCTTTGCGGCAGGGGCTCTTACTGAACCTGGAGCTAGACTGGTTGGTCAGCGAGCCCCCAGGATTCTGCCTCCGCCTCCCTGGCTCTAGGACTACAGCAACTCTCCACTGTATGTGGCCTTTTATTCCATTCCTAATGCTTGTGTGACAGATATCTCCAAGCCTTGTTTTTATTGATTGATTGGTTTTTTTTGAGACGGAATTTCTCTGTGTAACTTTGAAGCCTGTCCTGGATCTTGCTCTGTAGACCAGGCTGGTCTCAATCTCACAGAAAGATCCACCTGCTTCTGCCTCCCGAGTGCTGGGATTAAAGAAAGGCATGTGCCACCACTGCCAGCCCCCTCCCCCCGAGTCTTATTTCTTAAGAGGCTTGTAAGGATGAAGTAAGAGTCTATGTGGAACATGCTAGAAGCATAAGTGTCTACAGGAGAAAGCATTTAATAGCTATTGACCACATGCTCTTTTCTGCAACTGTTGAGGCTATGTGGTTCTGGAACAGTCGTGTCTTAAGTTAAAGCACCCTGATCTTGGTGATGTCTTCCAGTCTCCTGCAGTGGCCCAGAAACTCTGTGTCAGGCCCTGTGTCCTGAACTCCAAAGTCGGAATCATGGTATCTTTTCAGAGTCTGGACCCATCATGCTGGGGTCACCATGAGCAGGAATGGGAGGCTGAAATAGTGTCACACAATGCAGCCTCAGCAAGGTCAGGCCATGGAAAGGACAGCGCCTTGGAGTAGGACCCAGAGCAAAGGCAGGCAGGGTGGGAGACTTGAGAAATGGCTTTGTAGGCATGGCTATTTCTAGCCTGGGGACTTTGACTGGTGTTATACTTTGACACTAGGATCCACCGCAGGTACTTGAACAGCAATACAAAGAGGGCTGCAGTCTCCGACAAGTCCGTGCAAGAGTTCCCAGAAATGGTCACTAGATGGCAGGCAGGACCACCCTGGAAGGCCCAGTAGGCCAGGGACCCAGGCAGGGAGACTGCTTGGTCTGGACAGGTGCCAGAACCCTGGTCTACATGCTGGGCGGGCCCAGGCCCTCTCTACCTACCTTGGCAGGTAGCTCTCCTGGGGCTGAAGCCCATCCTTGCACCCTAGACTCTGATTAGCTACGGCAACCATAGCAGTGTCCCAGGATCCTGCTTCTCTATATGCTGTTGCCACTCTGCTGTAGAATGTGGGTTTTCTGAGCAACACGACCAGCTGTTTTCATTAGAGCAGGTGGGCCCGCTACTAGGGACCTATCACTTGGGGTCCTGCTGACTACTGATATTTCCTCATAGGAAAAGGGGCTGGAGAGGGCCACTGAACCCTCACCTGTGGCTCCCTCTGAACCTCCCAGCCATGTATATGCAATTCTGCTCGAAATGTGTTTGGCCTAGGATAACTCCATCCATGCTGGGAGAAGACTTTCCAGTGTGGTGACTTGGTGTAGGAGGTCCTTCTGTATTTGTGTTGCTTTCATTGGTTGAATAAAGAAACTGCCTTGGCCTTTTGATAGGGCAGAACTTAGATAGGCGGGATAGACAGAACAGAATGCAAGGAAGAAGGGCAGTGTGGTAGACTGGTAGATGCCATGGCTCTCCTTCCCAGACGCTGGTTAGACTCATGCAGGTAAGCCACAGTCAAGTGGCGATACACATTAATGGAGATGGGTTAAACTAATATGTGAGAGTTAGCCAATAAGAGACTAGAGATAATGGACCAGGCAGTAATTTAATTAATACAATTTCTGTGTGGTTATTTTGGGGGTTAAGCTAGCTGGGATCTCTCGGTATGTCTCTGATTACATCCTGAGTGTTATGACCCAATCAATGGAGCAATCCTGGTGCAGGAGAATTTTCTGTATTCTGTCATTCATGTATTTTAATAAAACACTGATTGGCCAGGCAGGGAGTATAGGCGGGTCAACCAGACAGGAAGTAGAGGCTGGGCAATGAGAATAGGAGAAGGCTCGGGAGGAGGAAGCTCCCTCCGCCATTCCTGCCCAGATCACCGAAGAAGCAACATGTGAGCTGCCCAGCTAGAAAAGGTACTGAGCCATGTGGCTAACGTAGATAAGGATAATGGGGTGATATATGTTATAAGAGCTAATAAGTAGCCAGAGCTAAGGGTCAATCAGTTTATAATCTTATGGAGTCCTCTGTATGTGATTTTCTTTGGGGCTTGCCAGCTGTGGGGTACTGGGCAGGACAGATAACCCAACAAGTCGGCCCTCATGTTACACAATCCCTAGATGAAAAATAATAGGACCAGGCGGTACTCACTTGGTTTCTAAGCAACACTTAGCCTGTCATGAGGACTCAGAGAGTAGAGTGAAACTGTAAAGATAGAACCCGTGAGACACACCCTATGGAAATGAAGATGAGACCCTCCTCCCTATATATGGAAGACAAGGATGGACTCTTACCTGTATGGTCTGGTGGTGGCTGGGATGTTCGCAGAGTAACACATATCCATGTTGTACAGGGAGGGGTCCGTAGCTGGGGATGGTGGTGGGTTCAGGATCTAAAGAGAGCAAGCAGGGTTTACTCCAGGCCTCCCTTGGCTAAACCATCCCTCCAGCTTGCCAGCCTGGGGTCTGGGTCTCTGTTCTCAACCCATGGTCCACAGACCTCTCTAGAGCTAGTGAACTTAGAAAGCAGAAGGGAAACATCAGCCATCTTCCCCAGAGCTGATGGTGGCCAGAGGCATGGAGACAAAGTGCTTTTAACCCAGCAGTCCTTGTCCCTCTCAGGCATCACTTTGCTGACCAGTAGAGACCCCCCAGGACCACAGTCAGATCTTGGCCATGAACACCAAGCAGGATGTCAGCAAGAGCCCTGGTCTCCTCCATCCTGGTCTCTGTTGTCTCCACCTGCCTGTGCACGCCTCTCTGCTTCCTTGGGAACTTCATGATGACTGCACTTGGCGTTCAGTCCTGCACTTCCTGCCATTGCCTGTGACCTAGCTCCTACTCAGGACACCCCAAGTCCCTGCTGGAGCACTTCCCAACACACAGGGGTTAGATGAGGAGGGAGCGGCCCCACCCCTTTCTCAGGGAGCTTTGCCCTACTGTGATAAGAAGACGACACCCTGGACTGTGAGAATGTGCCCTGATACACACTGATGGCAGCAGGGACCTCTCAATATATCTCTGATTACATCTTGAGTGTTGTGACTCAATCAATGGATCAATCCCTAGATGAAAAATAATAGAGCCAGGCAGTAGTGACACATGCCCTTAATCCAAGTACTCAGGAGGCAGGGGCAGGCTGTGTGTTTGCAGACCGCCTAGGCAAGAGTGATGTCTATGTCAGTCGAGGCTACAAGGAGAAACCCTATCTTGAAAAAACAAAAAAAGAGAGAGAGATAACATGAAGGCACTGGAGGTGGCAAAAAGTACAAAACGGGGCCTCCTTGGATGAAGTGGGTCACTGCAGGAGCACCTCCTCCCAGCCCCTTGCTCGCTCTCTCTTTGCTTCCTAGCTCATGAAGCACTTCTACCATGATGTTTTGCCAAGAGTGTTGGGCAAGGAACTCCAGGCTGAAGCCTTTGAACTCTGAACCCATGAGGCAAAATAAACCAGGGGAGTGCTGACAGCAAGTCTTACAAGTGTGGCCCTCTGCTGGCACACAGAGGAACTGTGTCCCCTGTAGCAATAGAGGTTAAAATGATAGACTAAGGCACCCAGATAGGTGCCAAGACCCAGGCACTAAGATTGGGACAGTTCCCATTGACCAACCTGTGACACAGAAAAGACAGTGCCAGGGGAATCACATCTGCGATTGTGAGGAATGAGCCACACCATGGTCCCTAAGCACACTTCCCCTAGGGATGCGCTAATGTGGAATGTACACAGGGCACACCAAGTGCAAGCCACAGGATGTCTGTAGTGATATTTTGTTTGTTATCTAACAAATAAAGCTTACCTGAAGATCAGAGTGCGGAGCTAGCCACTAGTTAGCCATAGAGACTAGGCAGTGCTGGCACACACCTTTAATCCTGAAGCAGAGGCTACAGATCTCTGAGAGTTCAAGGCCACCATGAGTCACACAAGATTGATCCAGATTAAAAGAGACAGAACCAGGCAGTAGTGGCTTATGCCTTTAATCCCATTAATTGGGAGTACTTAAGCTACTTCCGAAGAGCTGGCTCCTGAGTTTCCTAGTGAACCCACTGCAACAAGCAGGGCTGCAGAGCTGTGAGTATGCTCAGCCCACTGAGTGCAGGGCTGCAACTCAAGAGAAGGCAGCTTTGTGCTGTCTCTGTCAAACAGTTACGAGAGGCTGCAGAGAGTGCAAGAACAACAGGGGGTGTTATAAACTCCAGATGTTGGCCCCTAAAAATAGACTCTGGAACTTTTGGAAGACTCAGCTCCTATCCTGTCACCCAGAGATAACACTGTCCTCAGCTCCATCCGCCCAGGATGAGGAGAGGCATGATAATGAGTCGATAACACACAGACAACAAGGGACACCCCAAAAGGGAGGGGTGAATCCTTGGTAATGTGGGCTCCCCGGGGAGACCCTGGAAGACATGCAAGGGGCTGTCCTTGCCTTTGCGTAAGCTGCAAGAACTGGGGAAGCAAAGTGCTTATGGAGCACAGCTGAGCACCAAGGTCTTCAAGGACACCGCTACTGCAGCCCCTCACTGTGGTTTTGCCCTCTAGGGTTTGATACCACAGCCAACCCAGGCCTGAAAATAGTTAAGTTCTGACTTGACTCTCATCTGCCTGCCTCTGTCTCCCAAGCATTGGGATGAAAGGCGTGTGCCACCAGTGCCCAGCAACACATGTGCCAAAGCATATGTGGAGGTCAGAGGACAGCTTGAGAGAATCGGTTTTCTCTAACCATGTGGGTTCAAGGAACTGAACTCACAATGACAGGTTTGGTGGCATACATCTCAGACTGTCCTCAAACTTCTTGTATAAACAAGGATGTATGGACAAAGATGAGCCTGGCTTCCTCACCTCTCTGCCTCCACTCCTATACCTGCTAGCCCCAGAATGTGTTGAACTACGGATCTAGAGCTTTGAACATGCTAGGCAAACATGCTATGAACAAAGCCACGTCCCTTTATGTACATATGTGTTTGCAGACCATCTCAAACATGCTATGAACAGAGCCACGTCCCTTTGTGTACCTATGTGTTTGCAGACCATCTCAAACACGCTATGAACAGGGCCATGTCCCTTTGTGTACATATGTGTTCGCAGACCGTCTCAAACACGCTATGAACGGAGCCATGTCCCTTTGTGTACATATGTGTTTGCAGACCATCTCCATAGCCACCCTTTTCTATACAGAAAACAGTGCCACCAGTGAGAAAAACAAAAGGGGAGCACGCACCACCACTCTCTGGGGCGCTGGAAGAATTACTAGCTCTAGAAAGAACTCCACCCAGGAAGTCCCTGGAGCTAGCACTGACAGGAGTCCTCCACTGTCACCCATTTATCAGCCTGTCTCACTCACCGGTGGATATAGTGTGGCTTTTGTGCTGGATGAGCTGCTGGATGAGGCCCCGGTGACGTGATTCCGGTCATAGAGGGGCACGCTGCCCCGCCCCCCCACCAGGCTCATGGAACTCATCATGGACTTGCTGCATGGGATGCCTGTGGGGAAGGCAAGGTGGTAACAGTGAGCGAACACCCGCTTTGGGCCCTGATGCCCATGAAATGTCCACTAAGTTGAATGTATCCCAACTGACACAGGTCTTTGGCTGTATCAGGGCAAGCTACCCAGGTCTCTGCAAAACATGCAAACTCATGGGAACTCCTGGGAAGCCTGCAGAAGGGAGCCCTGTGTAGGGATGAGTACAGAGCATACCACGCAGACAGAGCCCAGGTATGCTGAGAATGCTGAGATGCAGAGACCACGGCAGCCCCTGGCAAGCCCTGCCTTCCACCCCCAAGATGAACCAGGTCACATCAACCTCTGGATACTGCTGTTCAAAGGAGACTGGCTTAGTGAGAGGACAGACTAGGCCAAGAGAGAGGAAGCCAAGGCTGTATAAGGTTGGGCCACCTCCATGGTGGACCCTGAGTGAATAGGCACTTTCAGCCCTCATAAGGCCCAGAGATGGGCCTGCCACACTACTGATAGGATCTGAAGCAGAAAGTGTTGCCCTGGGTATCTGCAAACACAAACTGTATCTCTGTGGGTGGCCCTCTGGATGCTTCCCAGACAACTCACCAAACCTCCCCCATCAGAGAGACAGCTTCAGGCTCCTTACCTGGGAAGGGACCATGCTGTGAGCCACCTGGGGCTATGAAATTGAGAGGCACATGAGGGGTTCCACTGACATACTCATGGGGGAAGGGCCCATTGGCCCCCGTGTAGCGCTGGCACATCACTCGCTGGCAGACAAAGTAGACCCCACCCATGACGAAGAGAGAGAGGATGATGCCAATGACAGGTCCAATGGCACTGCTGTGGGCCGGGATGTCATCGGAGGGTGGCTTGTTGATCTCTGTTGGATAGATCACTCACGTTAACCCCAAAGTGATGGCCTCCCACACGGAACATGCTGTGAACCCGAGCGGGGCTACCTTTGCCCAAACTTGGCACCCGCAGGAAGAAGCAGAGAAGCTCGGGACATGGGGTATGGCTCACTTTGGGACAACTGCTTGCTGCTCCTGGGCCTGCTAGAGGGCTCACCCCTTTTCTCTGCCTGGCCAACTCTGCCTCCTTTCCAATGGCCTGAACTGTGCTCACAGGCTTTTGCCCAGCACCATGCTTGGCGAAGGTTGGTAGCAAGTATTCCTGAATTAGCCCATGTCGTGAGATAAGAGAGCTGGATGGTATGATCTGGAGTCAGCGTGAGCAGCTGGGTAGCAGTCTTCAGGGGTCTGTAGGGGGCACAGCAACTTTTATATCACCTCAATAGCAAGGCCACCAGAGTGTGAAAGACACATCCCTAATTCAGCTGACAAAAGTATGTTTACCTTGGGACACAACATTCCCAAGGACATCAACTCCATTCCTTAATTGCCTACAACATGAAAGAGCTGGGAAAAAGCTTTTGTCTCAGAAGGTGGAGCCTGAATGTGAACATCAGGCCTATGGCAGTCCATGTACAGACCTTACCAGATATGGCACCTGCCCAGCAGAAGAAAGACATCAGTAACCCAACTCTGCCATTTGAACCAGGCCACTCCACTCCAGAGTCAGTGCCCAAGGCATCTAAGCTGTGATGGTTTCTGAGTCCATGAGGAAATATATCCTCCTTTCCAACAGCAGAGATCTCTGCTCTGGTCCCCATGGGGAACACAGAGTAGACCCAGGCAGAAAAGCATCACATCCTTTCTGGAATTCCAGTTCCTTCTTGTCTGACTGACAGTCTTTAGGAAGCCTTCCCTGACTGCCCTGACCACCTATTATCTAGCACTAACACTCACATCCTTGGGTATTAGTCCATGTTACTCAAGGGTTATGTATGGCATATGTGTGGAAAAACCCAGACTACTGGGTCCTAAACTGTGTAAGAGAAGAGAAAGAGCTGATTAGTAGGCATGCACACATTCATTCTCTCTTCTTGACTATGACCAGCTGCTTTAAGCCCCTCATTTGACCTCCCCACAATGGCAGACTGTAACCGGAACTGAACGTCCTTCCCTTGACCTCCCCACAATGGCAGACTGTAACCGAAACTGAACGTCCTTCCCTTGACCTCCCCACAATGGCGGATTGTAACGTGAAACTGAAAGTCCTTCCCTTGACCACCCCACAATGGCAGACTGGAACTGAAAGTCAAGTAAACCTGTCCTCCCCAAGTTGCTTTTGTCAGAGCATTTCATCACAGCAACAGAAACTAGGACACCCACTAAATGAAATTTCCCAGGTGCCTCAGGTTCCCCGCCCCCGCCCCATTGGGGGTCCTGCCTGGAAGCACTCACCACACATGAGCTCATCAGATCCATCAGCACAGTCGGGGAAGGAGTCGCACTGCTGCTTGATGAGGACGCACTGGCCGCTGGTGCACCGGAACTGATTGGGCAGACAGACAGCTGTGAGGGAGAAAGCGGTCACGCTCAGAGGAGTTGGAGGGCAGCTGCTGTGTCTGGCCCCAACCAACGCTGAGCTAACAGCAAGAACGCTTTCCCAGCTTGGAAAGACCATGGAAAACCCCATCTCAGCCCAGCGCGACCCCTGTTCCAAGGTCTGTTCAATGCCAGAGTGAAGGGGGTATGACCATGACAGTAAGCAAGAGGCCTTGATGCCAGCCTGCCCCCAGGAGGCATGCAGTCTGAGTCAGAGACAGCAAGGAGCAAGAACAGCCTCAGGTCCAGGGTCAAGGATGCGGGGCTGGAAGTGGAGTTGGTAGAAATAATCATTCCCTCAGTGCCGGCAGGCTGGGGCAGTGGAGCACAGAACTCCAACAAGGTAAAAGTTGCACTGCGGGGTGCGGGGGGACGACCAAGGCCGTCTCCTCTAACATGTGGACGGAGACTGGGCAAGGAAACCTATCAAGCTACAGCACCTTGGGGAACACCTGGGTGCTTGGCATCATCTCCCACAACCACCCATCTGGATTCTCTCCTGACATGCCCCAGGTTTCTGACCTGGGAAAGGAGACAAGGGCACTTTGTCCTTCCCAGAAGTCAGGGGCCAGCACCTGCTATCGGCGGTATATCTCACACGAGGAGGAGTGTGGGCAGGTGAGTGGGAGGAGGGAGGATGGACTTTGAACTGATCATGTGACACTCAAACTAGAAGCACACACTATTACTGGCTCTGCAACCAACCACCCTGCTCCCCTGTCTAGCACGAGAATGTCCACACGTACAGCACTAACTGGACCAGTCATGCCAATGGACCCTTATTTATAGACATAGGCAGCTAGCTGAGTTTGGCACATGTGCCATCATATGCCAATCATGGTCTCCACCAGATCCCTCAGAGCACTGGTGAGCAGCAAAGTCATCATGACAGTCACACACACAGAGGAAGCCGCCAAGGTCACTCCAGGTCTCTGCTGAATGAGGGTGGAGCATGGTGGCAGACAGCATCTGAGTCATGGAGAACATCACCCAGCAACTTTGGGCAGAGGCAGTAAGAGTGACCACAGGAACGGTGACAGATCTGTGCCTATGGTGCTAAAGCATGTGGCAGATAACCAAGGACAGTGCAGGTCACGTATCATGCCATGCATAGCAAGTACAAAAGAGATATATTTCATTGGAAAACTATAAAGGAGGGTCAGTGAGGGCTGGAGAGATACCCAGTTAAGAGCACTGGCTGCTCTTCCAGAGTACTGGGTTCAATTCTCAGCACCCACATGGCACCTTACAATCATCTGTAACTCCAGTTCCAGAACTCCAGTTCTGGCTTCTGCGAGCACCAGGCAGGCACATGTGCACATACATACATGTAGGCAAAACACGCATACACATAAAACTGAATTAAAAAAAATTTGAAGGTTGGCCAGTGAGATGGCTTAGTGCAGGGAGTCTCAATTTGGGGTTGAACAACCCTATGACAGAGGTCACATATCAGATATCCTGCATATAAGATATTTACATTAAGATTTATAACAGTAGAAAAATTACATTTATAAAAGACAACAAAATAATTTTATGGTTGGGGGGTCACCACAAAATGAGGAATTGTATTAAAGGGTCACTGCTAGAAAGGCTGAGAGCCACTGGCATAGTGGATAAAGACGCGTACAGCTGCCAGGTGGTGGCGGTGCATGCCTTTAATTCCAGCACTCGGGAGGCAGAGACAGGAGAATCCCTGTGGGTTTGAGGCCAGCCTGGTCTACAGTGTGAGTTCTAGGACAGGCTCCAAAGCTACAGAGAGAAACCCTGTCTTGAAAAAAAAAATAAAAAATGAAACAAAACAAAAAACAAAACATGCTTACAATCAAGCCTGGTGACCAACATGTTCCCTGGGACCCATATGGTAGAAGGAGGAAACTGACTTCTACAAGCTGCTGTCCTCTGACCTCCACTAGCACAACATGGTGCACGCAGAACACATATGCAGACAGACAGACAGACACACACACACACACACACAGACACACACACACACACACAGACACACACACACACACACACACAGACACACAGACACACACACACACACACAGAGACACACACACCCTAAGGAAAAGCCAGAGAAGGTAGCTCGGTTGATAAGAGTGAAGCATTTCTTCAGGCTGCGCCTATAACTCACTTCATTTGTTCCCACCAAGAGGACCTGCCTATTTAGCTGCTTTCTAGCCCCTACTTGAGGAAGGCGAGATGGACCCTAATGCTTGGTGTGCAGGAGGGAAGTACAAATGGCTTTGGCAGGGCCTGGGTGGGACATAGCAGCCAGAGTGGGCAGGGCAGAACCTCACCATCGCAGTTGGCTTCATCAGAGCGATCCTGGCAGTCGGCCTCACCATCACAACGCAGGCGCAGGTCCACACACTGGCCTCGAGCGCAGGGGAACTGGGAGGCAGAGCACACTGGGCAGCCTTCCTCATCGCTCTGGTCGGCACACTCGGGGAAGCCGTCACAGCGCCAGGCTCCGGGGATGCAGTCAATCTCACCAGTGGCACACGCAAACTGATCAGGGGAGCAGGTAGGAGGCTCTGGGAGAGGGAGGAGAGCACAGTCACGCAGGCTCACCCCAGTGAACACACAACTGCAGGAAGCCGAGGAAGACCTTGAACTGCTGATCCTCTTGCCTCCATCTCCTGAGTTCCGGGATTACAGGTGCGCATCATCAAACCTTGTGTACACAGAGCTAAGGACTGAAGCCAGGGCCTTGTACATGTGCTCTGCCAACTGAGCTACATCCTCCATGCATGTCTCTTCTTTTCTTTTTTTTAGTGTGGGTGTTGGGGGGGCATGTTCCTATGCACACATGGATAGCATCCTTCTCTCTCTCTCTACCTTATTTCTGTGAAACAGGGTCTCTCACTACACCTGGAGTTAGGCTGACAACCAGCAACCCTAGTGACACGTCTGTCTCTGCTTCTCTCATCACACCGGGGTTACAGGTGTCACACCTGGTTAGATGTGGCTGTTGGTGACACAACCTCAGGGGTTTATGCTCACAGAGCAGGTATGCTTACCCACCGAGCCCCCGCATGTCTCTTTTCTATGATAAGGAGCTCGGGCTGCCTGGGAACTTTTGATTTAAGCAGCACTGACTGCCAGCATGGTAAAACAGGGTAGAAAACCCAAGAAGACTCTTGTCTTCTCAAAGCCTCTATTTCCTCCTCTCTACACCCAGGAGCCACTGCATGAGCGATGGGGCTATGGGGAAGAGACAGGGTGCATGGCTAGGGCGGGCCACACAAAGGGAGGGGTGGGGTTGCGCTGCTGAAACACTGGGTCATGGGGCTCACATTTCAGAACCTCAGCAAGCCCTTCGTCCTGTGACCAGACAAGTGGCCATAAAAGATTGCAAAGTGTCTGTGTAAAAGACACACATCTCTTGGGCTGTGAAAAGGGGCCTCAAGCTGAGTGTAAACACACGTGGAGATGGGAAAGGATCTGGAGTTCAAGGTTAACTTTGGCTACATTGAAAGCTCAAGGCCAGTCAGCACTATGAGAGAGAGACACTGTCTCAAAAACAAACCAAAACAAACCAAAAGAAGGGATTTGAAGTCTCATGGTGAGGTAATGACAGTGGGACACATGCTCCCAAGTGGAGAGCCAGGCCTGGATGCACTGCCCCTATCCCAGGCAGGCAGGCTCAGGCATCCATGGGAGCCATGCAGAAACTTCTTCAGATCACCAGCCTGTGTAAGTCACCAGAAGTGAAAAGAGAGTGGACAGACACAAAATGTCTCTCTGTTCTTGGCCAAAATCTAGGGTTTGGGGTGTCTGGCAGTCATTCCCAGAGCTCCTGGAGACACAGCCAGTCTGCCAGGAGCAAGACTAGCCATTAAGAGATGTGTCCATGCACTCAGTCAATGCCAAAAGTATACAAGGCGAGGTAATGGTCAAGGATGAAGTCTGACCCTCCCAGGAGCTCACAGAGGACACTAAGGTAGAATGCAGCCCAGGCTACCCGGGGTGCCCAGGTCACAGCAGAGAGGAAGGAAGCCTGGGAGCAGACTTCATCATGGTGACTTTAAAGATTATCACTGTTCTATCATAGCCATTCCCCACAAGCACTCTGTTATTTAAAGGAAACCAGTCTGCCAAGTGACTGCTCTCAGTCTCATAGAGGGGAAAGTAGAGCCCACAGCAGGCAAGAGATCATCCGAAGGTCACTCATCTTAGAAGTCAGAGTCCGGGATCTGAACCCAGGTCTTCTTAACCTGGTCCTTGATGACACATTGCCATCACAGCCATGTAGGCCCAGGGGAAATGGGGGGGGGGGGTTAGGGTCAGAAGCACAAATCTGTTATCAGAGGGACCAGAGAGACTTTAAGAGCAGCTCAAAGTTCTGACTATTCTTGCAGAAGATCGGGGTTCAGTTCCCAGTACCCAACTGGAAGTTAACAACTGCTTGTAACTCCAGTTCCAAGGGATACGATACCCTCTTCTGGCCCTGTGGACACTGGAGGCGTGTGGTGCATTATATGAAGGTGAACATTTATGCACATAAAATAAAAATAAATTCTTTTAAAAACCCTGCAGCCCTGTGGATAACTGACAGCGGAATAGGTAGTCAGGAAGGATAAAGATGACTGATCAGTATTATCAATCAACTGGATCTATAAATCTTTCTAGAATATTCTACCTGACAACAGCAGAATATTCATTCTCCCCAAGGGCACATAAAACACAAAGATGGAGTTCAGAATGCATAGTGGCCATAAAGTACACTTCAATTACTTCAATCTATTTAAAGAAAGAAATCCCACAAGGGAAGCTCTCAGGCCACAGTGGAATTAAAGCAGAAATCAGGGCAGAGAGAGTTGGGACATTCCTAACTATCTAGAGACCAAATAAATCCTTCCAGGCAAAAATACTTACCATTGAGACAACCTACACCTCACAACACACTTCTGAACAACACACGGGCGGAAGAAGTTGTCTCTCGAGGTTTTTTTTTTTTAAGTATTTCAACTGTTGGGGTGGGGATCAGTACTAGTCACACAAGCCCAAGGACCTGAGTTCAACCCCCAGCACCCAGTGTAAACAGCCAGGTGTGATGGCACATGTTCCTAATTCCAGGGCTGGGGATGCAGACAGAGGGTCTCTGGGTTCACTGGACAGACAACCTAGCCTAATTGACAAGCTCCAGTTTCCAGTGAGAGACCTTGTCTGAAAAAACAAAACAAATAAAAAATAAGGTGGATGGCTGGGGATAACAGCGCAGATTAACCCCTGGCCCCCACAGTACAAGTGCACACACACGCAACTGGACTACCTGAAAACTAGGATATGATTGATTAAAATCTGTGAGCTGCAGGAAAAGCACACAGAAGTGTTAAATAGGGAGGGGGCTATAGGTAAAGAAATGACTGCTTTGCAGATTAGATGTCATAGGTTCTGTCATCTTAAAGCATGCAGGGCACTAATGTGGCTCCTAGTTGGAGACCTATCAGAAGGCATCAAGGTGCACTCACCACCACAGGTCAGCAGGTTCTGCAGGAGTACGAGATGGACTGGGCATGAGCAACGTGGCGTTCCATCACCCTTGGCGATGCAGATGTGGGAGCAGCCACCATTGTCTCGGGCACACGGATGGGCTGCTGTATGGACAAAGCAGGATGGAGAAGATCAGGTTCTCCCTCCCTCCTCAGAGCTCATCCTGTGCAGAAGGTGAATGCCAGGCTCCTACAGAAGACCATCTCACTTGATCCCTTCAGCAGCTCCGTTGATCAATATTAACATAGAAACTGACAAAAAAAAAAAAAGACAAGTCTCGCCAGGCGGGGGTGTATTCAATCCCAGCACTCAGGAGGCAGAGACAGGCAGATCTCTGTGAGTTTGAGACTGGCCTGGTCTATAGAGTTCCAGGAAGGCTCCAAAGCTACAACAACAACAACAAAGACAGACAGACAGACAAACCCTGTCTTGGAAAACAAAAACAAAAACAAAAAAAAACAACCAACAACAAAACCAAGTCTTGGGGCTGGAGAGAGGATTAGTGGTTAAGAGCACTTGCTGCTCTCCCTGAGGACCCCACACGACAGCTCACTACTGTCTATAATTCCAGTTGAAGGAGACCCAATACCCTCACAAAGATAAACATGAAGGCAAAACACTAATACACATAAGATGAAAATAGAATTTAAAAACAAATGGAGTCCGGCAGCTATGCTGTACTGAGAGCACACAGCTGTCCCGCTGTCGGCACTGAGATCAACGCAGTCAGCATCCCAGTGTGAGGCACAAAGTCGCTCAGAAGCACTATCTGCAGCTGAGGCGCTATGGACAGTGGGTGATTCCTGTGGGGTTGGGGAGGAGTCAGATCACCGTAAGGGTGTGGCTTCTGGTACGTTAACTGCCCTGGCCCACTGCTAGATATGGGAAGCACAAATTAAGAGCTGATAGATTATTAAAAAAAAATTAAAAAAGGGTAGGTAGGTAGATGGGATGGGTCAGGGAACAGTTGGGGGAAGAGTAGGGATGAACAGGATCAAAATAAATTCTATGAAATTCTCAAAGAAAAAAATATTTAAAAAGAAAGAAAACAGAACCTGGAAGCCGTTACAGACTTTGAACAGTACACCCAAGTCTGTCTCTGTAACCCCATATCCCTACCCTTCCCACCATGGCTCTACACTGTCTGTCTGCTGCTTTCTCTGCTGTTATAGTGGACGTGCCCATGTCCTGACCCCTATGACCCATACGCATGAACTTAACTGGAAGCAGAGCCTTTGCAATGTAACAGGTAAGGAATCACAGAATGAGGTCACTGTGGGTGACCTGAGTGCTTTAAACCCACTGACAGAGGGGTAGGGGCAGAGTGCTGGGACTGCACCCGGAGTTTTGTATGCGCTGGGGGAGCCCTTTACCAACTGAGCTACATCACCATCCCTTGCTCAGGTTTTTGTTTGGTTTCATGTGTATGGTGTATGCACATGTGTAGGGGGGATTTGCACATCTGTGTACACACACAGAGGTCAACAAAAGGGTGCTGGCTGTCACATCATTTTCTGCCTTATTCCCTTGAAGCACAGTCTCTCACTGAACCTGGAGCTAGTCTGATCCCACCGATCCTCCACACCTCCTAGATCACACTGAGCTTTGCATGAGGGTGTTGAGATTTGAACTCAGAACCCCATGCTTGCACAGCGAGTGCTCTTACCTACCAAATCCTCTCTCTGGTCCCTGCTGTCTCTGAAAGAGGTCTTACTAAATATTTCAGGCTGGCCTCTAACACCAGTTCCTCCTGCCTCAGTATCCCAGTGGACAGCATTGCAGGTATGTGGCGCCAGACCACAACTGTGCAGTTTGAAAACTGAGGTCAGCAGAGATCAGCGAGCCCACTTTGTTAAATACCACAAAGAAAATAATTCTCACTTTCCCAACCAGTCTGCATCCTGCAGCTATTCCATTCTGTCAGCCTTGCTCTGTGACTGCAGGGAGCTCAGACATAAGTTTGACATAGACTCTCATAAGAAAGCATGCTGGGTGTTCCACACCCCCGAAGGAGAGCTTACCTGAGGATTCCCTGCCCTTGTTATCTGGGATACCTCACGTTAAGTTTCCATAAGGATATGTCTAATTCTTACCCTGGCTCACTAAAGGCTACCTGGTCCTTCAGTCCCCTCAGTTATAAGGAGATATGGCTAGTAAGTAGCTTTCTGTGGACACTATTGGGCAAGAGTGTCACCATTCCAACCACAACATGGTCATTCTGAAGGCTTGTGACATCTAGGAGCCTGTGACTTTGCAAGGAGTCAGGAGAACAGAGATATCCTGCTGGCTTTGTCTACTGAGACAGGGTCTCGTTCAGGAGCCCAGGCTAGCCTGGAACTCATTATCTAAGATAAGCTGACCTCAAACTTGCTACGATCCTCCTGCCTTGGCCTCCTGAGTGCTGGGATTGTAAGTATGCATCCACGTGCCTGGCTAGAATGTGACGTTTTATCCTATATCTGCAGATACACAGCCTGGGGAGACGCAATTTATCCAGACAGCTCACTTCTCCAGGACCCCAGTGATCCAGAGGACAGAAAAGCTGCCGCTAGCCAACCCAGGTGCTAATTCCCTGTTTCAGAACTCAGCCCAGCGTTGGGCAGACTGACCAACCTTCCCACTCCCAGAGCACTTGGACTCTGTATGTTACTCTACAGATTTTGGCTGTAGATTCCCAGCCTATAGAGTCGAGCAACAGAAACAACAGATGACCAAATCAAGGGCTCTGGCCTCAAACCCAAACTGCATGAGAGGGGCAAATGAACATAGGCCACTCTCCTCATCCCACAGCAGGGTTCCTGGGCACTAGCTAGCACATGACACACGTTCAGAGGACAAGCATGCATCTCGGGCTAACTATGAATGTCACCCAACAATCAGAAACATCGTGACAGGGCCAGAGAGATGGCTCAGAAGGTGAAAGAACTGGACATTCCAGCTTGACAACCCGACTTCAACCCCTGGAACCCACTGTGTTGGTTACCCTTTTGTCAATCTGACAAAAACTAGCGTCATCTGAAGAGGGAAGGGACTTCAACTGAGGAACTGCCTCTAACAGATGGGCCTGTGGGCACGTCTCTGGGACATTCTCTTGATTACTGAATGATGTAGGAAGGCCCATCCTGGGCAATATGCCTGGGGAGGTGGTGCTGGATGGTGTAAGAATGCAGGCCAAGCATGCCACAGGAGCAGGCCACTAAGCAGTGTTCCTCCATGGCGTCTGCCTCAGTTCCTGCCTTGAATTCCTGCCCTGGCTTCCTTCAGTGATGGACTGTGACCTGTCAGGCAAACACACCCTTTCTTCCCCGGTTGCTTTTTTTCACAGTATTTATCACAGCAGCAGGGAAAGTATTTAGGATGCCCACAGAAGGGATGAAAGAGAGACCCAACTCCACAGAGGTGCTCTCTGACCTGCACATGCTCCATGGCATGCATGATCCCATCCCTACATACACCATACATACATATCATTTTAAAAAATTAGAGCTTTTTTTTTTTGGCAACTTGATTGTGTGATTTTTTTCAAGCATGAATTTTATACCTGACAACATTTTATCTCATTATCAAAAGTTGAACACAACTGAACGGGGGATGCAAGGGGTTCCCCCATGGTCCCAGCAAAGGGACAGCCAAGGTAAAAGCTCAGGCCTAGAGGAAGAATTAGCACCCAGCAGGAGGGATTCCAATGGAGGGAGGAAAGGGAACAGACAAGGGCTGCAGGTACAGACCTGCTTAGCACCAAGGGCCTGGAGTGAGGGTCCTGGGCCGTATGGATGACCAGCAGCATGGAGGGGCAGTCCTAGTTCTGAACCCTGAGGCAGCAGAGTGTGTTCCTGGGTAAGAGGGAAATCAGGGATTTGAGCAGCTGATAAGAAGGGCTGCCATGTTTGGATGAGCACCCCATAAAAACTTTTGTGCCAGCCTGTGGAACAGTCAGAGGGCTCCTTTCTCTTCTTTTTGTCTTTAGTCAGATCCCAGGGACTTGGGTTTCCTAGAAGAGGTACCTCCTGCCACTGAGGCACTACTGAGGCAGCAGACCCTTTAAAGAGTGGGACCGAGCTGGAGACACAGGTCAAGGGGAGAATACTTGTGCAGCATGCATGAGACCTGAATTCAATCCCAGGTCTAAATCCTAGGACAAATATCTGGAGCCTAGTGGGGAGTCTTCAGATTATTGGGGGGTGTCTTCAAAGGAGACAGTGGGAACCCATCTCTCCCTCCAAGCTGTTTCCAAGCTGTGAAGCCTTGCTTCATCACACAATCACTGCCATAATGTGCACTGTCTCATCACAGGCCTAAGAGTGTGTGCGCGCACACACACACACATACACGGCTCAGAGAATGCCAGTATTCAGGAGCTTGAGGCTGCAAAGCTGTCAGGAATTCCAGGCTAACCTGGGCTACCTAGAGAGACTGTGTCTTAAAAGTAAACAGATAGAAGGATGTAGACATATGAGAGAAGGACAGATGGATAGGCTGGCACTGGTAGGCAGGAAGATCGTAGACAGATAGACAGGCAGCAAAAAACAAGCTTGGGGACTTCTGTACATCAGCAAACAAAAATTACTACAGAGGGGGACACCTGGACACATACTGGGCCCAGGGCTCTTGCACAGCAGCCCAGCTGACTTCATCGGGGCTGATTCAGGAGTCCCTAAGCAGTGTTACACTCCCCAAGGGGACCCTACCACAAAAGCTGTCCCCTCTCACATACAGAACTCCTCCAGGCTGACTTCCTCCACGGCATGGATGCCTGTCAGGTGGGTGACACGGCCCTGAACCCTAGTCCGCTTGTCCCCAGTGGTCTTCTCCACACGTTCAATCATCTGCTGCTGGCGATCGATCCAGTAGAGGTGCCTGCCCAGCACTGTCAGACCCACTGGCTGCACGATGTTGGCATCTTCCAGGGTAAGGCGGTTGGCCCCTAGGGGTAGCATAAAGGCTCCATGAGTGGCAGCCCAGTGAAGAGTCAGACCCACTGGGCATAGGAGACTAGAGATTGAAAGAGTGGGTCGGTCATGAGGGAGTCTAGGGTATTTCTGCATTCCCCAAAGCTGGGAGCTGGAGCAGATGACATGGAAGCAGGCTGCTCCCACTAGGGGTCAGGATCATACCACACGGTCACTGGCCTCTGTAAGCATAGTCCTTCCTGTGCTATCTATCACTAATGTGTGTGTGTGATATTTGAGTGGAGGAGGTATATGTATACATGTATATACATGTGTACACATGTGTGTGCATGCATGTAAAGGCCAGGTATGCATCACTACACCCAGCTTTTTAAAAGTATTTTTAAGCATTTATTTTTTTAAAATTTTATGCAGGAGTGTTTTGCCTGCATGTACGTCTGTGCTCCAGAAGCCTACGGTGTCCAAAGGAGGCCAAAAGAGGTTTGTGCGCTGTCATGTCAGTGCTGAGAACTAAACTCAGGTCCTCTGCAAGAAGAGCCAGTGCTCTTAACCACTGAGCCATCTTTCCACCCCCTTATTTTTCATTACGTTTATTTGCATGTGGGAAGGCGTACAAGCCACAGCACACCTAGAGATGTCAGAGGGCAACTTGGAGGAGTCAGTTCTCACCTTCACCATGTGGATCTTGGGGCTCAAACTCCTATTATCAGGCTTGGTGGCAAGGGCCATTACCCAGTGAATCCTCTGGCTGGCTCTCCACCTCATTTTTTGAGACAGGATCTCTTACTGAAACTGGAGGTCTCTGATTTGGCTAGACTGGATGGCCAGAGAGTCTAACGGATCCTCCCGTAACTGCCTTTCCAACACTGGACCCCAGACATGTGTAAACAGTCCCTGGATCCTCCTGTGTCTGCCTTCCCAACACCAGGACCCCAGGCATGTGCCATGGTCCCAGCTTTTTACACGGGTGCCGGGGATCAGAATTCAGGCCCTTAGGTTGTGCAGCAAGCTCTTTATCTACCAAGCTACCTCTCTCCAGCCACACAGCTTTTATTAGATGAAAAGCTGCAAGGATCCAGCACCCTCCTAAGTACCAAATCCTGCTTCTCCGTAGCCCAGGGCTCACATCTAGGCCCCCATGGTGTTAGGAATACACACGAACATACAGAACTGCAGCACAATGCCAGGCTCCTGCTACCCCTACTCACAGCAAGAAAAGCTGCAAGTTCATGGGAGGGTCACACCTACAGATTGCTGATAAAGGTCTCAAAGACTGGAGACATCCAGGACGCATACCTGAAAGGTCACAGCTTTCGATGCGCTTCAGGTCTGCATCCACCCAGAAGAGCTTTCCCAGGGCATTGTCCACCACGAGAGCCACGGGACGGATGAGGCCCGTGGTGAAGAGGACCTCACGCTCTGTGCCATCCAGAGAGGCACGCTCAATCTTGGCTGCATGGTCCTGCATGTTGGTGAAGTACATGTACCTGCAGAAACAGTGCATAGAAGCCGTGGGTAAAGAGCAGGTGCTGGGAGCTCTCACCGCCCCCTCATCCATAGCACCGGCCCAGCCCGGCCCTGCTGCCATCCAACCAGCCCAGCCCTAGCTTCTTACAATTGGTCCTAGATGAACCACACCCCATGGGGGAATAGTGTCCCTCAAATTCATGCCACCCTACACGTGAGTTTCTCTGAAAATTGGGTCTTTGAAAATATAAGGACTGAAATGAAATCCCTGGGTGTGAGGGTGGGCCCCAGACCCAGTGAGAGGCTTCTGAGGAGAAACAGAGATGGCCAGAGAGCAAAGAAAGGCAGTGTGGTCAGAGGAGATGTCTGGAATGATGGGACAAATCAAGGAGCGCCCACAGCCACCAGAGCTGGGAGACTGTCCCGCTTTGCATCAGAGGAAGGGGTCCTGAAAATACCTGGACTGTGGACCTCTGGACTCTGAGAAGTAAGTGGGTAAACACTGTAGCCAGAGAACACTTGTCTACACCCCTACCCAACTGCCAAGGAGCATCCCCGTGCCCATCTCCTCAGAAGGTGCTTCCTCAGCTCCCGAACAGCTGTCCTCCAGCAACTAGGGCTTCACTTGGAGGCTGAAATACTGACGCCACCATCTTCCTCATGGTCACAGAAATGGACACCAAGACTCTGAGGGGCTGCATCCTTTGTGCAGAGCCACGGGGCAATTAAGTGCAGGAGTCAGGATGTGAGCTCTGGCATCCTTGCCCTCATCAGGAGCCCTATACATAACACCTGCTTTACATGTCAGCCCTGCAGGACTTAAAGGCCATCAGACTCCTGCCCGAGGCTCTGCCAGCTCAGCTTTGTCCTTAAGTTTCATGGACACCTGTCCCAGGGCCCTCTCCCATACCAGGCGCTCTGAGGACCAACAGGGAGGCTACTGAGAGATTCAGGAATGACATATTTTGAGTTGGATCTTGGGCAGAATGTGTGCAGCCCCAAAGATCAAGTTGGACAAATTACAGACACAAGGTCCATGCAGCAGGGCTCTCATCCTCAGAGCTCTCCATCCCTCTCCAGACTTCGCCTTCTGCTCACACAGCTGGGGATCCTGGGTACAACGCTGAAAACACTGCCTAGCCCCAAAGAGACCAGCACCACAGGTCCCAGAGGGACCGGTGAGTGAGTACATGCCTGAGCAGGATGCAGCCCTCACCCCAGTGCCTGCCCACCCTGGGGCACCTACCCTCGCTCAGCATTGACAGCAATGGCCCTTGGCTTGTCACGGTCCCCTCGAAGCACCACTCCCATGGCGTCTCCATCCAGTCTGTGGACATTGATGGTGTTGGTGGCCTCACAGGTCCAGAACAGTGTCCGGCTGTAGATGTCGATGCTGAGATCGTGCGGCTGTCTGTCTGGGCTCAAACTCTGACTGGGAGAGGTCAGCATGGAGAGCTGCGAGAGGGAGCAGACCAAGCTTGCACCACACTGTCGCGCACAGGAACCCAGGGGACAGAAGCCCCAAGTTCAGCCTCCAAGTCAAGATTCCAACAAATTGGAGGCATTTCCTCCAGAGTTGGCTCTTTACAAACAAACATTTGATTTTGTACATGTATGTATATAGCATGCACATTTCATAGAACACGTGTGGAGCTCAGAGGACAGCTTGTGAGAGTTGGTTCTTTCCTTCTACCATGTGGGTCCTAGGATTCGAACTCAGGCCATCCGTCAGGCATGGTTTCAAGTACCTTTATCCATTGAGACATCCTGGTGGCCCTCAACTTAGATCTCAACGCTATGTCCATTTAAGAATGCACAGAACAGTCGGGCAGGGGTGGCACATGCTTTTAATCCCAGCGCTCAGGAGGCAGAGGCAAGCGAATCTCTGAATTCAAGGAATTCAAGGCTGGCCTGATCTACAGAGTAAGTCGGGGGGGGGGGGAAGGAAGGAAGGAAAGGAGGGAGGGAGGGGGGGGAGGGAGAGGGGAGGGGAGGAGGGGGGAGGAGGGGGAGGGAGGGAGGGAGGGAGGAAGGAAGGGAGGAAGGAAGGGAGGAAGGAGAATGCACAGAACAACCAGAAGGAGCTCCTGGAGGACTTGGGACTTCAGGCCCCAAAAAAGAATCCACCAGAGGGCACTGGCAAGCTGCCAGCTAAATAGACGCAGGACCTGAAGCCCAACCTCTCTCCCTTCATCCCCACTGCTTAGGACTCAAGCTCTTGGCTTTGGATGCTCAGACTTTGTTCTTTTAATTCAGTAGCCAGAATAGTAGGAAAGGAGACCAGAGGGCTCTTCTCACTGAACTCTATGGAGAAGAGACCCAGGTTGTGGAGTCAGGCAAGGGGCATAGTGCAGGTGCTGGGGCTGGTGGGGTGGGGAGGGTGAAGCAAGGCAAGGGTACGTAGCAAGTGATGGGTAGAAAGAGGTGCAGGTAGAGGGGTACCTGGGGCAGTCAAGGAAACAGGGTAGAGAGAAACAGAGGAGGGTGTGGGCCTATATGAATGTGTCCGAGGAAGGCAAGAGGAGTGGGGCAGGTGGTTCTGAGAATCACAGGGACTTTCAGGAGATCTGGACCATGGAGCTTTCTTGCAAGGGTGGGGCCTATGGTCATCAGCACTCAAGATGACTGTTAGAGAGATGACAATCTGGAGCCACTAGCCCAGACCTGGGCAAAGTGCCAGCCACTCATTTTCACCACAGAGGTGGGGGTGGGGTTGTAATCGTGACTTGATAACCTGACAGGCCAGTGAGAAATTTTATCAGATAGGTCTCATAATAGTTGATCTCAATTTTCAACCTCATGACGTCTAGAATTTACCTGTGAGACCACCTGGCCTAGGAGCAAACTAGTGGGAGATGACCTTGACTGGGTTAATCTAGCTGGGAAATCACACCATGGTGCACAGGATCCTGGGCTGTATGAAAGCAGACAGTGAGGTCATTGGTGACCTTGATGAACTAACTGAGTTTGCTCTCTGGAACCCACATCGCAGAAGGCAAGACCAGGCTCTCCCAGGTTGTCCTGTGACTCCACCCCCATGCATGCTGTGGCACATACTCCCTCTGCCTCAATAAAAAGATAATTATTTTAAAAAAATGCTTTCAAAGGAAAGAAAAGAAAGCACTGCATCCATTCCCTCTGCTGCTGCTGCTTTGCTGTTTGGAGACAGTATCTCACAAGGGAGCCCTGGCTGGTCTAGATCAACTCTAGCTGCCTCTGCCTCCCAAGCGCTGGGACCTGCTGGGACCAGGCACTCTGCTTAGTCACTATGGATACAATGTGACCAGCCCCACCACCACCCTGGCTTCTGAGCTCTATCAGACTGCACTGTGAACTGTGAGCCCACCCTCTCTTCTGTAAGTTATTCTCATCAGTGTGTAGTCACAGCAACCGAAAAGTGACTAAAACAGACATCAGCTCAAAGGGACCCTAGTCTCCAGTCACAGCCCGGCTCACAAAATAAGCAAAAAACCAAAACTACACTTTCAGAGTTCCCAGAGCAGCTCTATAAACCAGTCCGTGGGAGTAAGCTCTCCTCCTCTTAGCTGTCACGAAGCATCAAGTTGTCATACAGTAAAGGGGCCGATGGCTTCTACAGCTTTTGTAAGAGGCATCTTAGGAAAGGCGCCCCAAGGCAGGCCTGGCTGCTTCAGGATGTGCATCCTTCCTGGACCGGTCATGCACAGCTGGAAGACTGTTAGATTTGAAAACTGGGCTGACTGGCTGTAGTGGTGCACAACTTTTATTCCAGCACTTGAGAGGCAGAGGCAGGGGTATATCTGTGAGTTCCATGCCAGAATGGTGTACAAAACAAGTTCCAGGACATCTAGAGTTACAGAGAGATACCCTGTCTCTAAGAAAGTGTATGTAGGGTGGGGCGGGGAGGGGCACTAGGCTGGCAAAACAGTCCAGTGGGTAAAGACAATTGCTGCTAAGCCTGACCCTGGAGTTTGATACCCAGGATTCATGTGTTGGAGGAGAGAGCCGACTTCTGTAAGTTCCTCTGACCTCCACGTTTAAACCATATGACTTGCTCACACACATACACATAACTAACTAAATAAATAAACATAATAAATTGCTAACAAAAATTCAGACTCAGCATTTGATAACACACAATTTCATTTATGGGAAACACAAAAAGAATGAAGAAGCCAAGTGTATCAGCACACAAATGTAGCCCCAGTTCCCAGGAGGAAATGGGAAGATGAGGAGCCAGCCTTGGCTACATACTGAGTCTGAGGCCAGCCTGGGATACAGAAAAACCTGCCTTAAAAATACAAACCAAGGATAGAGGAGGTGGCTCAAAGGTTAAAGAGCCGGCAGCACATGCATGAGGACTCGAGTCAAGAGTCTCAGAAATTCAAGTAAGTGCAAGGTGGGCATGACAGGCCCAGAAGGCAGAAACGGGGGCTCCCCAGAGCAAGCGGAGCAGCATGACTATCAGTGTGATTGAGAGCCCCTGCCTCAGTGAATAGGACAGATGACTGATGAAAGATGATTTCCCGCATCAACACCAGGATCTTCCCACACACACTCATGTGCACAGAGACATGCACCCTACACATGCAAATAGACAACACACGCACACACCAAGCCGGGGGAGTAAATGTAGACACCTGTCCGGGCATGTGGCTCCAAAAAGACTGGATGACACACATACCTCCATTCATATGCTATAAGCCACATCCAGCCACACCTACAGTCAGAACTTCCTGCCCTGCATCCCATGATGCTCCCGTTTCATAAAGCCCAAATACTGCAATCCTGATGTTCCATACCCACAGATATAGGAGTGACTGGCCAGGAAAGGGGCTCCAACATTTCCCACAATCCATCCTGCTTTCTATGTATCACTAACAGAGTTTCGGGGAGGGGGGGAGTAAAATTATTACTCATTTTTATGTGTATGTGTATTTTGCCTGCATACATATCTGTGCACCATGTGCATGCCTGGTACCCAAGGAGGTCAGTAGAGGGCACTGGAGTTACACACAGTTGTGAGTCATGTGGGTGCTGGGAATCAAACTCTGTCTTCTGGAAGAGCAGTGAGTGCTCTCTTAACCACTGACCCTCTCTCCAGCCACACTAGTAGAGTTTTTTAGTACCTCTTTATCCCACAAGCCCAACTGTTTCTGTTGGGTAATTTGGCACAGGCATGTTGTTTATTACATTACAGAATTAACTGCACAAGAGAGAGGCTGGGAAAAGCACTTGACATGTAATCACGAGGGGCAGCACCCACATAGGAGAGCTGGGAATGGTGGAGACAGGCAGATCTCTGAGGCTTGCCAGCAATAGCCTAGCCTAACCAGTGAGTCCCAGATCCCGGTGAGACACCTTGTGCATGGCTCCTGTGCAATGACATCTGACATCGCTGTCTTGTTCCCACATGTGCGCACACACAGACACACAGACCGGGACCGACTGCATGAACCATTTAAATAAAAGAAGCATGTAGTGTGAGCCCTGCCTGAGCAACAGAAAATCACCTTGGACAGAAGATCCTTAGAGCCTGGTCCACCACCACCCAATCCCCAACCCTTATCAACTGGGAAATCCAGTTTCTCTTAACCACAGTCCAAGGCTTCGCATGCCCAGGATCACACCCACAATTACATAACCAGAGTCCAAATTCTTGTTTGCCACAAGCCCTGCCCAGAAAGGGGGAGCAGCTTGTAAGTCACACCCTGCCCTCAGGGGCACCTGCCTGGGTCCCGTCGTCCTTGGCCCTCTTGATGTTCTGGCGCCCATCCACCCAGTAGATGAACTTGTCCAGTGGGTCGTAGCTGATGGCTTTGACATTCCTCAGCCCATGTAGGGGCAAGACAAGGTCCGGACTGAGCTGGTCATCGGGGATCATCCGGCTGATGGCAAATTTCTGGCTGAACAGCAAGAAGGTGGAGGGCGCTGGAGTGGGACAAACAGACCGAGCGCCGAGCATCAGCAAGCTGAGGGCGCTGGAGCGGGACAGACAGACTGAGCAGAGAGCATCAGCTAGTGCAAGCAAGGGGCTGGACAAACAGACTGAGCAGCAAGCACTGCAAGCGTAAGTCTTTGGACAGACAAACTGAGTACCAAACATCAGCAAGTGGAAGCTGAGATGCTGGACAAACAGACCAAGCGGTGAGCATCAGCAAGCTAAGGGTGCTGGACAGACAGACAGAGTGGAAAACATCAGTGAATGGAAGCTGGGGCCAGGGATACAGCAGCCAGTGTGATTACACACCAGCACCTGTTCCCACTGGACCCCTTAGAGAAGAGTGGACACAGAGCTGTCGGGCTGGCCTGAGTGATGGGCCATCTTTCTCTGTCGTGGCTGTTTCTGTTATCATCCAAAGTCTGTATGTTTGTTCTGAACAGGCTGATGCTTTGCGTGTGGTGGTGGTGGTGGGGTCTCATGTAGCACAGAGTAGCCCTGAACTCTGATAATCAGTCCAGAATGGTCGTGCACTCCTCATCCCCCTGCCTCTACCTCTCAAGAGCTGGGACTACAGGTGTGCACACCACACCTGGTTTTATGCCAGGCTAAGACTGAACCCGGAGCTCTGTGTGTGCTAGGTCAGCACTGGAGCTACATCCCCAGCCTGAGAGATTAATTTAAGGTTTGTTTTTTATTATTTTTAAAATTACATGCATGTGAGTGTGTGAGTGTGTGAGTGTGTGAGTGTGTGTGTGTGTGTGTGTGTGTGTGTGTGTGTGTGTGTGTCTGACTGTAGGTATATGGATGCAAATGCAGGTGCCCATAGTGACCAGAAAGGGAAAAAACTGCTTTTGGAGAGATCAAAAAGTAGGCTAGATTCTCCTACCCAGCAGGGGGCACACGTCCTGAGGCTCAAGAACAGCTGCCCAGATTCAGAAACTATAGCACCAGATATATGGAAGGTACCAGGCAGTCTCCAGGAATTGGGGCTAAAGTAGGTGGCTTGAAATCCAAGCTACTGTCCCAAGACCCCAGGAAGAAGAGCTCTTGCTTCTGCATCTCCACTTGCCCTATAAAAGCACAGCCCCAGCAGGGCATGGGAACACACAGCACTCAGGAAAGCAGAGGCAGGTGAATCTCTGGAAGTTTGAGGCCAGTCTTGTCTACATAGCGAATTCCAGGCCAGCTACATAGTGAGACTTCGTCTTCAAAGAATACTAGAGAAATGGTTCAACAGTTAAGAGCACTGGCTGCTCTTCCAGAGGACCTAGGTTATATTCCCAGCACCTACACAGCAGCTCACAACTGTCTGCAACTCCAGTTCCAGATCACCCAAGGCCCTCTTTTGGTCTCTCTGGGAACCAAGCACACATGTGGTGCACAGACATACATGTAGGTGAAATACCCACATACATAAGACAATAAACAAAACAAAATAAAATCACAATTCCGGGGAGACCAAGTTCTGGCCCTGGACCACTACAGACAAGCTCAGTGTCAGGCACATTTTCTGTCCTTTCAAACTTCAGGGTCCACAATGATTCAACAGGAAAGGGCAAAACAGTTGCTACGGGGGCCGCACGAGACCCAGGTGACAGAGATCTAAGAACTTTCCAGTTCTTTGTAGAGGCCAACATCACAACCACAAAAAAGCCCATGGACAGGACACACCTGTGCTCACAGAGGGCTATGAGGAAGTCCCTCTCTGGCCTCCTGACTCTCACTTTCCCTACCAAGGCTGCGAGAGCACAGGCACACCTATTGGGATAGTAAACACAGGACTGTCCAGGCTCCTGGGAAGCCACCGTAGAAAGGTCAAGAATGCAGACTCAGGAGCCATTCTGGTGGCTCCAACTGTCTCAGCTGTGCCCCAGGTTCTATGACTGGGATACTCAACTTTATAAGCTTGAAGCTCAATTGTGTGTCATCAGGAGACGCACTTGGGAAAGTGCCAGCAATACACCGAGATCCCCCTCCCCCATCTTCTAAACAATTCTACATTCAAAGATCTTCCCCACAGAAACAGGCAGCTGAGGGGTTTGCCCTCACCCAGTCTGGCAGTACCCAACCAGGTAGCACCATGAAGACTGTGCACTACACAACCTGCCCAACCATCCGTGTACATGACACCCCAACTCAAGAAGCTCTCTCCCACCACAGCCCTTTACGCCAGTTGTTCTAAAGGACTAGGGCATGGGGCGTGCAGTGGGGATCAAGGCACTTACGGCTGCAGTTGCGGCTGCTGGGGTCCAGTGTGTAGTGCGAAGCACAGCCACAGCGGTGGCCTCCAGGGATGGCAAGGCACAGCTGCCCACACTGGCCATTGCTGTGCATGCAGTCATTGAGGCCGTCCTGACGGGAGGAGTGGAACACCAGGATGTCCATGACAAAGTCCAGGTGGCCCTGGATGAGGGTGCGGTTCTGTCCGCTGGTCTTGTCAGCCCGCTCAATACTATGCAGGTTCCAGTCAGTCCAGTAGATGTAATCGCTGTACTGTGTCAGGCCAAAGGGGTAGGGCAGGTCATCGGCTATCACCATGCGCTCCTGACCTGTGTGGGGACACAACACACAGGTCAGCAAGACAGCTGTCAGGACAATGAGCTCAGGGAGCTTTTAGGAGAGACGAGCCAACCCTGACTTCCAGGAATCTCAGCCACGCAGGGAAGCCTGAGCAGCTCCATGAATTGGGCTGTTTGTCCACCTAAGCGGCACGCCCTCCCAGTGTCTTCAGGGAGAAACCCATACATCAGCCAAAGGACACTCACAGAATTGCTTTCAGCAGAGAGAAATTTGGTTTCTTTGTTTATTCTGACTGTTTCAGTTCTGTAGCCTAGGTTGCCAGAATTCACTATGTAGCCTGGGCTGGCCTCAAACTGACAATGATCCTCTTGCCTCAGCCTGCCAACTGCTGGGATTCGAGGAACGAATCAGCATGTCTGGCTCCATTTTATTTAAATGAGCACATGTGCCATTTATACCTGATCCCCACAGTCACACGGCTATAATGTTCCTGTGGAGACTCAGAGCAACAGGAAAGGACAGATGTCTGAGATCGTGCAGAGAACGCCCGGCCCTTCCAAGAGCAGAACAACAGAGAGAGGACTGAGCAGATCTCTCCTCCTGCACTACCTGTTAACAAGGGGCTCAGCACACTGGTGCACACAACACATGACAGGTATGAGGCCACGTGTCAGGGAGAGACGGATAACAGACCTGGCAGAGCAGAGAGGGATGGCACAAGGGTCTAGGAAGGATGGAGCCTACAGGTAGGTTCCCAGAGCCCCCGGACCAGGCATAGGTCCAGTCCTGCACATCTACATTTTACAGCCTGTAGGCTGCAAGTCAGCGTCTCCTTGTGTGTTCTAGTCACGGCACAAATTGTACCAACAAAAATAAGTTTGCAATATGAGAACATGTTTGTCACATCACAAGAAGAAAATTGTATGTAGTATGGCTTAAAGCAACGTTAGCTTCAAAAACAATTCTTGCCAGTCTGGCGGTAGTGACACACACTTTTATCCCAGCACTTATGAGGTTGAGGCTGAGGCTGAGGCTGAGGCAGAGGGATCTCTGTGAGTTCGAGGCTAGCTGGTCTATGGAGCTAGTTCTAGGGCTGCCAGGGGCACACAACAGAGAAACCTTGTCCCAAAACAAAACAAAAAATTTACAATGAGAACAACAACAAAAACCAGTTCTCTATCCATCCATCCATCTGGTCTTGTGAAGCCCAGGTTAGACTCAAATTCACTATGTAACCAAGGATGACCTTAACCTTCTGATCCTCCTGCCTGCACCTCCTGAGCGCTGGGATTACAGGCTACACCACCATACCTAGTTTATGTGGGATGTGGGATGGGGACTGGACCCACGGGTTTCATACATGCTTGGCAAGCACCTACCAACTGAGCTACATCCCAGCCAAAAATTAGTTCTAAAAAGCAAAAAAGTACAAAATATTCAGGTTCTCAAAATGAATATCATGCTTTTAAAACCTAAGTTTTAATAAATACAAAGCTTAGGAAGGGGTATGGCCACAGAGGAGGAGCTTATACTACTGGGTGGTGTTGGCCGATTCTTGCCCTGCTGAGAGCTCCAAAGTTCCTTTGTTGGGTGATCTCAGGCAAGTCCTATGACATTATCCAGGCTCAGTTTCCCCACCAATGAAAAGGGCTACCATGTGGTAGAGGGTGAAATGCCAGTCCTCGTTCAGCTGTTGGCTGCGACTTGGAGCCCAAAAAGCCTTTCCCAACACTACAGCAAGGGTACCAGGGCTAGACACAGCCATGCCTTTGTGATGCCACGTGGCTCACAGAGTAGTGCAGACTCGCGTGTGTAAGGAAAGGAAAGCCAGAACCCTGCAACTCAGTCCTCACCCAGCATGTTGGAAGACTCAATCATGTTCGTGTCCAGGTCAGTCCAGTACAGTCGCTGGTCAGCGTAGTCAATGGTGAGGTCATTGGCCCGGCCCACCTTGTCTACCAATGTCATGCAATTGGTCCCATCCATGAAGGCTCGCACGATCCTTGGCTTGCCGCCCCACTCGGTCCAGTAGATGTAGCTGGAAGGTACCAGGAGAGAGGAGATAGGCAGGGCTCAGGTGAATCATGGTTTGGGACAGAGAGTAGCCACCAACTCCTAGACTCAACCCTTCTGCCCTGGCAGAAGTCAGTCAGTGATATCTCCCCAGGAAGTAAGAATGAGCCAGATCTAGCTGAGCTTGTACCACAGCTCCGGATCTCTCTAGGGGCCAGAAGGAACCTGCATCAGCCAAACAGGACAAGCAGAAGAAGCCATCAGACAAGACTGTCCATGCAGGCAACGTATCTTAACTAAGCCAGCTGCATGTGTCAATCAAGAGATGTGGGCAAATTTGGGTAGATGGCCCTTTCTTTCACAGAGTGAGAAAACTGACCAGGGCTGACGCAGCACAGAAGAGGTCCCCTCCTCCTCTTCCCCTGCACATCTGAGAAGAATGCTCACAATCTCATATGCGGTGACCACACACTCACAGGGGGTGAGTATTTGTCTGGCACTAAAAAGGGACACCTGGGACCAGGATGAGACTGCACTTGGCCACCAGGCCTCAGCTTCCAGGGTGGGACTAGCTCTTAGGGGGAATCTTAGGCCAAGGCCCAGGGGCTTATAAGCCACCATTTCTGAAAACCCCTAAGTGCCTCAAGGCCAGATCTGAGCAGCAGTCTGGTCACCATTTCAGAAAGGAGGCCTGACATGACATCAGTTGGCTCAACCTGATCTAACTGGTCACAGGACATTAGCTTCTCTGAGCCATATGTGTGTGTGAGTGAGTGTGAGTGTGTGTGTGTTTGCATGTGTACTCAGAGGCTAACACCGAGTGTCTTCCTCAATCATTTTCTATCATATTTTGAGACAAGGTCTCTCACTGAGCCTGGAGCTTGCCAATTTGACTAGCCAGACTGGCTAGCCAGCACACCCAAGACTCTGCCTGTTCCTGGCTCGCCAGTATTTGTGATAGAAGCCAGGCTGCACCCTAGTTCTGGGGATCCAACTCAGAACTCCATGCACAAATGTCAAGCACTTTACCAAAGGAGCCGTCTCCCTAATTCCCTCTGAGCCTGTTTCTGTGCGTGTAAAACCCTAAGTGACACTTATGACAGGCCATGAAAGCAGTCGGAGTTCAGAGACTGACAGCAGATTCAACACTGGCCTGTTTCCCCTCTAAGAATAAGAAGGACAATCTTGCAGGGTCCCTGCCAGTCCTGGCATCTTCAAGACTAATGTCAGACAATGCAATTGTAAGCACAGTGATGGGAGGAGCCAGTTACTTCAACGCAGAGGAAGGGTCCTGGATCATGTGAC
This sequence comes from Myodes glareolus, assembly GCF_982192425.1. NCBI lineage: Eukaryota > Metazoa > Chordata > Mammalia > Rodentia > Cricetidae > Myodes > Myodes glareolus. The sequence goes on along the minus strand of NC_142032.1, from coordinate 58,410,705 downwards.
AGACAAAAACAATGCTTACCCTTTAGTAGGATCCAGAGCCAGAGACCTGGGGTTGTCAAGGTCTTTCCATACAAGCACCTGCCGGAACTGCCCATCCAGCCGGGCCACCTCAATCCTGTTGGTCCCTGTGTCAGCCCAATAGAGGTTCTTGCCCATCCAGTCCACGGCCATTCCTTCAGGGTAGTCAAGGCCAAACTCGATTACATGCTCCACCGAGCTCCCATTCATGAAGGCTCGGCTGATAGTCTGGGAGGGTGGGGATGGAAAGGGCCATGTTAGGATCCGGCAACCAGGAGACAGCAGAGTCTCCAAACAGATGACTGAAATGCAGGAAGACGACCTTTGCAGAAAAAGCAACTTGAATGTTTGTGCAAGTCCATGTGTGTGACTTTACACATATCCTGAGTCTTGAAAACACTCCACCCAGTAATTATACTTGAATCTAGGAACCAACAAAAATATAAAAGACTGGAACTGAAGAGACGGTTCAGTGGTTACAAGCACTTGCTGCTCAACCATGAGAACCAGAGTTTGGGTGCTGGTACCTACAGACAGCTCCACAAAGAGGGATCCGATCCCCTCTTCTGGCCTCTGTGGGCACACATATGCTCATCCAGTCACAGAGATATGCACATACATAAGTAAAATAAAATCTTATATATATGTATATATATGGCAAAGAAGTTTTCAAACAAGAAATTCCCTTGGGGACTATTAACAACTAGGAAAGGGGAGGGCTAGAGAGTTAGCTCGGTGGTTAAGAGCACTTGCTGCTCTTACAAAGGAACAAACAGTTCCCGACACCCACATTATAGCCTTCAACCACCTGGAGAAGGAGGAGGGAGAGGAGAAGAAAAAAGAAGAAAGAAGAGTTAGGACTGGAGCGATAGCTCAGTGGCTCAGTGGTCACAAGTCCCTGCTGCTCTTGAAGAGGACCCAAATTTGGTTTCCAGCACCCAAATCAGGAATCTCATAACTGCCTGTAACTCCAGCTCCAAGGATCTGGTACATTTCCTGGTCTCCATGGTCACCAGAGTCCATAACATGGGTACATAAATAAAAATAAACATTAAAAACAAATAAGTAAATGACCACAAGCAAATAAATAGTAGCATAAGATATAGTCGATCTTGTTTCTCTGCTCCTCCCTTCCCCAGTCTTCTTTTGTTGAAACAGGATAGTCGGGCTGATCTCAAACTCACAGCAATTCTCTTGCCTCAGACACCAAGTACTAGAATTACAGGCCTGTACCTCTATTACCCAGCAAAGGTGATCAAAGTGTGTTAGCCATATATTAGAGCAGGGATCAATTTTCACTAGAAAAGGACAGGTAGCATTTTAGGTTTCTCACACCTCACAGATATAGCACCATTCCACAGCCTGGTGACCCTAAACACATAGGGATCACCGTAACCCAAGAGAACCATTCACAAAGTCAGCATGTTCCATAGACCCCATTTAGGAGACAAGTCTCTGCCCCTGCTCACCATCCAGGACAACGACACCTGCACGGTGACTGGAAACAGTTGCAAGGCAAACGGGTTGTGGGAGAGTACAAGTCAATGCCAAGTTCCACCGAGTATTTTCCACAGAACTCTGCAGAAACCCTGGGTATGGCCCTGAGATCCACCAAGACAGTCATTCACATTTGCTTACTAAATTAGGAGCACTACATTTAAATGTCAGCACTTAGGAGTCAGAGGCAGGTGGATAGCTACGAGTTGAAGTCCAGCTGGTCTATACAGCAAGTTCTGGGCTAGCTAGAGCTCCCCAACGAGACTGTCCCAAAATCCAAAAACAAAGAAACAAACAAAAGTGCACGAATATTTTATCAGCCTGCGCTGAGTTATATTCAACACTGTTTTTATTTTTTCTTTGTGTGTGGTGTGTGCTTGTGTGTGTTTCCATGTGTACACACTCCCCATGTGCATGGGGAGGCCCGAGGCTGACACTGGGCGTTGTCTTCTATCATTTTTCTACCTTACTCACTGAAACAAGGTCTCTCAACTGAACCCAGTGCTCGCACATATAACTAGTCTAGCTAGCCAGCTTGCAACAAGAATCCCCTGCCTCTGTCTTCAGAGGCTGTAAGTTCTGGCAGGTTGCCATACCCACCAGAAAATTGAAACTCTGGTTCTTACAATTGATGTTTGCATTACAAGCTGTTTGGCCACTAAAATATCTTCTTAGTTTTAATACTCTAATTGTCTTAAGATTGAAAAATGGTCTTAGGGGCTGGAGAGATGGCTCAGAGGTTAACAGCATTGCCTGCTCTTCCAAAGGTCCTGAGTTCAATTCCCAGCAACCACATGGTGGCTCACAACCATCTGTAATGAGGTCTGGTGCCTTCTTCTGGCCTGCAGACATATACACAGACAGAATATTGTATACATAGTAAATAAATAAATAAATATTTTTAAATAAAAAGAAAAGTGGTGTTAGATTTATTTTTATTATGTTTGGGTGTTTTGTCTGATTTATGTCTGTGCGCTATATGCATGCAGTACCTGCTGAGGCCAGAGGAGGGCACTGGATCCCATGGAACTGGAGTTACAGATTGTGTGGACCACTATGAAGGTGCTGGAAACTGAACCTGAATCCTCTGGAAGAGCAGCCAATGCTCTTAATCGCTGAGCTGTCTCTTTAGCACCTAATTCCTTAAAACAGTCTCTGTGTACCTGTGTGTGCCTGAGTACATTTAAGCGCACCATGTGCGTAGAGTACCCACAAAGGCCAGAAAGGGGTACCAGGCAACATGGAGCTGGAGCTACAGGATCTAGTGAGCCACCTGATGTGAATGCTGGGAACTGCGCTTAGAGCCTCGGGAAGAGAAGGAGGCATTCTCGACTGCTGAGCCATCGCTCTCACCATAATATGGCAATTCTTAAAAAAAAAAAAAAAAAAAAAAATCAGTCGTGGAGCACACAGCTGCAGTTTCATGGGCAAGGTCCCACAGAAAGCTCAGTAATTTGTGACCTCACGCTAGGTACCTTAAGGCTGACGTCTGTCCAGTAGATGTGGTTGTTGGACACATCAAAGTCCAGTGCAGAGGCCTCTTTGACACCTGTGAGGGGGATGGCCACATCGTTGTTGTTGGTCTCCAGAGAGATCCTGTGGATGGTGGCCCTGCTGGTGAAGACCAGGAAGGCCTCGGGGACAATGCACGTCTTCATGTCACTCAACAGCTCCAGGCCGATGGGGCAGCCGCACTTGGTGGCACGAGGGGTGTAGAAGCACAGATGGCTGCACCCTCCATTGCCATCTGCACAGGGGTTGGTTCCTGTGAGGCAAATACACAGCTCTAGACTGGTCCAACCAGAGGGGCACAGTTGTATTCCTGCCACCCACCCAAAGGGGACATGGAAGGAGAAGTGGGAGAGAGCCTGGATGGTGGCAGCCAAAGTCCTTCCCAGTGTGCTTAACCGGAGTGACAAGATAACAGGGCCCTCCCGCCACCAGGCATGGATCCCAGGGTGTCACGAGTATGCTGGTACAAGCCCACTGAGCGGTGACGGTGCACATCAGTGACCGCATAACTAACTGCAGCCCCTCAGCTCTAACCCTGCTTATGTTCCCTGACTCACGAACGCCCCTGGCGACCTATAAAACTCAGGTTTGCCATGGACAGCCATCATGCATTTTTTTTATTATGTATATTCTGTCTGTGTGTATGCCTGCAGGCCAGAAGAGGGCACCAGACCCCATTACAGATGGTTGTGAGCCACCCTGTGGTTGCTGGGAATTGAACTCAGGACCTTTGGAAGAGCAGGCAATGTTCTTAACCTCTGAGCCATCTCTCCAGCCACCACACGGCATGCATTTTTACCCAAGCAGACAGAAAGTGTCATGCTCACTTACTTTGGGTCAGCCTGTTACTTCACTCTGTTTCTGAATTGCTGCTGAAAGGAACTTAAGTGTTAGGAATTTAAGCTAAAAAAGAATCTTCTTCCCCTTATCAAGATGGGGGGTGGGGCAGAGAGAGAGGCTGGTGCAACTGCTGAGTTTACTCTGCAGCCCAGGGAGGCCTGCTCCACTCTTACCTTCTTCCCCACAGGCACAGGTGGACCTGGCCTTCTGCTGCCTGTGTGTGACAAGTGCAGTTCCACAGTAGGTGTGGCACTAGACCCCTGCTCTGTGGAACAGTCCCTGGTCCCTACCTGGACATCACTGTCTGAGTGGCACTTATGGACTTGAATTTGGAGTCCTCAGAAACACAGCCCAACAAGCCAAATACAGTTCTCTTAAGTGAAATGAACTCCTTGACCATTGTGCCTTTTGGGTAAAAAGTGTGTTTGAGAGTCAGCCCAGTTCGGCCACAAGGGCAAGACAGATACAGAGAGTCCCAGCTTTAACTACCTGTTACTCACGTGGTCTTCTTTCTCCATCTCCTGTGTTCATGGGGCGGGAACTAGGACTAACAGAGTTGGCCTTAGGCACTGAAGTTCTCCAGGGCTGACATACATCGGCCAACCATCGAAACCTTGACCACTACCTGTACTGTACCTTGAGTGACATGCCAACCTATCTGTTCTACTATCTCCTGTCCTGCCCATCCTTAGAGGATACCCTCTTGGACACCAAGCCCAGGTCCAAACCTGCCACCTTTCCTGGTACCAATTGGCCAAGACGAGCCATGGCTCAGAGCTTTCCAGGACTCACCGACAATCTTGGCCACATTCACTGCTTTGAGTCCCATCAGGTCGGGCAACTGATCAATGATGACATCCCGGCTGGCCTTGACCTTGTGTACCCTCTCAATACTGCGTCGCTGCCAGTCAGTCCAGTAGATGAAGTCCCCCAGCAATGTGAACCCAAAAATATGTGGGAGCTTGTCCTCTAGCAGGGTCCGCCGCTTTGTCCCATCTATGTTGATCACCTGTTTGTTGACAGATACACGGGTGTAAATGAAGACTGGTTGTTCGTTTCCCAGTCACTCAGACCCAAATAATCACAAAGAAACTATATTAGTTACAACACTCTTTGGCCAATAGCTTAGGCATATTTCTGGCTAACTCTTGTATCTTAAATTAACCCATTTCTATTAATCTGCATATCATCACAAGGCTGTGGCTTACCAGCGTCTCTCTCCTTTGGCAGCTACATGGCGTCTCCCTGACTCCGCCTACTCGTTCTATATCTCTATTTGGGTTTCCCATCTGGCTTTACTCTGCTAAGTATCGGATGAAACAGCTTTATTCATCAACCAATAAAAGCAACACATATACAGAAGGGCATCCCACATCACATGGGTCTGAATAGGCAGGGAATGTACCAAGAGCCAATCTGGGGCCTGCCTCAGGCTTGAGCTGCCCTGGAGCCTCCACTGAATCAGCACCTAGCTAGGTGCCATAAGATGCCAAGTGTTACAGGACAAATGTCACTTCCCACATCCTTGGCCAATGGAGTGGAGGCTGCTCCTACAGCCTCCCTAACTGGGGGTGGATGTTGTGAACAGGCAAAAAGAATCCTCTCGCTGAGAGCCGATGAGGCATGTGCTGATGAGGAGCACCCAGGAAAGGTGCTCAGACCAGGATGAGCACTTTAGGAAGGGTTCCTGGGATCCAACAGCAATGACTGCCACAGGTGCAGGGGTGGGCACGCAAAACAACTTCAAAGGGCCAGGCCGCCCCACAACCTGGACACGTTCGTCCCTCTTGGGCACCTCTAGTTATAAACCTAACTCCACAGGTCTATGGTACTTTCCTTCAATATCTGACATGGAAGAACCATGTCTTCTTCTGGAAAAGGTTATGCTGATTAAAACCAAACACTAAGACTGGGGGTGTGGCTCAGCTGGGGGAGGGCATACCTGGCATACATGAAGCCCTGAGTTTGATCCCCATAAACTAGGCTTGGTAAGGCACACTGACAACCTAGCACTCAGGAGGTAGAAGAAAGATAAGGAGTTCAAGACCATCCTCAGCTATATGGTCATTTCAAGACCAGCCTGAGACCCAGACTGTTTGTTATTGTTTTTAAAAGTCACTGGATAAGCGGGACTCTAGTGATCCACAAAGACCAGCAGCGGCAGAAGCCATATCCCAGGACAGGGTGATCAAACACACCAGGTAATTCCAGGCAAGCCTTGGCTGGCCTCTTCTTGCTCATCAGGAGAGCAGGCAGCCAACACTGCAAGGCAGGCTGAGCAGGGACACTAAACCACCACAGCTCAGCAGCAAGACCTCTAAGTGCTGATTCAGCAGGGATGATGGTGCTGTTCCTGCGCCCACACTGAGGACCCTCCCTACTCTACCCAAGGTGCTCAGTCCTTGAATGAGTCCTTGCACCCCATGGACCTCAGTTTCCACCTGCAGCAGGAGACCAAACTAATCAATCAGTTGCTAGCCCACTCTGGAAATGTAATAAAACAAAGGATCAAAGCTGGGTTCCTATCTAAAGCCATTCAGGCTGACTTGGAGACCAGCAGAGCTGCTGTGGGAACCAGGCAGGAGCAAAAGCAGCTGTCTGTTTGTTTGGGGGGTATCTCAGCTGGAGGTGGCAGGGAGGGCTGAACTCTCTGGCTCAATCATGTCAGCTGAGCAGTAGAGGACAGTCAACTTCAACTCACAAGAACAGAGTTCATTCTTTTGTTTTGTTTTTTAAGAGAGTTTTCTGTGTAGCCCTGGCTGTCCTGGAACTTGATCTGTACACCAGGCTGGCCTTGAACTCACAGAGATCTGCCTACCTCTGCCTCCCACGTGCTGGGATTAAAAGTGTGAGCCACCACAGCCAGGCCACAGTTCATTCTTATAATCCCATGACAGGACAGGGAGAAGTGATGGCAGGGCTCCGGGTGACCTACCTAGGGACCGTGCAATTCCTCAGTACAGTCCACACAGCGGCTGGGAAGGGGCTGATGATGCCAGAAAGAAAATCCTCATCTGAACAAAGAAATCTACCAGAGGTCAGCATTATCTCTCGTGTCTTCACTATTTGTCTCAGTCTCTGTTGTATGTGCCATGGTGTCAGTGTGGAAGTCGGGACCATCTTCAGGAGCCAGTTCTCACCTTCCATCATGTGGGTTCTAAGGCTCTGAATCTAGGTTAGGTTATCACAGGCTTGGTAACAAGTACCTTTATCTGCTGAGCTACCTTGCCAGTCCCTCACTCTATTCATTCATTCATTCTTTCTTCATTCTGCCTTCCTTCCTTCTTTCCTTCTTTACTACCCTTCTTTCTCGAGATCTCATAAAGCCCAGGCTGGCCTTGGGTTCACTACTTCTTATCCTCCTGCCTCTGTCTCCCTAATGCTGGAATTACAAGTATACACCACCGTGTTTAGTTAATATGCTTTGGGATGAAACTCGGGGCCTCATGCATGCTAGACAAGCATCTGAGCTATATCCCTAGCCCAATTCATAAAATTAACTTTGAGCATGTAACAGTGAACTGCAGTAGAGCATACTCTTCCTGGATCCACCGGAGCGGTGAGAGCAGCCCACACAGACACCAGGGGAAAGGGTAGTGGATGCCAGACGGCTCAGCCTTGGCGTCGACTCCCTGGTTTCCCTGAAGCAAAATGAGCTTTCCTGGCCAGGTCAAGCCACACCCAGGGTGAGGATCGGGGCTGGCATAGAGACAGAGGAACCACACCCCGTGGCATCCCTTGGTAAAGAATACTCCTAGATCTGGAAGAAGATGAAATTGGCAATAAGCAGTTCTTACCTGCTCTAATGTATGGAAATAGAAATTACAGAAATGTTCTACGGTGGCTGGGGGAGCTGTCTTTCTCTGTAGTTCTGGCTAGCCTGGAACTTACTATGGAGACCAGGCTGGTCTCAATAGAGACCACACAGATCTACTTGTCTCTGTCTAGGATTACAGTCATGTATTGCTACACCCAGCATGTGCAAATGTTTTACACCTGTACGTCATATGCATGCAGTTCCTGTGTTAGCCAGAAGAGGTCGCCATGTCCCGGGAACTAGTAGTCACAGAGGACTGTGTGTAAATCACACTTTAAATGCCATCTGACCGGCAATTCTCCCAGACACACACTCAAGGGAGAGCAGAAATGGCATTCAGACAAACAGGTGTCCACAGATATCCACCGCAGTCTCTCCACTGATGAGAGGACCTGCAATGCCCACAGCACACTGGCATGCAACCTGTTACACAAGAGGAAGATGTGTTTGTGTAGGGGATAGCACAAACATTATGCTCCCAACAAAGTCAGACTTAAAAGACTATTTTAGACTAGAGGGGTCTAGTCACAAGAAATAAACCAAGAAACCAATCACAGAGACAGAGGGTGAGGAGTGTACCAGGAGCTGAGGGACCAGAAGCAAGAGGAGGGACTATGACCTGCACGGGCTTTGCCGTCCAAATGAAGAAGAATTCTGAAAGGGGACAGCGATGATCACCACACAGCACTGAACACACTGAAGGCCACTCTGCTAGGAGCACACAGAGCATCAGCTATGTGGTCCATCTGTGGGTGCCATGTAACCCTGGCATGCTCCCGTTGGCAACTACGGTACCAAAGATGAAGCCTTCTCAGCCGCATTGGAGGAAGAGACTGTCTCTGGCTCACTGGCCCAGGAGACGGGTATTTTAAAACTCTTTTGAGCAAAAACAAAACAAAACTGATTCTTTTAAAGAAAGAGATATTATCAATAGGAAAATCTGAGAAAAACGGTTATCAGGCAGCTGGGTTTCCAAAGAGAAGGGCATCTCCCATCCGACCCTGAGCTCATGTCACCCACAGCACTGAGGAACCCTGCTCCCCAAGAAACAAAGTTTCAGATACGGCCTCTTCTCCAGCTCCTACCATCTCCTGGAGGCCACCCAGCCCAGGCCTCTCCAGGAGCCATAAGGAGAGTATCCTCAATGGTGATACAGGGAGTGACACCTACTCACAAGGAGTCACAACAAGATACCAGAAAAAGCAGGAAAGTGTCTGCCCCGAGGAGGAGCACCAAGCAAGGTAAAAAAAATCGCTTATGATGCTGACCGGGTTACTCATTCAAAGTACCCCAAGGGGCTCTGCATGGCACACAGGTATTGATGAGCAAGCCGGCTGCTCTGGGAGGCTGTGCAGCTGTGCAGGCCCCCACTTCCACCTGCTGTGGTACCGCCCGCCACAGTAGCGCAGCTGCTGGCTCCACCACAGGTTTACATCTTAAGTTGCATGGAGGACACCCGAGAACTGTTGGGGAAGATTATCTGAAGGTGTGTGACTTTCGTTTATGCTGCATTTGTTTAACTCTGTAAAGCTGTGAACATTTTTTTTTGTCCTGTCTAAAACACATGATGGCCCTAATAAAGAACTGAATAGCGAAGAGCGAGGCAGGAGCAAAGACTCGCAGGCTGGCAGACAGAGTATAAACAGAAGGAGAAATGAGGCGTGGAAGAGCCAGAGGACAAGGAGAGAGGGTGTCATGGGCGGCCACCCAGTCACCCAGCCAGCCACAGAGTCAGAGTGAAAGCAAGATGTAGAGAAGAAAAGGGAAAAGCCCAGAGGCACAAGGTCATCAGGATAATTTAAGAAAAGCTGACAAGGAACAAGCCAAGCTAAGGCCGGGCATTCATAACTAAGAATAAGCCTCTGTGATTGAATTTATTAGGGAGCTGGGTGGCAAAAAAGACTAAAAAGCCAAAAGAGTAAAACATCACACTACAGATGACCAGCATTTCTGGTTGTTTTGTTTTGAGACAGGGTCCCACTATGTAGCCCTAGCAGACCTAGGATTCACCATGTAACTCAGGTTGACCTCAAATTTATACCAATCCTCCTGCCTCTTCCTTCAAAGCCAGCACAGACCTCCTTAGATCAATAGAACAAATCATTAGAAACCATTTTTTAAGCATTTGCATATTTAACTTTTAAGACTTTTTTTTTTTACTTTGTGTGTGTGAAGGGGTGGAGGACACGTGTGGCACAGCTCATATGTGGAGCTCAAGACACAACTTGCAGAAGTCGGTTCTCTTCCTCCGGCATGTGGGTTCCAAGAATCGAACTCATACAGTCAGGCCTGGCAGCAGCTGCTTTCCCCACTGAACCATCACATCAGCCAGCCCCCAGCCCCATAAACATTTTGTTTTTGAAATGGACTCTATGCATCCCTAGCTAGCCTGGAACTCACTATATAGACTAGGCTGATCTCACTCTCAGAGAGATCCACCCATCTGTCTCTGTGTTCCATGTGCTGGAATTAAAGACATGTGCAACCACAGCCACTTTGGTTTTAATTATTTATATTTTTTGACAGGGTCTCTAATATCCCAGGTGCTCAAACTCACTGTGCAGTAAAGGATGACCCGAACTCCTGAGCCTCCTGCCTCCATCTCCTGAGAGCTCAGATTATAGATACATGCTGCCATACCCCATGTGTGTAGTGCTGGGGATTGAACCCAGGGCTCTGCACATGCTGGGTAAACATTCTGCCAACTGAGCCACAAACCAAACCCACCATAAGTTATTTCTTTGCATATTCCATTCGGCCACATAGCAGGACACAGCTATCTACTGATATCTATGGCAAACACATGGGACGGGTTGCAGGGTGTCCAGGCCTGGCCTCCGCATGAAACTTTGAGCTCGGGAACAACAAAGAGGAATCTGGTCACACGCTAGAGTATGCTTCCTCAGGCACGCCTTCACCCCCAGGCTCCACTCACCTCGATTTTATCAGTCTTGGCATCCCCCCAGTACAGCTTGCCCTCCTGCAGGTCCAGAGCCAATCCGTTGGGCCACCCAAGGGAGGTGTTCACCAGGACATGCCGATCTCGCCCATCCAGGTTGGCACATTCGATTTTGGGGTTCTCCCCCCAATCTGTCCAGTACATGAGGCTAGAGAAAAAGCAAATGACCATGGTGGTGTCTGTTCTGTCCCTGCTGCGCCCCAATTCTGAGGGCCACACCTCCCCCAGACTGCTGGTCAACACAGCCTAAGCTCGAGGAGAAAATCAGGACACCCCCACAGTACAGGGCACTGCTGGGCTCTCGGGGGCGGTAGGTTCAGTTTGCTCCCATAGGAGAGCTCTGGAAGTGACCCTGCAGAGGGCCTGGGGCAGCCTTATCCGTGACCTATATGCTAGAGGCCAGAGCATCAGGAAGGAGAGCATCAGGAAGCCTTCTATAAATGGCAGCACAGCTCCATATACTCAGGATGTGAGACGTGTGCTCAACCCAAGGAAAAAGCTGAAGAGCAGCAGAGGGCAGATTTTTTTTGTTTGTTTTTGTTTTTTGTGTTTGTTTGTTTTGATTTTTGGTTTTTGAGACAGGGTTCTTTGTGCAGCCTTGGCTATTTTAGAACTAGTTCTATAGACCAGGCAGGCCTTGAGATCTGCCTGTTCACAGAGATCTGTCTGCCCCTGCCTCTTGAGTGCTGGGATTAAAGGTGTGCAACATCACTACCTAGTGAGGACAGAAGTTTTAATGCAACACTGGTCTCAGAATATAGCCTTGTCTCCTGTCACCTCTGACCATCCTCCTGGTCCCTTATCTGAAATACTATTCCCTGGACCTGGGATCATACACGTCACTGGCTGTTCCATTTCCCTGGATCCTCTGGCTCAGACGTCACAGGTGGGTAAAGACCCTGGCATCTGCTTCCCGCTCAGTACACACAGGAGAACACTGTGACCTCACTGAGTTCATGGTGGTGGAGTTGGAGTAGGCCTAAGCTCCTGACCCATCATCTGAGAAGACCACCACCAGACCCCTGCTTCTTCACCCCAAGAGCGCCAGTTACCCCATCATTCCTTGTATCCATCCTCTTTGGAAACAACACTGCGCTTTGGTCACCACCACAGAGCAAATTCTTCTGTCCTGCTACCCACCTGCTCTGGGCCTTCACACATAGCCCCTCCAACTTCTTCAGCTTACAAGGCCCCACAGATAGACAGGATCCAGCCCTGGGACCAGAACCTGTAGGCATCTGCAGCACTTGCTATGCTGTGGTTCCTCACCATGAAAGGGGAAAACACACTTGGTGCTCACAGCGATCAGAAGCCCACAGCCACCACACTAGACCAGCCTGACTTCTAGACACAGATTCACGCCCTGCACTAAGTAGACTCTCCCTGGCCCCACCCCAACATCACCCCCAGAGTTCCACAGTACCCTTCCCATCAAGGTCTGCTCGGTTAACGTTCTCGCTCAGGAATCCCCTTCACCACCAGGCAGCCACTGGAGTCTCAGAGGCTCTGTCCCAGCCATGTCCACCTGACATTTACATGGTTTCTGGAGGTCCAAACTCTCACCCTCGTATCTGCATAGCAAGCACTTACCTGCTGAACAATCTTCCGAGCTGCAGCACCCCAGTTCTCTGGAGTTTTTTTGTTTGTTTTTTAATGTGGATTCTAGGGACCAACATGGGTCCTTATGCTCACAAGACTCTTACCATCTGAACCATCACCCAACCCTCCAGGGTTTCTCACCCGCTACCCGATGGCCCGTGCCCAAGCTCCTCAAAGTCAAGGAGCAGTGCATCAGCAGCACCGGGAGCTTGTCCAAGAAATGTTCTTTTCAAAATCGCCCCGCTCACTAACTCAGAGCTCTGCATATCAGCAAGCGCATCTCAGGGGCCGGGATGCAAGGGAACGTCCCACAGCCCACCTGCAGTCCCAGCCTTACCCCATCACAGGGTGCAACACAATGGCCCGAGGTTCGTCCAAGTCCTCAGATACCAGGATCTTTCGGGAGGTGCCATTGAGGCGAGTCACCTCGATTCGGTCAGTGCCTGTATCTGTCCAGTAGAGGTTCCGGGCGACCCAGTCCACAGCAATGCCATCGGGGTCATTGATCTCAGTGTTCACAAGTGTCTGTGCACCTGACCCATCCAGATACGCCCTGCGGATAGCCCGCACCTCATCATCTGTCCAGTACACGTAGCCCTCCAGCGGGTCATAGTCGATGGCAATGGCATGCCGGATGTCGCCCACCTGCAGCACTATGTCTGTGAAGTCAGGTGTATCCAGAGAGATCCTTCTCAGGTCCGTCCTCCGGGCCAGCAGCAGTACTTCCTCAGCCCCTGTGGAGACATAAGCAGTGAGGTCAGAGGTCAGTCGCTGTGGCTGAGGCAGCACTGGACTTACAGTGGGGCTAGCCAGGCCCCTAGACCACAACAGCGGCTGAGGGGCTTCTGTCTTACAGAAGATAATGCTGAAGAACAGAGAGGTTGAATAACCAGCCTGAAGCCCTCTAGGCAGACCATCTGCCTTCCACCAGTGTGGGAGCTGTTTTTGCCAGCCCGCTAGTCCCTCTCCTGACCACAGGGCTCCAGACCCGAATTGCCAGTCCTCTCTTCTTCTATCCACCTACACAGCTTTCAGCAGGCGCCCCATCTTGTTCCGGCACCCAGTTCCCAGCCAGGGACAGGAATCTGTACCAAGTGACCTGCACCCAGTTCTGACACACACAGTGCTGGGGTGGAGGGAGCCTGGCCTGAAGTGCAGGCATGGCCCTGGACTCCTGTTGCACAAGCACTGTCATAGAAGTAAGCCCACTCGACACACCTGGCAACTGAGGCAGAAACAAAAGGCAGCCCCAGAGCCAGGCATCGCCTCATCGGAGCCCAGCCCAGCCCAGCCCAGCCCAGCCCCACAGGCCTCCCACTGTGGCCTCTGCAGAGCAAGGTCTATAGACAGGGCTCCCACAGGAGACAGGCAAGAAACACACTTCCAATATTATCTCAAGGCCACTGTGAGCTGTCAAAGTCAACTCAGCACTAGACACTGAGAACCTGTGGGCAGTAAGGAAGCTGTGAAACCCAGGTCTCCCCAGCTGTTGTTTACACTTTGTGGCCTTGGGTTCAGTGCAGAGAGCCTCAGGTATATTAGTAGGAGTGCCCTCACAAATCTCCTTCCTGATGTGAGTTAAAGCCAGGCTCTGCAGCCCCAGGACCACCATCCCTAACCAATCTGGCTACTTGGTGAGGCTCAGTCCTTTATAGCTAGGTTTCGGGGTCAAGTGGCTGCTAGAGAATCTTCCGAATCAAGTGGCTGCTAGAGTCTCTTCCGAACCGACAGCATGCCACACCCTCACATGCTCCAATCCCCAGGGCCTGAGTTGAAACCACACCTTAAGAGTCAATACAACGAGGAGGGGAGTTGGAGAGATAGCTCAGAGGTTAAGAGTACTGACGGCTCTTGCAGAAGATCTGGGTTCAATTCCCAGCATTCACACGGCAGCTCACAACTGTCTGTAACTCTAAGATCTGTGCCCCTCACGCAGACATACATGCAGGCAAAACATCGATGCACATAAAGTAAGAATAAATACATTTTTTAAAAAAAAAAAAAGGAGTCAATACAAAGGCTGGAAAGATGGCTCAGAGCATTGACTACTCTTCCAGAGGACCTGGGTTCAATTCCCAGCAACCACATGGAAGCTCACAACTCTCTTGTAAGTCCAGTTCCAGAGATTCTGACACACAGACATGCATGCAGGCAAAACACTAATGCACATTTAAAAAGTAATAATTTTTTAAGAGTCAATAGTAAAAGGGTTGTAGTGGTAGTGAACACCTTTAATCGCAGCACTTGGAAGGCAGAGGTAAGTGGATCTCTGTGAGCTCCAAGTCAGCTTGGTCTACACAGTGAGTTCCAGGATAGCCAGGGTTACATAGTGAGACACTATATTGGGGGGAGGGAGGGAGAGTCTTACTAGGACACAGACCTGAGAAAAGGGATGACCTGGGCACCCCAGCACCTGGTACAGAGCAGTGTGGGCATCTGCCTTTGTTTCAACCCTCCAGCAAAGCATCTCAGGAAGATGCCCACAGAGCCTCATGCAGACTTGGGGACCCAAGCATGACTTCAACCATGACACAATGCCTCTCAGGGCTACTTGGGTCAGGGTATAGCTCCCTCCAGAGTTGTATCACACCCAGTCATTCCTTCCAGCCCTTACTGTTCTCTAGTGTCCACAGAACCAGGAATGTTAGGGCCAAAGATGACTGTAGTCCATGCGCCTACAGTTAAGAAGCATTTTGCAGCAGTGACAACAGCTGAGACCTCCCTCACACCCCAGTGTCAGTCACGTCTGACCACGCTGCTGTCAAACAGCAGAGAGCTGCCTGTCCCAGGCTGGCTGGCTCAAGGTTCCTCAGGGTCAGGACACCCTGCTTTGATTCCTTCATTAAAGGGAGTAAATACAACAGCATCCTACACAGGGCTGGGGAAACTGAGGCACCAGGTGAAGAAGTGAGGCAAAGTAGCACTTGTGAGAGTCCTAAGAGCCCAACAGTCACAGAGACCCTTGGCCCAAATTTCAGCTGCCTAAGAAAGGTCCATGTTGGGAAGGAAGGAGAGCGTAACTTGAAATCTCAATAGATTGTCCTCCTCTGGGCTCCATTCCCAACATGATCTGCTAACTGCTGACCTGTCCTTCAAGGCCCAGGTTATACACCACCTTCTGATCTTTGGGGCCTCTGTGGACAGCCTGGCAGGGTACCCAAACCACAGAATCATGGGGACTGGTATGGGCTCTTTTCTACAATGTTGTGTCAAGAACAGGGGTCAAACCTGCATGGAGACACAGTCCTGGAGCAGAACCCACCTGGTTTGAGCATCTGGCAGGGTCCAGTCTCTGGGTCAGGTGGCCCTTGAGTCGCTTTCTGGCTCTAACACTGAGCCAGATGTCAACTCGATGGACAAGAGAGGTCTGCTTATAGAAGATGCCCAAGAAGGACCAGAAAGGGCCCTAACTGTCAGAGCCTCTGTAAGGGACAGACAGTGTGTGGCAACTGTCCCCTGGCTTCACAGTGCTCCCATGGAACACTTCAGGAATCAGTGATCCCCAGTGGAAACTGACACTTGTTCCCAATACCACATTTGAACCTGTTTTGTTAACCCTGTCCCCGCAATCCTAATGCAGCCGCCTATATGAGGACCATTTTCACATTAAGTATGACTTTGCCATGAAGTATGTACGGGTGAGAAACCTGGTAAAGAGAGAGGCCAAGTTCTTGGCTCAAGAGTCACACAGCAGCAAGTGGGAAGATCCCTTGAGCCACCTGAGAAGTAAGTACAAGATACTTGTCAGAAGCAACCAATTTGGTCACACCACCAGTATCTATAGGTAGCTAGCTACTTTAACATCAGCCTAGACTCACTATGGCAAAGGAAGAGGTGGGAAAGAGCCCTTTCATATTGCCAGGATCACAGAGCAGAGACCACGAAGAGAACAAGACCAAGAAAGAATCAACAATCTCAAACTGTAGCCATGAAATACAACAAGGGAGTGGGGGAGGAGAGGAGAGGGGCTGTGGAGGTCTGAGAGGCTGCTCTCTGGCTCAGGAGCCTCTGCTATCACAGGGAAGCGTCCAGCAGAATGTCCCAGCGCTCTGAGAGTTAAGTAAATACAAGGTCTCAGAGCACACCCTGGAACAAGGACTCCTCCCAGTCACCCTGAGAAAGACTGTGAATTAAGTCTTGGCGACTACAGCAGTGATTCATTGAGGAGCTACTCCTGAGGCTGTTAGTGACTGCATCATGATGAGCAGGGGGTCCTCTGGAACTCCATGGCTGCACAGAAATTTGAGGCATTTTTAGTTCTGCCAAGAAAAATACAGAAACCACAACAGGATGCCCGAGACAGGGCCACATCTCAGCCATGTACCCAAGGTGTGAGGGCTGGGTTCAGTACACAGACTTCCAGGGCTCTGGCCAAGGTCAGGCCAACAAAGGGCAGCCGCAGAGGAGCCTCCCACCAATGTCTGCCAAGGCTGGCGCCCATGGCTGGCCTCTGAGAAGGGGCTTTTAAAGTGAGGTCATAACAGAAACCCTGGTGCTGCAGGCCTGCGGCAGGCCATGGTGGACAGCGCCGCCATGAAGAAGAGGCATGCCTACTGCTTGGTGCCTGCAGAACCAGCAAATGGTATTTGTTTAGACATCAAGGAAGCAAACCGTTTAGAAATGGAAAGTTTGAGCAAAGGCTTGCTTTTTAAAATTACCTTTCTCCACAGGTGGTGGCAAGACCCTTTACTGAAAGTGAAACCTTCCCCTCTCTTGAGGCCTGGCAACCCTAGACCTACTGTGTGGACACCTGCCTTCTCGACTTCCTCCAGGAACACATAGCACACAGGGGCAGAATTCCCACTGCAGGCCAGTGCCAGACACAGGGTACAGCCTTCACACCCTAACCCGTGATTTCAGAAGTCAGGAGTCAGGTGCTGCAGGGCCAACTCTCTCCCTGGGATCCAAGGGAGGGTCCTTCCTCCCTCCCTCAGCTCCTGGTGTTGCCGGAAATACTTGGCGTTCCTTGGTTCATTGCCAATCACTCTGATTCCTGCCCCCAGCTTCACACAGCTGACTGCCCTGCGTGTCTCTATGGCCCTCCTCCTAAGCGGACGGACGTGCTGTGGACCCACCATCTGCACCGTGCTTCAGCTTCATCTGACTACCTCAAAAGAGGTGTGGTATACAAACCAGGCCACACATGAGGTGCTGTGGTAGGAAGCTTCAGGAGTAACCCAAGCAGAAGGGACAGCTGGACAATGACACCGTGGTCACTCGGAAGCAGGGGTGGGCAGCACAGACAGTTAAGCATAAGCTGGGGCACTGTGTGCACTATGGGGGGGTGGGAATCCCTTGGGCCACACTCTGCTGAGGACCTGCCACACACAGGGCACCAGGCAACTCCAAACCCAGCCTGTCCTTAAGCAAGCCACAAGCAAACAGCACACTGTGCATGCAGTAGCATTCCAACCACAGACACAGACAGCAGGACTGACTGCTGCCCTCAAAAAAAAAAAGCCTAGAAGGAAACAAGCTCGAAGGGCCACAGGGCTGACCTGGGGTTCTCTAACAAGGCTGGCAAATATTTCCCATTAGGGACCAGGGAAGGCCAAACATCTCCAGGAAAGAGTCTAGTCACGGGCAGCACTGAAATGAGAGCTCACGGCTGCGCACAAACAGAATCTCACTTATGAACATGGCTGCATGAGCTCTGTTATCATTCCGCGTGTCACAGAGCACACTTCTGATTTTCTCGTTATCTGTGTAAAAAAGCAAACATCCTGAGCCCTCAAGCTGTAGGGAAACCTTCAGTGAGCCCTGTGGTTTGTGGCAGCGTTAACCCTTGTAAAAAAAAAAAAAAAAAGTAAGAGTTTTAGGGCAAGCGAGATGGCACACTGGGTAAAAAGCACTTAATAAGCAAGCATAAAGACCTGAATTCAATTCCTGGACCCCGTGCAAATGTGGAAGGAGAGAACAAAGCTGTCCCATGAGTACTATGGTATACATGGGCACATCCGCATACAATAAAAAATAAGATAAAATAGAGGCTGGAGAGCTGGTTCAGCAGTTATGAGCTCTTGTTGGTCTGTGCTCTGTTCCCAGAACCCACATGGCAGATCACAATGACCAGTAACTCTAGTTCCAGGGGTCCCGATGCCCTTCTGGCCTCCATCATCACTGCACACACGCGGTGCACATACATGCAGGCAAACATTGATACACATAAAATACAATCTTTTAACAAGAGCAAAGATAGTAAGAAAGGAAGAGAGGGAGGGAGGGAGGAAGCGGAAAGGGAGCGGGAAACGGAAAGGAATGGGGAAGAGAAGGGAGAAAGGAAAGGAAAGCACAGTCAATACCCATGAAAACAAGTAGCTTCCTGTGACACTGCTGAGTGGTAGCAAAGCCTATGAACTCTAGTGTGCTGCAGACTCTGCAAGTGTCACAGCCGCTCAGACTCTGGACAGCAGACTGGGACCTGCTGTCCCTCTGAGCACAGCTCAGAGCCTGGGGATAGAGGCCGCAGTGCGCACAGATCCTGGGGATAGAGGCCGCAGTGCGCACAGATCCTGGGGATAGAGGCCGCAGTGCGCACAGATCCTGGGGATAGAGGCCGCAGTGCGCACAGAGCCTGGGGATAGAGGCCGCAGTGCGCACAGAGCCTGGGGATAGAGGCCGCAGTGCGCACAGAGCCTGGGGATAGAGGCCGCAGTGCGCACAGAGCCTGAGGATAGAGGCCGCAGTGCGCACAGATCCTGGGGATAGAGGCCGCAGTGCACACAGAGCCTGGGGATAGAGGCCGCAGTGCGCACAGAGCCTGGGGATAGAGGCCGCAGTGCGCACAGAGCCTGGGGATAGAGGCCGCAGTGCACACAGAGCCTGGGGATAGAGGCCGCAGTGCGCACAGATCCTGAGGATAGAGGCCGCAGTGCGCACAGATCCTGGGGATAGAGGCCGCAGTGTGCACAGAGCCTGGGGATAGAGGCCGCAGTGCACACAGAGCCTGGGGATAGAGGCCGCAGTGCGCACAGAGCCTGGGGATAGGGGCCGCAGTACACACAGATACACACACAGTCACCATAGCTCCAGGATGACAGCAAAACCCAACACCAAAGAGGAGAACCTGGCGGGTGATGTGGAGCACATCTTTAATCCCAGTACTCAAGAGGCAAAGTCAGACAGCACTCTCTGAGTTTGAGGCCAGCCTGATAGACAGAATGAGTTCCAGGACAGTCAGGGTTATACAGAGAAACCCTGTCCCCAAAAAAACAAAAAGAAAAAGAAAAAAGAAAAAAAGGAGAACCTGTGAACAGTCTAGACTGGTGGTTCTCAGTCTGTGGGTGGAGACCCATTTGGTGGTCAAATAATCCTTTTACAGGGGTCGCATATCAAATATCCTTCATATCAGATATTTACATTATGATTTATAACAGCAAAGTTACAGTTATGAAGTAACAATGGGAATAATTTTATGGTTGGGGTCACAACAACATGAAGAACTGTATTAAAGGGTCACAGCATTAGGAAGGTTGAGAACCACTGCTCTAGATATTCCATAATATACAAGAAGGAAGAGGGGAAGGGAGGGAGGAAGGGAAGACAAGAAGAGAGGGAAGGAGAGAGGGAGGGAGGGGTTAATTTTAAATCGCAGACATCATTAGTGGTTCTCTATGGATCAGGAAACACTCCTGAACTGTAAGTAAGGAGTAAGATGAGTCTGCATACACGGTGAACAAATGTGCACTTGGACTTGAATATGCACATGTGGAAGAGGTGAAAACCATGCCAGCCAGACGGCTCAGTGGATGAAGGTGCCTGCCACTAAACCCGGTGACCTAGTACAATCTCCAGGACCCACGTGGTAGAGAGAACAACTCCTTTGAGTCGCCGTCTGACTTCCACAAATACAGCACGGCACATGTACACACGAACAAATAAAAAAAAAAAAAAACAATAAATAAATACCCAATAAAAACTTTTTAGCGAAAAAGTAGAAACGTGGGGCTGTTTCAAGCAGCTTCATTCAGGCGACAGAACTCTGGATCATTTAAATGTTCCTGTTTACCAGGCTGGAGTCACTGCTCAGCAGTTAAAAGCACCGGCTGCTCTTAAAGAAGACCTGGATTCAATTCCCAGCACCCACATGGTGGCTCACAAACACCTGTAGCTCCAGTTCCAGGGGATCAGACACCCTCTTCTGGTCCCTGAAGGTATCAGACATGCATATGGTACACATACATGTAGGAAAAAAACTCATACACATAGATAATACTTTATAAATGGTCTTTCTGGTTTATATTAATGGTTTCCTTTCTGTGGTAAACATAAACTTTTCCTTATATGAGGAGAGGGCTTCTGAACTGGGGTCAGGTAGGTCCTGGGAGGGGTCTCCGTCTAGGAGGGATGCAAGGCTTTTTCCATGGAGCCACTCAAGAAAGCAAAATCCTGGAGCCAGGGCCGGGAACAGGTAGCTATAACTGCTGGGGTCTCAATATGAAGGGAAGAACAAGGTAGAAAGGCAGGATGGGGCCTTTGTTGAAGCCTGGGACAACCCACACGTGGGAACTGAAAAGCTAATTTCTCCAGGGTTTTTTCTCTCTACAAGCAAAATAACAATTCATCTTGGGGATGCAAGACCCAATTAATGTAAAGAGGAGGCAGATTCCCCAGGCAGAACCCTGGTCACCTCACAGCCAACTCTCCCACACAGTCCATCACAATCCCAAGGTCACAGGCTGCCCCTGAAGGTTCATGGCCCCTCAGAGAGGCTCCACACAGTCTGGGAGGCATCCATGACCCCTGTGGCTCTGCCCTGCCAACTTCCTTCTCATCAAGATAGAAAGCTGAGATCTGAGGGCAGCTGTGGTCCGGCCCTCCTCTGTCCTGGTCTCCTCAGCTGCCCTCCCAACAGGCACGGGCTGCTGCTTCCTTACCGCCTAGGCCTGAGGCTGCATGGGTCTCCATTCACTCTGCCAGTCTGAAAGGCCGAAAACAGCCAGCCCTGTGGCTTCCCAGCTGGCTGGTAGCCAGATTCTTTTTGTTTTTTAGCAATTGATTAAGTTTCTTCACTGCCCCCTGGGGGGTAAGTGGTTAAACAAATGCCAAGACCGCAGCCCAGTACCTTGGCCTGGGAAACCCTGCTAATGACCATAGGGTCATAGGCCCAAAGGAAGTGGCCGGGCCTCTCTTGGGTTCTGCTTATAACCCCAAGACCCAAGTAACTGCCTGCCTGTATGGCTCACCCTAAGGAGCCCCACAAGTAAGCACAGGAAGTTTTAGCTCATGGGGAAAGGCCCAGCAGATACCAGGCCTGAGTTCTGGACTGAATACATAGCTCTCAACTAAGTCACTTGCTGCCCAGAAGCACAGAGTGACCAGAGAAAGGAAAGTCAAAGCCAATCTTAGGCCTCTTGCAGAAGGACCCCCTCCTCTTCCATTTCCCGGTGACAGTTCCTCACAGGTTCTCAGCTATATGTCTGCTTTCCCTCTCTACCATGACCCTCGGGCCACTGGGTGGGTACTCACACCAGCAGTACTGTCCAGTGGTCACCACAAGCTTGAAGGAAAGCAGCCTCATGTCAGTGCCCAACCATATTCTCTACTGAGCAGCCTTGAGCAAGCTACTGGAGACTAAAGTGCAGACAGTCCCCCATCAAGGCTAGAGAGTCTATGGCAAAGCCCTGACTTCAGTCCCAGCACAGATCCCCCATTCCCTGCAGCAGTAGTACATCCCCTGGAGACCCTTATGGAGGTCAGAGGTGATGCATAAAGTATGGCTTTACTGGGCAAATTAAGGTTGAGGCACAGGGTAGGGAGACTATAAAGACTATAAAGGTGAGTTAGCTGCAGAAGGGCACCATGCAATGGTCTTCATGCTCAGCTTGACATGACTTGGAATCACCTGGGAGACACACCTCTGTGTGTGCTGTGAGTGTTTCCAGAGAAGTCTGGCTGAGAACACCCACCCTGAATGGGGTGGGCACACACCCACGGGCTGAGATCTCAGTACCTAGGCTTCAGCACTCACCTCTCCCTGCTCCCTGACTGCAATGGATCAGTGACCTCACAGCCCCGCTGCCATCCTTCTCGCCATGATGGACTATGTGCTCCAACCGTGAGCCAAAATAAACCCTTCTCAAAGTGCTTTTGTCAGGTGTTTGCCACAGTGACAACGAAAGTGTCTAATACATACTGCTCCAGGGACAAGGTTCAGTTCTGCCAGAAAGCAGTCATTCTGGGTCTAGGAACACAGTAGGTATTCTAGACACAGCAGTCCTTTTCTTGTTTACTTTGTAAGTTTTGGTGTGTGCATGTGTGCATGTGTATGTGTGTATGTGAGAGAGAGAATATGAGTACAGCTGCCCGCAGAGGTCAGAAGAGCATCAGACACCCTAGTGCTGGAGATAAAGGCTGTTTAGAGCTGCCATACAGAGGTGCTGGGAACTGAACGCACGTCCTCCGACATTGTACGACACGTGCTTACCCTCTAGCCCCAGCGTAGTTATTTTTACTGCTGGTCACATGCAGTCCCGCGGCTTCTGGAGCTGGCTACAGCTTAATGGACAGCTGTGCCCTCTGCATCAGGAGACTCTACAGAAGGGAGCCCCCGGGCAGGGTGGACAGAAACCACGGGACAGTAGCCACAGTCCCATCTGCAGCTGTGAGCATGCGCTCACTTTTGTGCACAGTACCCACCTGGGAAGCAAAGCCAGTCCAAAGATTTCCCAAGCAGCTCTGGGAGGAGAGAAGGAAGATAGGGCCATGGCAGCAGTCTCCACCTTGGGGATACACTATTACTGTCATCACTTGGTGGCTGGCCAGAGTCTAAAGAGTCTAATACACTGAGCTATATGAGGACACCCTTTTCTCCTTAGACCAGTGTTGACTATTTGTAGCCCACGTGATTCAAAGCAACCATGGTGGTACATATCTGCAATCCTAGCTCTTGAAGGGAGAGGCAGGAAAATCTTCACAAGCTTAAGGTCAGCCTGATCTCATAAAACTAAAATAAATAAAATAAAATACAGCTTACAAGTTCAGAGGTGGGATTGCAGGTGACATTCCCAAGTAAAAGAACCCAGACTTCACAGCCACAGAGAAAGAACTGAGGCCAGAACCCACATATTCCAACACCCACCATGTTCCTGAGAGTGGTCCAGAGGACAAGCAAGGCCTCACCTGATGCATCCCAGCTAGCTGCTACAGACCTCAGGGATAACCAGAGAACCTCAGCTCTTGCCACCGCATTTAACAATATATCCCAATTCCTAGGCCCTGACCCTGGTCCAGTAGGAAGCCGAAGTGAGAGAGCTGAATACATCTGCCCTTCGTAGCAGAGTTGGGAGCAGAACCTAAGGCACATGCCATCCCTCATAGGGCCTATAGTAGAGCCAAGGAGACCTGGCATCAAAGCAGGGCCTGGAGGGAAGCCTGGAGCAATGGGGCCAGGCAACAGGGTCAGAAGGAACTAACCATCCATTTCCAGGGAACAGGAGGTACAAGGTAAACAGGGATTGGAGGCTAGGAGCTGGAACCTAAACGCTTCTCTGAAGACAAGCAGGAGGCCCAAGTGTCAGCTGAGTACTTTGGGCCTGGCAAGGTTCCTTCTAATTACTGGCAATCAGAAGTCCAGGGAGTCTCATGCCAGAAAAAGTAGGGGGGACTGGCGCTTTCTCTGGGAATCTAGGGGTCAGTACAGGGTCAGGACCCTGTAAACCCCAAACTTTTCTCCAAAAACCAAGAGTGCACCAGAAAGACCTCAGGCTGGACTTGGACTATAGGAGAGAGGGGACAGGAGTCAGACTGAAGCAAGCGATCACAGCACAATGTCAGTCTGTGTCACACTGGTCATCAAAGCCAGGAAGCACTAAGTGGGAGCAGGCACTGTGCCAGCTGTGCCCTGACCCTAGGGAAAGTTTTCTTTTCTAAGAATGTGGTATGGGCCTACCTCAGAGCAGCAGGGAGCTACCTGCCTCATAGTGAGGTGAAGAGACTAGAGAGTTAGCCCATTGGTTAAGAGCACTATTCTTGCATAGGGCCCGGGTTTGATACCCAACAACCACATGAAGACCTACCAATTCCTTAGGTACCAGGCATGCATGTGGTACACAGACATACATGCAGGCAAAGGACTCAAACACACAAAATAAATCAGAGTTGGATGAGAGG